>NC_056549.1:2922976-3522976 GCF_910596095.1 Thunnus maccoyii | reverse complement strand
TTTCTGATCTTTGTCAGGTGTAATAATGGAGCTGTTATTCTTTATGCTGCATGAAAGAACAAATATTCTTATAACCATCAAACATTAAATCATTTTCTGGTCCAAACCCTGACTTTACTGGAGTAAAAAAAACAATGTAATCTTCAAACTTGGTGACATAACAAGACAATTTTCTCGAACAAAGAGGAGCAACTGCACCAATATGTCAAATTATTCACTTAGAGTGAGCAATTTGTCTTTGGTTGCTAGATTTTAAAGTGGTGATGAACCTACAGAGAATTATCAGTGACTCTGCAGCTCCCCTCAGCTTTACAGAGCTTTATAGTGAGTTTCAGCTCATTGTTTAGTTGCAACTTTAGCGCTCTCATAGCATCGTTTCCAGAGAAAAACCTCTAAAAAGCTGCTGTTCACTACCTGCTCAGCACCAAACGGCAAACAGACACAGTTAGCTGTAGACTAGCTGGTGAACATAGTGGAGCATTCAGCAGCTACAGAGCCAGATATTTCCCTCAGGAGTTGGTAGAGAGTAAAAACAGAACTAAAAGAGAGTGAATATTGGACTTACTAAAGTTCAACATATGAACTTAAAAGGCGAAATGTCTTGTTTCCGCTGCCCCCAAGTGGCCAAAAAAATATATTAATGCATTTAAAACCTCAAATGACTCTTAAGTCCTGGCCACCATGCAACCAATTTCAATAAATGTATTAATAAAGATGGATTCCAGGTCATCGTTGGGTTATGAAACATGATGTCAGCCAACGGGGGTCTCTCAGTTCTAGCAGCTGCAATTTAATGTGACGTGTGATCGGCCCACTACTGCAGCAGCTACAACCCATGTGGTGATAATACTTTTGTGTTACAGTTATTTAAAAAATATTTCAATAATTTGAACACTTTCAAAATGTATTCATGTATTCAACTCATTTGGATGGGGAGGAGTGGTGGCATTTTACGCGAATGAATGCTTCCATTCACATGATGGGTATCAAATGAAGTACTCTGTTGGTATCGGTATCCCTTTAAGGGCACTGGTATTGGCACTGGTATCGTCATTTTTGTAAATGATACCCAGACCTACTCACTTCCTTACTAAAAGTTGCTCTCAGCAGCTTTGTGAATAGCTTTTAAAAGGAAACTCTTAGTTAGGAAATTTAAGCCATTTAGGAGGACTGCTGGTGGTAAATACAGACCCTGACCCTTTAAGTCTGCGGTTCAAGTCTGACACAAGTGAACCCTGCAGATCCGAGGGATTGTAGGGATTAAGGGGACAGGAAATTTAAAAAAAAATACAATAAAATAAACATTTCTGTGACAACATATTGATTTTTTTAAGATTCATAAATTATGTCTGCACTAACGCCATCGCCTATAATGACACATACTGTAGACTTTGCCTCATTTTAAAAGATCACACCAGCCAAAAATGTTGGGAGCAGCTGCTTTAAATACTATTAGAGTTTTTAAATTGTGTGAGATTTGAAATGTTTACCTCGCTACATGTATCTGATGACTCTCTGAAGGATGAGGAGGAGTTAGACTGAGGTTGCGTTCACATGTGGGATACCGCCATAGTTTCAAACACATGGCTCACCTGTCAACATCACACACAGATAAGTGGAAAAATAAGATGATAAAATATACTTTAATGTATATCTTGGGCTCAAGTGTTGCATACAGTTGCATATAAACAAATACAAGTTACACACAAAATACTGTAGGTACATTAACTCCATATGTAAAGACACCAGTGGTGGTACTCAGATCCTTTAAAAAGTAGAAACACCACAATGTAAAAATACTCCATTACAAATAAAAGTCATACATTTAAAATTCCACTTGAGTAAAAGTACTTTACCATGTAAATCTACTTAATGTATTAAAAGTAAAAGTACATGACTATATTAAATACATTTAATAAAGTACATTATTAATACTGATGTATCAGTGCATAAGCAAGTTATTATTTGATCTTTATAAGAGTCACAGGATGAATCTGAACGACTGTAAGATGATAATTTATGCAGGAAAGAATAAAAAACATACATTTGGACTCATTTTCCAGAATTTTTCTCTCAACTTTGTGTTTTTGTGAAATATTGGAGTTTTACCTCTTTGGGTTTTATTTATTTGAAACAAAGGAAACACACAACTACACACTGATTTCATGTGAAGTTTGGGAACTGCTGGTTTAATCTTAAATAGTGCAGCGTAATTTAGAAGTTTATCTTATTTCATGTCAAATGTCAATCTGAAAAGTAAAGCTAAAGCTGTCAGACAAATGTAGTGGAGTTTAAAGTATAATATCTCCCTCTGAGATGTAGAGGAGTAGAACTACACAGTAGCAGAAACTTTTAATACTCAAGTACCTCAAAACTGTACTTAAGTACAGTACCTGAGTAAATGTACTTACTTACTGTTACTTCCCACCGCTGACAGTCACATACAAAATACACTATTGTACCCCTGGTACGTACAGTTTAGTCTACTCCTAAAATAATAGAACACAATGAGCATATTTAAAAGAATAAAAACAATAAGAATGTTAAAACACGGATGTGCAGAGGAGGCAAAGTCCATATTCTTTTTGTGTATTGTGAACTTATATACAGCAATGAGGAATGCAAATGTTGCACTTTATTTTGATCTATTGTATTTGTAAATGTATCATTGTGAAATTCAATAACGATCTTTAAAAAGAAAAGTCCATAAATGTGTTGTACTATTACACAGCCTATAATATCACCACCTTACTGTTACTACTGGTACATTCATTCATTTGTAAGCAGCATCTGTCTGTGATGTAGCTCATACATTATACTATTATAAGATCATCACATGTTTTGTATGAAAGCTTAATTTACTTAATGTAGAATAAAAAGAACAACGTTTCTTCTGAGTTGCTGTAAAAGTATAAAGTGGTATGAAATGGAAATATGCAAGTACAAGTACCTCAGTGTTGTACATAAGTGCATTTTCTGAGTAAACATATTTCTATGGAACAAACCCTGCAGACTCCCCGCCTCCCTCCGTCCCTCCTCCTCCTCCTCCTCCCTCTGTGCTTCACAACACTGCGAGTCACATGACCAGCTGACCATTGTACTTCCTGTTTATTTCACAGGAGAATGGTCTGCCGTGGTCAGCTACATATATGTTGGGGTGTGTGATACAGTGTTTACTGTCTGTATGAACACACACATCATGGTGCAGCTGCGGTGTTTTGTGGTGCTGCTGTGCTGCGCGGCTCCGCTGGCGGCGGCTCCCACAGGAGGCGCCTACCTGCCGGGCTCAGGTGAGTCAAACCTCCGGGATCTCCCGCTTAAAAAAGACAATTCTGTTGAATGTCAAGCGGATCAGATCGGCCTCCTGTCACCACTGTCAGAACTACAAGGCGAACATGTATAGTGTGAGTTAATACTGGTGGTTTATCTGCTGGCTTTCACTAAACAGTGAGAGTCAACTCTAATAGAATCGATATTTTCTAACAACGTGCTGCTGATTGGTTCATGTTTATCACGCCGAATTTACCCAAAGACATGGTGGATTTGTATTAAGTTGTCAAACTTTCTTTGAAACTTTTTCTTTGTTTGCTGATGATCTAAAACTTGGGATTTTTGAACGGAGTTCAGCCAGAAACGTCTTTTCTGAGAATCAGTCTCCTGTATACATGGGTCTAATGATGGTGATGGTTTCTTTTATCTTCTTTTATTAGTTCATTAAGAACACAAAGGCAACAGTAAGATTGAAAAGGTGTTTTAATGGCTTTAATGTCTTAACTTCAGCAAACAGGAAAAAACATCAAAGATAAGCCTAAGCATTTTAAAAGCATAAAAATAAACTAAATGCAAACAGGAAAACTATCACGAAAAGAAACTTACCATCTAAATTATACAGTGAACGGTGCTGTATCATTCTATATATGATACATTTAACCCTTTAGTCTCAAATAGCCTAACTAAAAAGCGCTATTTAATTGAATAATTTGATCAATATTTTATTTATGTATTTCAAAAATGTCTTGAATTTAATTTGGGATATAAAGGCAAAATATAGTCTTATGGGCAGTTGTATTTTTGCATTTGTGTGACATGAAATACACATATTTTCTCTAAATGTGCAGATTCTCCACCTATACACAGATACATTTAGTTGTAGTCGTGTGTATCTGACTAAAAACACATATTAGATCTTTTTTTCCACTTCTTAGTCATTTAACTGTCATTCCTCTCTGTAAACATTTCATACCTTCTTCTCATTCAGGCAGGTTTTGGCACATCACCGACCTCCACCTGGACCCCACCTACCACCTGGCCCAAGATCCCACCAAGGTGTGCTTCTCCTCCAAAGGAGCCCCCGCCACCCACGCCGGCGTGTATGGGGACTTCCTGTGTGACTCCCCATACAGCCTCATCCAGTCAGCCTTCAAACACATGGCAGAGCTCACGCAGCCGCAGGACTTCATCATATGGACCGGGTCAGTGATGAGGGGAAGGGATAATGATGGAGGAAGATGTTATGTTCTTCTCCTTCTTTGGCTTCTTTTGCTGCCAAAAATCGTGGCCAAATACTGAATAACGAGACGTTTGTCGCAAGAAAATAATCAGTGATGTGCCGAATCAGCTCATAAAATCAGTGCTGGTGGCTTTACAGTAGTTTCACATCCTGTTTTCTTATAGCAGTTCTGTTCTTTGTACATGTGTGTGTGTGTGTGTGTGTGTGTGTGTGTGTGTGTGTGTGTGTGTGTGTGTGTGTGTCTGTCCTGTACTTCTTTGTCAAAGCCACTTTGAGGTTTTTGACATTTAGATGGAGGACATTTCTGTGAAATGAGGTTATTCTTGATGGTTCCTCACTTCCTCATGGGAATATTGTAGGGTTGTTCGTTTTTATCCATGCTGGTGTCAGTGCTCTTAAGACGGTTGGTTGGTTGATCCAGACGGAAGTATCTTATAAAATATTTGATATATATTTTTGTACCGACATTGGTGGTCCCTTGATGTTTCATCAAGCGCCACCAACAGGTCAAAGTTTGAAATTTCCAGTAAAGTATCTCCACATCTACTAAATGAATAACCATCAAAGTTGATACAGACATTCATGTCCCCCACTGGATGAATTATTATCACTTTGGTGATCACCTGACTTTTCATGTAGCACCACCATAAGGTCAAATTTACAAGTTGTCCAACTTTGGTTTATGACCAAATGCTGCAAAACTAATGACATCTCCATCAACCTCAGCTGTATAATATTAGTATCAGAGCTGCAACGATTAGTCGATTCATTGAATAGCTGCCAAATATTTTGATAAATGATTAATCATTTCAGTTTTAAGAAAAAAATTCTCTGATTCCAGCTTCTTAAATGTGAATTTTCTGGTTGCTTTAGTCCTTTATGACAGTAATCTGAATATCTTTGGGTTTTGGACAAAACAAGAAATTTGAAGATGTCATCTTGGGCTCTGTAATTGACATTTTTTACCATTTTCTGACATTTTCTGAACCAAACAACTAATCGGTTAATTGAGAAAATAATCAACAGATTAATCAATAATAATGGATAATGAAAACAATTGTTAGCTCCCAAGTTAGCATGGATCCAAACTAAGATTGTGAACATTTTCTGTGTTTACAACCTTAGTTTGGCATTATACCTGCTAACTGCTGTGAGCATGTTAGCATACAGAGATTAGCATTTAGCTCAAAACAATGCTGCGACTCAGCAGCCTCACAAAGCCGCTAGCATGGCTGTTGACTCTTAAATTGTGTTCAGATTAAATGTAAGACACATTTTTGGTCTTTGCTTTATTTGCACAAATTTGACTGCTGGAGTGTTTTTGTTTTATTGAGTTTATTCACCCCAAACAGCCAATGTAGCAGCTGCACAGATGTTAGCTGGAGGTAGTTACAGCATACAAAACCAACATTTTTGCAATGTTTTTTGATGTGCGTGTTCATGTATCAACTCATTTGAACTTTTTGCTCAAGTTTAAACATTTTCAACATGGGGGGGACTCCCATTCCCTTCAGTTCATTCATGCCACCCAGGACAAACTCACAGCTCTTTGAGTCCACTTGTTTCTTCGCACTGCCTCTAAAATTCACATCTGAACACACCTTAAGTCTCAGTATATGAGATTAGGGGATGAGGTGATGAATTTGTTTGTTTTAGGAGACTGAATGTATGTAATAGTCACTGAGGTTCAGTAAAGCACAGTACAGTACTGTGTGTTTTTTGTGAGTATCAGCAAGCAGAAGTGTCACTTCCCTCTTTTAAGTCTGCTGAGCATGATAACTTCATGATTTCAGTTTACTTTATAGTCATCCTTGTGGTTTTTGGGTTAATATCCAATGGATCTTATCCATGAAATGTTCATAATAACAGAATTGTCTTAATTTGTATATGCACAATCTCAGAAGTTAGTGGGCTTAGGGCTGTAACTAATGATTGTTCCCACTATTGATTAATTGTTGCTATTAACTATAATAAACTATAATAAAGTATATGAATGGCAGGGAGTAGATTGCATCGTTGCTGCAGTACCAGAAATGAGTGAGTTCTGCTCTTTAGAAGCAGTCTGCTAATGATGATTTCGGTAAGGAATTGATAAAATAAGTCTTATAATTCTGGATTTGATGCTCTGCCTTTAATCATACTTGAAGTTCTTTGCATATTTTAGTACTTAGCAGGTTGCCATCATTAGAGATGGAGTGGGCACAAGACCGACAGTCACAAGTGAATAAAGTCCTGAGGACTCACTTGATCACTGAATCACCAGGTCTTGAAAGACGAGTAAGAGTTATCCACTTGCCTTTAAAGAGCTGCTACATTCTCTGTGGGAAGTGGAAACTATAATGTTCATTACTGTGTAAGTGTAATCGTAGCTGTAAGCATCAGTCGCAGCAGTGGTACTTCTATACAGCTCTCTATTAATCTGAAGCTAATCAACTAAGCCAGGAATTCACAGGCTTATTAAATGTGGTTAGAAGAACGCCTTGCCACTTAAAACTTGAAAAGACTCCCTGGGGGAGAAGATTAAGTTGCTGTGCAAGCAGATTTTTGCTTGCACAGTAAGTAAGTTATTCTATTGTTATTGGGTTTTGTAGCACGAGTTTGCCTTTAGACTTAAAGGGGAAGTCCATTGTGGAGGGGAATTCACATCATGTCTGTAATATTGGACAGTTCAGCTCTACCGAGAGTATAAAAAAACTGTCTACAACTGTGATTTTATGAACAGGAAATACAGTGGTGTTAAAAAATCAGGGTTTTCCTGGTTTCTACTGGTACAGCTGACTTGTGGTTGAGTAACTAAGCTACTCTGTGACTATAACCTATGAGTTACTGCTGTTTCTCTACCTTCAAAGTCACGTATAAAGGAATAATCTGACAATTTGGAAAGTACATTTATTAGCTTTCTTGCGTATATTTGGATGAGAAGATTGATATCACTCTCCTGTTTGTGTGTTAAGTATTGTTAGTAGCTGTTTTTACATTTCTGGTTGTGTACAGATGAGCTTTAGAGGTGTTGGTAGATGTATTTTTGAACTTTGGACAGAGCCAGGTTATATGTTTCCCTCTGTACACACAGGCATGAAAGATTTATCTTCCTCTCATCTGACTCTCGGCAAGAAAGCAAACAAGTGTACTTCCCAAAATCTGAAACTATGCAAAGCAGCTATAAAATGCACTGAGTTTGCATTAACATTATGCTAGTTTCAGATGTTAACCCCTTCTCTTACACTCTCTTGTTATTAAGCAGCATGTTGTCCATGTCCTTCTTCTACTCGTTTATTTGTATCTTTTTTCAACTGTTTTAGGTGTTTCAAAAAACAAATAAAGGCAGACAGTTGTAGAGTGAAGCAGAGAAAACCATGAAAACAACAAAAGCTGCTCAGATCATGATGTAATTAGCAAGTCAATTACTGCAAGTGAATAGAAATACAGTAAAATTAACAACTGGAACAAGAATTTAGAACATTCATTGTACTGTAAATGCCATTCACCTGCAGCTAGTCACTACCTCCTACTACTAAAACAACTGCATTGTCTTGATTCTGAAGGTATTAAAATAAATGTACAATATTCATACTATTTACCTACAGTATGTGGTTAAATTTGCTTGGGTTGGTAATATTGCATCTTTTTTCTCTTCTCCCCCAGACTCTCGGCAAAAAAGCAAACAAATGTACTTCCCAAAATCTGAAACTATGCAAAGCAGCTATAAAATGCACTGAGTTTGCATTAACATTATGCTAGTTTCAGATGTTAACCCCTTCTCTTACACTCTCTTGTTATTAAGCAGCATGTGAATAGAAATACAGTAAAATTAACAACTGGAACAAGAATTTAGAACATTCATTGTACTGTAAATGCCATTCACCTGCAGCTAGTCACTACCTCCTACTACTAAAACAACTGCATTGTCTTGATTCTGAAGGTATTAAAATAAACGTACAATATTCATACTATTTACCTACAGTATGTGGTTAAATTTGCTTGGGTTGGTAATATTGCATCTTTTTTCTCTTCTCCCCCAGTGACAGTCCACCACATGTGCCTGTGGATGAGCTTTCTACAGAAACAGTGATCCAGGTCATCAGTAATATGACTCAGAGCATCAGACAACACTTTCCAAACATGACTGTCTATCCGGCTCTGGGAAACCATGACTACTGGCCACAGGTACTTTCCTCACATACTGTTACAACAGCATGCAGTGTCTCAAGCTTTGCTGAAGAAAAGGATGACGTATACGTAAGACAAATGACTGTAGGGTGTAGCACATGATATGACAGCTTGACCTTAGCATGACTCTTTACTGCCGTCTTTTACAGGAATAAGGGACGGAGGGAAGCTTTTCTTATATACAGACTCTCAGTCAAAAACAGTTTGACATATTCAGGTGGTTGGGTGACATTTTGTAACAATATTCATGAATATACTATATTAATAGTATTTGAGATATACTGTATATGAGATTGTTATTTTTGCTGAGCCTGTAAATGCAGCATTTGATCATATGACATTAATACCAAAAGTAAAAATACTGACTAGTGGTTGTTTGAATAGAGCCTCAGTCATGATAGTGGATGACACCAACTAAATGACTGACTTTAATGAAATGGCAATATTTGCAAACTGATATCAGTCAAACTCTAATATCAAGTAGATTGCTCTAATTTTGAAACGATTGAATATTAAGAACGCATTATAATTCTGGGAATTTATTTAATTATGAATGCTATTGTATGCCTGCTTCTCACGTTTGTAAAGAGCATCTTGCCACGTAACATGCTGCTAGATGAAAACTGTTTGTATCTGAGACACAGTTACATATTTGAACCATTGCTTTTAGGACCAGATGATGACCTCCACTAATGCCATCTACAAGGCTGCTGCCCAGCTGTGGGCACCCTGGCTGCAGACTGAAGCTCTGCTCACGCTTTCACAAGGTGACGTGTTACTATGTCAGCTACCAGCAGTGTCAGGGTGCTTCTGTCAAATTAGTTTAAAGGGGACATATTATGCATATTTCCAGCTCTATATTTATATTCTGGCTTATGGCCATGCATGACATAATCACAAGGAGGAAGTAGAGGTAACTTTGCAAATAAAGCCTTCAGAGCAGGCTGAACTCCTGGCTTTTGACTTGAAGGGAGCATTTTTACATACATTGACCTCAAGTTTTAGAACTTTTACCATGTTTAACATAGACATCTGACATCATAACAAAATATAAATAAAAGAAAACCACAAAAAAAGCATAATATGTGCCCTTTAAGCCTCCTAAACTTTGCCACATTGCAGCTGGATTATTTAAAAAATGTGACTGATTACTGTGATTCCAAAATTATGTGACATACAGGATATACAGTAATTTAGCACAGACTTCTGCAAACTGTGAAATTCCAGCATCAAGAAATGAGGAAGGGGGAAAACCAGTCATGTGTGGCGGATATTTTATCTGGTCATGTTGCTGATTTTGCGTATGAATTACTATTCATGATAGAACACATTCAGTACAATATCGAACTTTGATGCAAATGGGTTAATTAGTATATTTGTGACATGTAGAGTCATTAACATAAGGCAAGTTGTAGCACATCCTGACACTTGTCAGTTTTATCTTTGTTTAACTTGGTATAACTTTCATAATTGGTACTTTGTCAGGTTTGAGCTGTATGCTAATGTTAGCATGTTAGGCCTACAAATAGTATACATTTATACAAATAGTATACATAAGAACTATTGTTTGTTAGCATGTTGATATTTAGCATGTAACATTTACCATCTTAGGTATTCAGTATGTTGGTGTAATATTCTAATGCTTAGCATGTAGCATGTTGTGCTGACATAATCTAAGGTTATCATCATGTCAGCATCAAGCTTTATATTGTGCTGTGTTCCATATCTACAGGCGGTTTCTACTCTCAGCTGGTAAAACCTGGTTTGCGGGTAGTTAGTCTCAATACGATCCTCTACTACAGTCCTAATAAAGTCACAGTTAACATGACTGACCCTGCTGGACAGTTTGAATGGCTGGAGAAAACTCTGGAGAGTGCTGCTCAGAGCCTGGAGAAGGTATCAAAATTTCTGTCTTTATGTCCTAAATCCTGACCTTTGACTTGCCTTAAAGTGCTGCATGTGTCAGTATATCATTGTCAAATAAATGATCATAACTCGAGATCTTTAAACAATAGTTTTTTTCTCGCATATAAATCAAAAGGCTAAGTAAGTGTCCACACCCCTCCACTGTTTGTCATTGTCAGTAATCCTGAAAGTTTTACTTCTGTTTGCCCAAAAGAGCTGCTGAGATTTAAATGTGTCTTCCTCTTTGCTCTAGGTCTACATCATAGCCCATGTCCCAGTGGGTTACCTGCCCTTTGCCAGAAACATCACTGCTATGAGAGAGATCCACAACGAGAGGCTGGTCAGCATCTTTAGGGAGTACAGTCATGTTGTTGCTGGACATTTCTATGGCCACACCCATCGAGACAGCATCATGGTGCTGCTGGACCAGAAAGGTACAATCACAAGCTGTAATTCTTCAATCCTGTACAAAAATTTGGTTAATGTAATCTTGATCATGTCCAATCAAACTTGATTTTACCATCTGAAGTGGACACAACACTTAAGTAGAAATTATATATCAAAATGGCCTCCTCCAATTACCCTTTCTCTTGCTGTGTCTCTGTGTTATACTCACAACAAAGAGTAACTATGCTAAGCTATGATAACATGTCCCTGGTGTGACTCTTGTGTAGATACATATGAAACTCTGTCATGGCTCTGGAGAATTTATCTTCATCTATTTATGAAGCAAATTTGTGAAAATACAGAATAACACCAAAATAGAATAGATTTACAACCTACAGTGTAAAGTGGGAAGTAAAAAAAAATGTTGCAGAGAAAATCTCCAAGATGATGAATTACAGATAAAGTAAAGACAAAAGCAGGCTTACAATGTAATTACTAAAAATGCTGCTCTAGCAGTAATCATAAATTTGCATGTCATCTGCATAGCACTGAAAATCAACATTGTAATTACAAATGATACCCCCTAGAATTAACAAATATAAAGTAAAAAGTAGAGGACCTAGATTTGAGCCTTGTGGCGCTCCATTTGGACTGTTTAGTCTTTCAGATGAAAACATTTGGACTGTGACAAAAGCACTGCAGTCTGACTGATAGGAAACAAATGAATTCTGCACCAGTCCAGATGTAAACAGATTAAAAGAGTTTTGTAAAAGAATTCACAGTTTATTTAATATAATTCTCAGTTCTGAGAACATTCATAACTACCGACAGAGCGATTTCAGTAATAGATAATAGATAGATAATTGATCAAAACCATACAAGAACTTCTAAAAAAAATTTGGTTTTGTACAAGTAATCTGTCAAATGCACGTTGACTAGCTTTTCCAGATGTACCAGGCAACAACAGCGGGTAAGAAATTGCTTGTGTTAGTCAAATCCAGATTACTTTTTGTTCCTAATCTGGCCGCACTGTAAATTAATCATATTAACAAGATCAACAAAATAGATCTGCTGACAGGCAGTTGAAAACCTTTTTTAATGAAGCTAGATGGAAAGTGATTCAGGACACACATTTACAACCTGAGTACACTCACCATTTTGTCAAATAGAATTATTCTCTATTTTCCTCTTGTATTATTACACACTTTCTCATAGAGATATATAATTCTCACTTGCTTGTTCTGTAGGTAAACCAGTGAATTCTCTTTTTGTGTCACCGGCCGTTACACCAATCAAACATGTTTTGGAGCCCTACTCTAACAACCCAGCTCTCCGTATGTACTTGTACAACACCAAGGACTACGCTATGTTGGTAAGGAGCCTACTGCTACACAACCAGCTTGATGTTTATCACATATCATGTGCTCTCTGTTTAATCAGCATGCAAGCAGTATTAGCCAGGAGGCAAGTTAGCCTGCATTCATGGAATCATGATACTTCTACAGATCTGCCTAGAACCTATGCAGCTTTAATTGGAAAATCTTACAAAAATACAGTGTATAGTTGAACAGAAAAGCTAAGGTACACTGTGTGGCCAAATGTTTGTGGACACCCAAATTTTAGACCCAGTTGTAATTTTTGAACATGTAATTTCAACACCATGGGCATTAATCTGCAGCTAAAACAGCCTCCATTCTTTTGGGAAGGTTTTCTACAAAACCTTTGAACCTGGCTGAGGGGATTTGCTTCCATTCAGCCACAAAATTCACTGGACCAAAGGAGCCAAGCTCAAACTATAGACAATAGCCTGCAACCCAAAGTACACAAAATGAAACTCTCACATACAGAAGACCATCAATTCAACCATTAAAACATTAAGGAGAGCTTATTATCATGCAATCATTTGTTGCAGACATATGTGGCAAAGTAAAATCTGGGAGGTGAGGCTACTAGTGAGATCCCAAGAGGTTTCTTTGATTTTTACTTCACAGTTTAAAGAGAAGACAGATGAAAACTGCTTAAGCTTGAAAGTTTATTGACAAATTCAGGTCAAACTAAAAATGTCCTGCACTCAAACACCTACTCTACCTTTTATCTTCTTGATCAAAGATGGATGAAAAAGTCTCTCTTGATGATTAATCACGGTGTCAATCACAACACAAAAACTGTTTTTAGCATTCAAATAGACTCAAAGACGTATTCTTTCTCCTCTCTCTCTCTTTTGGTGCTTTTCTCTCTCTCTGAAGGATATCTGGCAGTACTATTTGAATCTGACGGAAGCCAATGAGAAACAAAGATCCGACTGGAGACTTGAATATATCATGACTGAGGCTTTTGGACTGACTGACCTCCAGCCACAAAGCCTCCTCCAGCTGGGCCTGAGCTTCAGGCTGCCACAGACCAAAGCCTTTGACAAGTATTTCAGTCACTACATGGTCAGCTACAACAGCACCATCACCTGTGAAGGAGACTGTAAGGTCATCCAGGTGTGTTCTGTACTCTACCTAGACCAACTCTCCTACTCCAAATGTGTCGCAAAGGGAGAATGATCACATGAACATGGACCAAAAAGGAAGGATCCTCAAAGGATTCATCTCAGCTGTCACATTTAGTTGTTTTTTTTATTCTTAAAAGCGATTTATATATTTACTTGAATGCTCGCATCATGTAAAAGTGTTTGCTGTGCACTGATTCTGCTGTTCCCAAATACTAACTATTTTACTTTTACTCTTTTTTTCAAAGCTGGTTCATCAAGATTTTGCTTTCTGGTATCAAATTGCACAATTCAACATAAACCAATAGTATAGAGAAAATACACAATACACTATAACACCTATTATAGATATTTTTAATTATATTGAGCTTTACCCCTCAACCATAAAAGTCTGTTTTCAAAAAATGAGAGCATGAATGCTGATTAAAGTGAATGTCATTAGAGTCACATTTACAAGTAGATTTTTTAATCATATATTTTTAAATGATATATTTTGTTACTTGAATGGAGGTAACATAAAAAGGGAAATAACAGCTTCTAATGCTGCCAAATACTGTGATATCTAAAAAAAGAAAATGCAATTATTCTACATTTTTTTCCAAACTGGTTCTTTATCGGGTGATATTCAATTTTAGATTTTAGTTTTTGGTATCTTTTGGTATATTTTACTTATCCAGATGCAATCTAGACTACAAATAACAACTCCAGAGTATTTTATAAAAATATCATTGCTATCTTAATGGTATTGAGTTGCAGCCCTGCAGATCCAGTCTCTGTTCCCTGGTGTAGACTGTAAGGGAAACTGATTATGCTATAGCTTTTAGCAGGATAAACCTTATTAGAGTACTTCATGAAACAGAGTAAGGTGTACTCTTTAAATAGAAATCTGCTCTACAGAATGAGTTGAAGCTCTTTAACCCATCACACAAGTTTATTCCCTGTATCCCCTGTTGCACTAATGGATTACACTTAATCTCTGGGATGATCTAATTGCTGCCAAATGTTGACCATCACTTGAGCTAATGGTGTTGATTAACTGTGAATACTTCTTGGTATAGAAAGTTGCTCTGGATAAGAGCATCTGATGAATATTAATGTAAATGTTAACGCAACTACCCTCATTATTTACACACATTATATACTAAGAGTTTATCATTGACAAAGGCTATGGGTAAATATAAAATTCCCAAGAGAAAATGTATAAATTGTACCAGAAATACATTTTGAATGTGTAAAATGTATAAGAATGATAACTTTTGGCAATTTTCTGTTGAACAAATGAAATTGAAACTGTGTTGCGCTCTTGCAAAGAAATGAAATATGAATGGTGCTCATTATCAGATATTACATATCACAGAGAGCACTGGTGTTAATTCTGCTGTTTATTTTTCTAGAAATAAAGATGTTTATTCAAAGAATGTGTTTCAATCACCTTCTCTGTTTCAGAGGCAGGTTATTAGAGCAAGTGTTGCTTTGCAGATTATAAAAAAGAAAATTGCTAAACTTAAAAGCCACACTAATAATGGCATGTGCAGGCCAGTTTGTCTCTGCAGGGGAGGTAAAGGAACAGCGAATAACCTCATCTGACCCTCTCACTTCAATTTCGCTCCCTCCCACCATCGCTCCCCCCCATCTTATTCTTCTCCTGCTCAGACTTTCCAGAAACTCCTCTCGTTTCTCAGCCACCACTTGAAGCATTTGCCCCTCTAACCTCCCAACTCTTTTGTGTCCCTCTGCCCTCCTCCCAAACTGTTGATTACAGCCCTCTTAAAGCTCCACTAGCAGCTCTTTTTTTGGTGTAAAAATGCATTGATTCAAATCAACAAGAAGCCGTAAACCAACCATATTTTTGCTTTAATTAACATCTGGCACAAGTACGGTCTCTTTATGGAAATATTCTCCAGAGAAAAAGCAATGTAACAAAAGCTACACATTTTTAACACCTTTATCTCATAACACACATTAATAAGTTGGTATTTACACTACATAAAAAAAACTTAAATCCTTCAGAATTACCTGAATTGCCAAAACTGTAAAGATAATTGAAATAATGAACATATTTGGAAATGTTCATGACTTGCTGCTCACATTATCCAAAAATTCAGATGTTTAGAAAAAGTTCCCTTTAGGCCTCGTCGAGTGAATCTGTACTTTGCAAGTTTGTGTTTGTTAAAATCTTTCCTTCATGTGCCCCTTTTACCATAATTAATCCCAACCAAGCCTGGCCTCCCTCCACTCAGTGCCTGGACAGAATGTAACCATGGAGACAGAGTTGGTGGCGATGGAGAGGACTCCATCTCCACGGTAACGGCAGTAGAGCTCCCAGTCCTCTGAATCCATCTCTTAGGTCACTGTTAGTGGCTTTCATTTAACTACTGACCTGCCAGTGAGATACAGCAAATAAATCTGTGTGTGTGTGTGTGTGTGTTTGAATGAGAGGGAGGTCTCCACTATAACACTAGTTTTTTGAAAGTGGTTTTGGGTTGGTGCTAGATATTACTGTTGTTTCAGCAATTTATTGACTTTTGTGCAAGGTCCACTCCACATTTAAATATAGTTAGTTCAAGCTTTTCAGCCAAACTGCCGTCAATATATTATAGTATTACCATACTATTACAATTAGAAATAACTTGAGAGTGAGGTTGTTCCATTTGTTCAGCATCTGATATGCTAGTTTTGGGGGGTTTTGGCCACACTAAGGGTCTGGTTTGATGAATGGCAACGTTGATTGGTTTGTCGGTCCACCGCATTGGTCCAAACTGAAATATCTCAACAATTATTGAATGGATTCCTCATGACTGTGGTTATAGCCTAACAGTGAAATGTCTTAACATCTTCTTGATGGATTGGCATAAAATTTTATCCAGATGAATCCTAATGACTTTGGTGATGCCCTGAGTTTTCCTCTAGCACCACCAGGAGGTTCACATTTGTGGTTTTGGGTTAAATGTCTAAAAAAAACCATTAGATAGATCTCAGTGAAATGAGTGTTCCTCTCAAGATGAATTGTAATAACTTTGGTGGCTCCTTAACTTTTCACCTAGCGCCATCATCAGGTAAAATCGCTCAAATACTGTGGTTACCTGGAAAACTAATAATATTCCCATGAGCCTCAGCTGTATTAGCAAATGCTAGCATGCTAACACACTAAACTAAGATAGTAAACATACCTGCTAAATATCAGTGTATTAACAATATCATTCTGAGCATGTTAGCATGTTTATGTTAGCATTTAGCTCAAAGCACCACTGTGCAAAAGGGCAGTCCCACAGAACTGGTTGCTGACTCTAGTCTCGTTTTTTTTTTAACTCTATGTTATGTCTGATGGAAAGCTGGTTCGTATTGTGCTTGTATTAACTGTGTGGTCAAACTATTTTAAGTAGTATTTTAAATGCAGCCATTTTGTTTAAATTTATATAGAATAAGAGTGAGTGACACCCCAAATAGCACCAAGAACCCTTTCTACAGATCGACATACCTTTGTTCATGCTGACTTGTTACAGTGTCAGGATACTGACTGAAATCAAATCATTTATCATGTTTCTGAAGCTCTGTTGTCCTGCTGCAAGTTTGTATTTCAGATGTTAAACTGGAGCTGGCCTGTAAATGTGATACCAAACCAGGAAGGAGCACAAATTACAAAGTGAAAGAGGTGGAAAGAGTAGCCAGAAACTTTACTTGAAGGATGAAAGTAGTAATACAACTATGTAAAAATACTCCATTACAGGTAAAAGTGATGCATTCACAAAGTATGGACATATTAGCAGCAAAATGTGAAGTATTTAAAGTGCCCATTATGCAGAAATTATACTGTATATTAGCAGCATTTTAATGTTGTAGGTTGGGGAGTTAATTTTTTCAACTTGAATTACTGCTCGATTAAGTTAAGTTTAATCGATTTTGTATTAAAATAAACTATACAGCTGTCAAATAAATGTAGTGGAGTAAAAATTACAATATTTCTGTAAATAAATGTAGTGCAGCAGAAGTATAAAGTAGTATTAAATGAAACTTGAGTAACAGTACTTTTGTAAATATACTTAGTAACTTTTCAGCTCAGTAAAATAAGAAGTTTGGGCTTCAATTCTAAGGAGACGGTTGCTGCAGGGTCACAGAGAGGAGATCCAGATCCTGAGCCTTCACAAACATTAGGACCTGGTTGGTTGGCTTGTAGACTGTCTGACTGGCCGACTTTCTGACTGGCTGACTGACCCACGTGTTCAGGTTTGCATACATTTCTGCTTTTGTTCCAGTTGGCTGGCAGTCTGGCTGTCTGGTGGCTGACTGGTGGTGCCCCACAACCAGTTAATCTGAGGATTACTGTCAGGACAGTATAGCCATCGAGCAGCCCTCTCCTGGGGAGCTGGAATCTGTGTGTGCATATGAGTGTGTATGGTTCAGAATACCATTACCCTTTCAGAAGAGTTCCAGCTCATCTAATCCCTTTTTAACATCTAAAAGGTTAAAACACTGGCCTCTTTCAGGTATCCCAGAGTCGTGTGATTCATTTTATTTCATTCTTGCAGTTTTCTTTTAATGGCCAGCATGAACGGAAGGAATGAAAACAGCTTGTGTTCATAGTGTTCATATAGGCACCTGACTGTTTTTTTAGGAGACTTTTGTGAACCTATCCTTTAATGCAGACTCAGACAAATTTTGAGGATCCCTTTACCTCACATGAAAGGTCATCAGTGGCCTGTGACCGTAGGTTACCTCTTCCTTCTGGACTCTGGACTAATCCTTTTTGTGTAAAACAACCTTTGTCTTGTCTGGATTGGACTAAAAGTGATTAGTGCTGTAGTTGCTGAGTCGCCGTTATACATAGGTCTGCAGATTTTGAATCACAAAAATCAATCTTTGTTTTTGTTATTTCAGTTTCAGAGGAAGTTATTGGGAATATAATTTTGCTAATCTCTGAGTAACAAGTTTAAGTGTTGCTTTCTTAGAAATAAAACACTCCGCTCACCACCCTGCATCATGTGTTAGCATAACTTCCTAATCACTGTGCTGCTGATCTCATTAAAAGATCTAGTAAGGCAAAGAAAAAGCTTAATCTGTACTCTTTGTACATTGTAAAGGTAGACAGAAAAGTACTGGGAGACTGAAAATGAGGCCGATTTTTTTTAACTTGACCACTTTTCTGCATACAAACATTACTGTATGCTCACTCAGTCATTCTGTTTACTCTCATTTGTAGCCTTTCAAGCAAAAAACACAAAAAACAAGAACATTTTTCATGCATTTTATGTGGTTTTATTTCACTCTGATCTACCCAGTTTAGTCTTCTTGTAACTTATACTTGAAAAATTATACAACAAATAAAGTTATTATTATTTACAGTGACAGTGGCAGTGCATTTACAATATATTTACATGAAAAAAATAATGATTGCCGACGCTGTGTTGTTGGTCAGCGCAGATAAACATAAAGCTCCTTTCATAGCTCCGGTCTCCCGTGTGATATTCTCTCACACCCAAGTCTCACACACTCTATAATGGAGAGAGAGAGACAGGGACAGAGGGATGGGGGGTCTCTTTAGTCTCATGCTTCAGTAGTAATTTGTCAGCGGGCATGAATGGGTTCCTTCATCAGTGATGGAGACAGCAACAAGCAATCTGAGGGCAATGTGTGTGTGTGTGTGTGTGCACTAGTGGGGGTCCAGTCTCAGATTGGAGTTTGCTTTAAGCCTCTTGTAGCCCAGATTGCTCCTTTGTATGGGCCCACCATAGGCAGTTCCCTGTCAGCCAATCAGACTCCACAGAGCCCATTACTTCACTCTCTGGTGGGGGCTGTGCCAAGTTGGGCCAGCATCCATCCAAAAAAATGCTAATTTGAAGAGAGCAGTAAAGCAGGACAAAAAGAAGAAAAGAACAATTCTTTAAATCAAAAAAGGTCAGTTTAGCACTTGACAGCATTTTTAATAACTGATTAATCATTTTCAGTCATTTATCAAATGAAAATATCAAACATTTCTCACATTCATATCAGCAGCCCAAAATCACAATTTTGATCTTTACAATCTGTCTGAGAAAATACTTTAACAGGTTAAAAAAAAAACCTTCAGGAACAGCAACAGAAAAGCCTCTTTCACAGACATACAATAGATGTCAACACATCAAAAAATCAAAAGTTCATAAACTTTTGATTTTATTGACCCCATGACCTTTCTTCTAGCGCTGCCAACAGGATAAACCTCCAACAAGTTCTCTAAATTAAACGGCCAAACAGGTTGTTTTTCCATGGTCTCCAGATTGACAAGAAGCGTTTTCTAATCTGCCACCTCTATCGGCAGTAATTCACAGGACTACGTAATTTATCTTTGCTTTCCAAAATTGTTACAAATCACTGTTAAAACGTAATGATGTTTTTATGATGTGACAACGCTGTGGTTAATGTCTGGTCAGGTTTAGGGAAAGGTCATAGTTTGGGTTAAAATAATAAGTTTGTTAAGGTTAGAGAAACACATGTGGGTTGAAGTTACTACGGTTAGGGTAAGTTAGGCGACCTTTGTCATCATGGTTACAACAATAACCACATGGTTGTTAAGGTTAGGGAATGATCTTAGTTACGGTTTCTCTTGCGGTTACTATCTTGACTCTCGGTTGGAAACAAACAGTGGTCTCCTGTCTCATCCCTGATTTCATCGGATTCATAAGATTTCCTCCTCTGTTCCTGTCATAATTCCTACAAGCTGCTAGATGTCACTTAAATGTACATATAGCTCGCTCTGGACACTGACATTTACAAGCTATTGTGTCATTTTTCTTGGGAGGACAGTCTCTAAACTCCATACTTTTCACTGCTTTTGGTTTATCAAACTCTGTCATGTAATGAACGCTTAACATTGCAATCAAGATATCTCTCTCCAGATATGCTCTCAATAGTCATTATTGATTAAACCTGTATAAACACTGTTTATTCGTACTTATTAAATTTTGTGTATCCTGTTAGCCAACAGCTACATAAGAAATGCATATGTTGATTTTGATGTCAGCACACAATATTTCCCTTAAGTTCGGAATACCCATATGGGACAAAACTCTAAAATCTATAACACTTGACATTTGAATTATTAACGAGCAGCCACACACCAACACTGCAGCACTCGCCCTTTCTAGAGCTACAGAGCTGCTGTCTAGGAAGCT
The DNA here is from genome assembly GCF_910596095.1 of Thunnus maccoyii. Taxonomy (NCBI): domain Eukaryota; kingdom Metazoa; phylum Chordata; class Actinopteri; order Scombriformes; family Scombridae; genus Thunnus; species Thunnus maccoyii. Next base: position 3,502,365 of record NC_056549.1, on the reverse strand, counting down.
AAAAACTGGTTGTGTGTGTGTGTGTGTGAGCATGTGTGAGTGTATGTGTGTGTGTGTGTGCGTGCCTACAGTATGAATGAGTTGGACGGAGGCCAGCTATTGACATCCCGGCTGCATGGCTGAGTCTCCACTTCCAATTAAAATTTCACCCACAAAACGAGAGTTGTACATTTCCCACTGGAGTAAAGCTATTGTGTAAGAACACAAAGCTCTGATTATTGTAGTAGTGATGAATTTATGAATGGGAACAAAAGATGGCGGTCACTGAAAAAAGTGTCTCATCATAGTAAGTGTCATGGAATTTGTCACTGTGTGTGTGACAGGGTGTTAAAGAATGTTCATAAAAGAAGTAAATCATAAATGTATCTTAAAGATGGAGCGATGGTGGAATGTATAGTTGATAAGATGCTCTGTGTCATACACTATCACCGCTTTCAGGTGCTTTCCTGTCTCCAAACATAAAACTTGTGTTGAGAATTAAAGTTCATTCTTGATATTGGGAAAAAAAAACAGGCGTAATTCAAGGTCAACTTACTACCTTTTTCCTATGCCTTTAACAGCTGGGGACTATAAGGTGGAGTTGAAAGCTTCAGAAAAAGCTAGTTAGTGAACCTTTAGTTGTGTGGCTCAAAGGAAATTAAACAAAAAAAGCTCATTTCTGTGCCATTTTGACTGGGAAAGGATTATTTCATTACTTTTTTTTTTATCACTTTTAACCATACCAGCAAGCAAGTTATTCTGTTATGGACAGTTTCATCTGAACTCGTACAGCTTATAACTGTTGTTAAAGCAGCATTTCATTGTTTATAGTTTAATATGTGACAGATTCATGTTAAATAAAGTCTCAGTGATGCTGCTGAAAGAACAAAAACATGTAACCAATCTACAAATAGTCACTTTTTGTTTTGCGGCAAAACAATCTACCTTCCATCTAATACGCACACAGCCAAAGACACCTGACCCTGCTGCATGTTGCACTTTAAACATGAGGATGTTCCTGGTTGTCAACTGTGTTTCCTCATTGGGAACAGGTTTGGCTTATCTTGCTTGCTTGCCTGCCAGGACTGCACTCAATGCAACGTCATCATTTGCAGCAATTTATCAGACTTTGGAGCTGCAACTTTTTTCACATATGCAGTAGTACTCTTGAAGATCTGTAAATTCAGTGGAGTTTTCCTTTAATGTGGACAGGTGAGACTCTATTTTAAATTTAAGAGGTAGATGACAAAATTCCCAAATTGTTGCACAGTCCAAAACAACAAATAAAACAGTTGACTCTTGCAGATTCCAACGTCTCCACCATCTCTCTCTGCACCATCAGCGTAAGTAAACATCTTCCAGGTGTGTTGTACAGTATGAGTAATGAGTCAGACCCATCCTCCATCTCTGATCCTCCAATCTTTTCCTACACAGTGCCCTAAATCCACCAAACTACACTTCTAACACTTTCAATCAAAGCCCCATTTTACCATTCTCCTGCACCTGCAAACCACAAAAACATGCTTATTTTAGGAATAGTGTATACTCTACATACTAGAGGTACAATAGTGTATTTTGTATGTGTCTATTCACTGTCATATGGAGATTATGTACCTATATTGTGTGTACTTTGTATTTTTGTGTATTCAGCTGTATTCAACACTTGAGCTCAAAACGAATTTCCTGTTGGGGACAATAAAGTGTATCTAATCTTATCTTACTGTATTACAGAATCAGGCTCACAAGTTGGCTCTGCTTAAATGTCTTTTGCAAGTCTGGTATGGATCATAACAACACAATAAACTGCACAATCAGCTAACTTTTTAAGGCAAAAAGTGCCTCCTAACCTCAGTTTGTAACATGAAATAAGCTGAAAGACACACAGACAGAAAGACATAAAAAGGGTTTCAAACTCTGCTGACATCATATGTTTCCAGATAGGAAACAATATAAGAAATCATTTTTAAAAATGAATTTTTGTCCCGCATGTAATGTAACTACAGTATTATGTAAACTATTGGCACAGATCCAGCAGTTGTCACTTTACCTTAACTAGATAATCTCGATGTCCTTGAGTGCAGTATTTCATCTTTATTGTATTTATTTTCATATTGCTGATTAATGCTGCCTTCTTGGACAAGTTTCTCTTGAATAACTTATTTTAATCTCAAAGAGACTTTTACTAGATAAAGGTGAAGGAAGGAGAGAAAAAAGGAAACTTTATGATTGCTGCATGTTTCCACAACAGTTTTTAGGGCCATGATGAGTCCAACATAAATTCATCAAAGTAAGTAACTGTAGGAAATCATGGAACGAAGCACTTTTGTCACCAAACTTACTGAACCCCCACAGTTCCTTTCTTTTATCCTTTTATTCCTCGTACTCCTTCTCTTCTCTGAACAGACCGGCCATATTGCAAAGACATGTAACAAGCAATAATTCTCTAAAGGAGAGCAAGGAGGTTAATCTGACTGTTAATGCTTAATCTCTCCGTTCTTTCCTCAATCCGTCCCTCCTTCCTCCATCATCCATCCATCCATCTATCCGTTCCGATCTCCCAGCCCCCCACCCCCACCCCCCCCTCCATCCCTGTCTGCTCTGTTAGCAGGGTCAGTGGGTTTGCCCTCAGGCGGGTTTGTACAGGAGGAGCGGGGTAGAGGGGTGTGGCATGTTGACCAGTGTCTTTGATCACTATGGGGGTTACAACCCTTTTTATTCCACCTGATCAACACTGTACTGACCTTGTGGTCCGACCCCCAGCGGTGCACAGGGAAACCAGTTTTACAGAAATGTTCCTCTCTTTCTCAACCTTTTTCCCCCTCACTCATCTAGTTGAATTGTTTAATTTTCCCCTCATTGTTGTAACATGTTTTAAATTTGCACAGTTACAACCCAAGTGGTCAACAAGTAAACACAAATAGAATAAACAGAAAGCATTGTGTAACTCATTATTAAAATGTATTTGCTGTGACCAAACAACATTTACACAAAACCAGATACGAAATGGAAAATTAACAAGAAAAACTAGAAGAGAAAAGAGAAAATTTAACTGTAAAAATGTGATGAAAAAATTGAGCCTAAAGTTTTTTTTTCACATTTTTTTTTCAAACCTGGGCTGACTGTTTGTATGTCTGTTAGTTGCCAAATGTCTGTCATAAACATTTACTGCACAGCTCTTATAAGATGTTCCTATTATTTTATCTACCCCTTTACATCAAAATATTTCTAAAGTCCTGCATGTAGATAGTGAGGAAATGTGCAAAAATCCAAAAACATACAAATAACATCAGTATAGTTTGTAGGAAACAAATTAACCCATTGTGTAAAATGTTACAAACAGATGTATTAACAGTTTGATTTGGGTGAAAGCTCACAGGTTGGTTTATTAACTACATCAATGCTGCCATCTGCTGGTTGTAATGTGGTATTATCGTCTTGTTCTGAGTGGGCAGTGTTTTGTGTAGTGGAGGATGCTGACATGTCGCAGCAGGTTTAAATAATAAAATTCATGACGCTTGAATTTCATGTCATGGATCACTGGGGCACTCGATAACAACTTGTCATGTTAGTAGTGACATCTGAATGCACATTTTCTGCTTTACACTCAGTTTGTAATTCATTAACACGCTTCTGATAAATTATTGGTCTCTACATTGCTACACTATTTTGCCAATTGCCTACATTGAAAACACTTTTCAGATCAGAGCAATATAAATAGGCCGCAGGTAGACATTTGGTTTGGTCAAAAATGGAGGCCAGCAAGGAAACACAGAGAAATACTGGCCAGTAATATAATATCAGTTATAATAAAGAGAAGACAGTTACTGACTCTATTAGAGCTCCCAGCTCAGTTAAGTCTATTCTACACAATTTAAAACATATCTCACTCAGCAAACATGTTAAAAACAACACAAAATGGAGGTAACTTAAAAGTTTGTTTTCTTTACAAATAATAATAATGATAAATAATAAAACTGAGACAAAGTTACAGTGTAAAAAGTAAACTTTAAACATTTGTTTAAATTCTTAAAATGGGTGAAAAGTTTGACAAAACAGTGCTGCAGTTAAAAAAAGAATCAGCCACCTAAACCCACCAAAACACAAACAAAGGCTTTAACTTCTCATATAAAATCTGATGAAATGTTATTTAACTGCGGTGGACTCTGGTGAGTTGATGTTGGAGTGAAAGTTGTTGATCAGTGTAGTCTGACAGTAGCAGAAGGTTCTCCATCGTTTTCATAGTTCACCGTACCTTCATCTTCATCTTCATCATTATGCACCTGTGAAAAACAACACAACACACCTGAGATTCTGAGATTAAATAGAACAAATAAACAACCTTTGTTTCAGACTAATACAGTCAGCACTGTTTATTCTTATTGTCTTTATAGAATCACAGTAAATAGTGAACTACCACAAACATAAACATTTGAATATTCAGTTTTTAAACTCACAGCATTGTCATCCATCTGTGATTTGTTCACTGGAAACACAAAAAAAGAGTTTAGCTTCATCAGTAAAAATCTGAGTTCATCAAAACTTCTTGTTCATAAACGTTCTGTGAATGTTCTCACCTTTAGTTCTAGTCCATATGTTGACTGACACAACGATTACTATGAGTGCAGTTAAACCCACAGACACAATGATGAACCTCAACCAAACTGCAAAGAGAATTAAAACATTAAAAACATTTTTCACTGTTTAAACTCCTGTAGTTAAAAGATGAGAGAAATACAGTATATACAGCATGTGTGCTTTTTATAACCTGAAAAATGTTGCATTTATCACTGCTTCATTACAATATTAGTACAAAATTGTTCAATATTTAAACTGAACTGTGAACTAAGTGTATGTTGCTACAGATATGAAGCACCAAAAATACAAATCTACAAATTACACTTACAAATATTTCTCTTCTATCTGTTTTGTACTTTACACGTCAAAGGCTGAGAGACAGAAAGAGAGAGAACAGTGATCAACAACAAGGTTTGAGACTCAGACATGTGTGTGAACACACTGACTGAGATTAAATTAAATCACTACCTTGTTCTTTTGTTGGAGTATCATTGATTGTTGGTGTTGATGTAGTTGTCGGTAATTTGGTTGTTTTTCTTGATTTTATTGGTGTTGATTTTGTTGTAGCAGCTCTTGTAGTGTCCTCACCTGGACATGAAAAAAGTACAAGAGACAGACAGAGAGATGAATTGGATGACAAAAGAAAGTTGTTTGGATCGACTTATTTGCTTTTTCCACTTATTCCTGTTGGTGTTGATGTTGTGGATTTTGCATCCTCATCTGGACAAATTAAATCCCAAAATACCAACAAACTGTGGTGAGAAAATACCCCATAATAACCACCTATACAAAAAAAAGAGAAACTAAATGAGGCAGTTTACTCACCTGAAGACTGAGAGCTGAAGGCAAACAGCTGCACTTTTCCAGTGTTTTTATCTGTCACGTTACACTTGAATAACTCAGAATACTTTGACGTCTCAGTAAGATGGGAAGTTGTAAACGTCACAGTGGCAAAGCAAGAGGACTGTGACTCCTTCATGTGCTGAGTGTTCACATCCCAATAATTACCCTCATACACCCACTTCACTGTCTGTCTACACTCTCCATATGTCGACACAGAGCAGCTTAACATCACCTCATCAGTGTCCTTATATTCAGTCACTGGTGAAGATGGAGATATTGTGAGAGAAAAACAACAAGAGTCAGATTAACTTCATCACTGTGATCATAATTATTGTAATGTTTCAGTATATTGTTCTGACAAGATAGTTTGAGCTGAAAACATTATGATGTAAATACTCACTGGTAACAACAGACAGATAAACCTGAGAGTATTGACCTTGTTCTTGTTCTGATTTGAACTGTCTGCAGGTGTAATGACCAATATCCTCAACTGTGACCTTCTTTATAACCAGAGAACAGTTCGCTGTAACACTCAGTCTGTCTGATTTAGCTTTGGCTTTTTCATCAATCTGCCCAAGTTTAATCAGCTCTACTGCTGCTGCGCTTCTTAAACCACCAAAGAGCCAGGTAGTACTGTCACATTTATCCTGATCAGTCATCACATGTTCACAAGACAAAGTGACTTCATCTCCATCTCTGAGAGTGATGTAGAGGGAAGTTTGTCCAGTTACTGCTGTTAAGAGAGAAAAATGTGATAAATTAACTGAAATAAGAATATGACTGTAGTGTGAATGTTAAACAGCATATTTGACTGTCTCAGTAAAATAAAGGTTATTTAATAAAGTACAATAAGGTAATAATGCAGATTTTTGTATCTTACCTGTAAACTGAAGCCCCAGTATCAGAAATAAAGACATTTTAATCCATCTGAGTTCAACCATCGTGCTTCTCTGTCTTTCTCTCTGTCTTCTTCTCTCGCTCTTAACTCTCAAAATGTCCTTATAAGTGCTTCATACAGAAAAATATACTGTCTACTTCCTATCATGAGTAAAGTGTCTCCTCCTCATTGTGGCTTCGGTCTGTTTTTCTCACTTTTTGTAGGTGGAGTATATTGTTATCATTATATAGGGATTAGATATTATAGAAGTTAAGGGTGGATGTCTCCACCCACTCACCACCAAGACCACTTCCTTTCCACTGCTGTATTTCTGACTACCTTGTCATTATGATCATGATCTCATGGTGATAGTGCAGCAGCTGGGAAAGAACACAGGTAAGATGTATTTTTAGTGGTCTGAGACCTGTTAGTTCCTCATTGTATTTTTTAAATTAGTGTTCCTGAGAACTGAAGGGGAAGTGTTTTAGTGAGAATGTGGGTACAACAGCAGCAGAGCTCTGAAGGTTTTACCGTCTAACGATGACAAGATAAACACAGACTCGGCTTTATGGGCACGTCCACACATCCAGGAATTTGGCCCTCTCAGGAGAAATCAGCATTATTATTGTTATTATCACCAGAACAGTTTAAACACACCTTGGTATTGATTCTACAGTCTCTGAACTCTACTGGAGGGATGAACATCATTCTTCCAAAAGATATTCCCTCATATGGTGTTTTGATGATTGTGGTGGAGAGTGCTGTCTAATACGTCAGTCCTAAATCTCTCATAGGTGTTCAGTTGGGTTGAGATCTGGTGACTGTGAAGGTCATAGCATATGATTCACATCAAACCATTCAGTGACCCCTCGTGCCCTGTGAATTGGGGCATTGTCATCCTGGAGGAGACCACTCCCATCAGGATAGAAATGTTTCATCATAGGATAAAGCTGATCACTCAGAACAACTTTGCCAAACTATGGTAATTTGACATAGAGCAACCCACCCAAGCCTGTCATTGGCATAATCAAATACTTTGTGTAAACTTTTCCTGTCAACAGAGAGAGCGCAGGCTGTGGCTGCTGTGTCAGTAACGCTTCACTATATTTGGTCATCTGTCAGCCTCATCAAGCATTTATTCTGTGGGAGTTCAAGTCAATAACTGCGTTCAATATCAGACTGATATTCACACCTTAAATAGGAACAGGAGTTTCACAGAAAATGAATGACCTAACTTTAGACTTGGAAGGAAGTGTCTGTCCCAGTGTATAAACCTAACACTGCATATCATTTAGTTTGCAGCAGCAAGCTTCCTGTCTGTGCTCTGTTTATTTGCTGCACTCTGATCATATTCAAAAAGACAATTTGGAAAATTAAAGCTGTTTGTTGATTTATTGAACACTTATGGTGGTCACAAGTCAGAGGCTGTGTAAAGGCACAGAAGTCGAAGAAGACTACAGATACATTAAACACTATACAAAACACATTTAATCTCCTCACACAGAACAGATTGTTTAAATATGGATGTTGGGCATGGCTGCTGATGACACAAGGACAATGTTAATATTCCTCTCGGGGCCGTCCTCTGGCCCTGTCGGCAGCAGCTGATTCTCAGTGGTGTTGCGGAGAAAACAGCAGAGTTGACTAAGTTAACGATAATGTGGCATGGAAAGGGTGAGAGCGCTGGGTTGCAACGCTTTTCAGCTTACCAGCCAAGGTGGCTGGTAGATGAGAAATTTTCTGGCCAAACTGATCTTTACCAGCTAAAATAATGAATCACTTTTTACTGTTGCAACTTGCTATTATTACTATTTATCATGTCATGTTGGTCTCACAATTCTCAATCAATATAGTTAATCAAATCAATTTTGTATCTCCCAAAGTTAGTCTTTTTATTTCCATCTTTGTTTTATTATCCGTCCACTGCAGCTCAACAAGGAAACACAGAGAAATACTGGCCAGTAATATAATGTCAGTTATAATAAAGAGAAGACAGTTACTGACTCTATTAGAGCTCCCAGCTCAGTTAAGTCTATTCTACACAATTTAAAACATATCTCACTCAGCAAACATGTTAAACAATCCAAAATGAAAGTTACTTATTTGTTTTTCTGTATAAATAATGATAAAATGGAGACAAAGTTACAGTGTAAAAAGTAACATTGAAAAATTTGTTTAAATTCTTAAAATGGGTGAAAAGTTTGACAAAACAGTGCTGCAGTTAAAAAAAGAATCAGCCACCTAAACCCACCAAAACACAAACAAAGGCTTTAACTTCTCATATAAAATCTGATGAAATGTTATTTAACTGCGGTGGACTCTGGTAAGTTGATGTTGGTGTGAAAGTTGTTGATCAGTGGAGTCTGACAGTAGCAGAAGGTTCTCCATCGTTTTCATAGTCCACCGTACCTTCATCTTCATCTTCATCATTATGCACCTGTGAAAAACAACACAACACACCTGAGATTCTGAGATTAAATAGAACAAATAAACAACCTTTGTGTCAGACTAATACAGTCAACACTGGTTATTCTTATTGTCTTTATAGAATCACAGTAAATAGTGAACTACCACAAACATAAACATTTGAATATTCAGTTTTTAAACTCACAGCATTGTCATCCATCTGTGATTTGTTCACTGGAAACACAAAAAAAGAGTTTAGCTTCATCAGTAAAAATCTGAGTTCATCAAAACTTCTTGTTCATAAACGTTCTGTGAATGTTCTCACCTTTAGTTCTAGTCCATATGTTGACTGACACAACGATTATTATGAGTGCAGTTAAACCCACAGACACGATGATGAACCTCAACCCAACTGCAAAGAGAATTAAAACATTAAAAACATTTTTCACTGTTTAGACTCCTGTAGTTAAAAGATGAAAGAAATACAGTATATACAGCGTGTGTGTTTTTTATAACCTGAAAAATGTTGCATTTATCACTGCTTCATTACAATATTAGTACAATATAGTTCAATATTTGAACTGAACTGTGAACTAAGTGTATGTTGCTACAGATAGGAAGCACCAAAAATACAAATCTACACATGACATTTAGAAACATGTCTCTTCTATCTGTTTTGTACTTTAAACATCAAAGGCTGAGAGACAGAAAGAGAGAGAACAGTGAACAACAACAAGGTTTGAGACTCAGACATGTGTGTGAACACACTGACTGAGATGAACTGAATAAGAGAATATCTCCACCCACAGCCAAGACTCAGTCTGACATTCATACTTTACACTCAGAGAGATACAAGTTGTTAAATCACTACCTTGTTGATTTGTTGGAGTACCATTGGTTGTTGGTGTTGATGTAGTTGTTTTTGTTGAACTTATAGGTGTTGATTTTGTTGCTGCAGCTCTTTCAGTGTCCTCATCTGGACATGAAAAAAGAACAAGAGACAGACAGACAGAGAGATGAACTGGAAGACAAAAGAACGTTTTTCCACTTATTCCTGTTGGTGTTGATGTTGTGGATTTTACATCCTCACTTGGACAAAAAAAATCCCCAAATACCAAAAAACTCTAGTGAGAAAATACCCTTCAATAAGTTAAGGGTGATTGTCTCCACCCACTCACCACCAACACCACTTCCATTCCACTGCTGTATTTCTAACTACCTCATGATTATGATCATGATCTCATCATGTAATGCTTTTAAAAAGTGAAAACATGGATGTAATATGGTACAAATTTCACACTAATCTGCTGTGGAGCAGAGACATCTGTCTGGTTAAATAACAGTTACACACAACTGATTCTAAAGCAAATCAATAGATTATGAAGCAAAAGTATGTTTCTGCTTTAAAACAGAATTACATTTTTTATCATGTTTAACAACAGACAGGATTCATGGTGATGATTGACAGCACACATGAACAGACAGGTGAAGAGTCAAACTTTGACTCTTGATGCTCGACATGATGCAACATGGTGATACTGCAACAGCTGGCAAAGAACAGATAAGATGATGTTGTAATGGTCTGAGACCTGTTAGTTCCTCATTGTATCTGATGTAAATGTTCCTGAGAACTGAAGGGGAAGTGTTTTGGTGAGAATGTGGTAACAACAGCAGCAGAGCTCTGGAGGTTTTACTCTCTAACAATGACGAGATAAAAACAGATCTGATTGGGATTTATTATTATCATTATTGTTGTTATTGGATATATATATATATATATATATATATATATATATATATATATATATATATATATGTGCTTTATCCAAATGTTTCTTTTGTATTCACCTATCTTGAAACATTAGTATATGGAATATCATGTTTTTATTGTTGAGTGAAAGTCTGAAAGAATTGGCTCCGTTTCTTATAATAAATGTACATGACAAAATGGTTTATACGGTGACCGACGAGGGCAAAACACACAGCAACTTAGGAAAACACATGCAAATGGACAAAACACAAGAAAATCAAGAAAACATCCTCATCAATTTGAAAACACATGCACAGCATTTAGAAAACATTCTGCAAATACCACAACACAACACATTACAGAAAGACAACGGAAGTGTTTCCAGAGGACACTTAACAGTGATGAACATGTCAATAATTCATAAGAGAAACATTGTTAAAGCACAAACGAGGCTTCTTTCCTACCGTAGTAAGGTAGGAAAGAGGCTACAACCTTATTTTCAGTGAGCCGTCCTCTGAGCTGGACTAATAACATTGTTCTCTATGTACAGCTGACTGTGAGACGAAGGTGCAGAGACCGGAAAGAGACACTTCAAACAATATTCAATAACTTCACTCTTATAGTGTCCCCAGAATCACTTCACACATCAATGGTCTCCTGTTAGTTATACAACAACACTTAGTTTGGAAAGAAGGGTTAGCAATTATTGAATATTGATCTCTCATTAATGAACTGTAGTTTGTGATAATTCATATTCTCACCTGAGGATGGAGGGCTGAAGGTAAACAGATGTTCTTTGTTAGTGTAACCATCTGTCACTTTACACTGAAATATCTCATGAGATGTTGACTTCAGCTTGAGATGAGAAGCAGGAAATCTCACTGTACCATAGCAGCCATCCCATGATATTGTCACGTTTTCATCCACATCATGACCCTCATACAGCCACTTCACTCTGTGTCTACATGAATCATGTGTCCTCACAAAGCAGGACAGCGTCACCTGCTCACTGTCTTCATGTTTATTCACTGGTGAAGAACATAAATACAAAATTGCTTCATCAGTTATTGTAATGTTTCAGTATATTGTTCTAAAAGACAGTTTCAGCTGAAAACTTAATAATGTAAATACTCACTGTTAATAACAGACAGAAGAACCTGAGTGTCTGGTCCTGATATGTGCTGTCGACAGTAATAATCACCAACATCCTCTTGTGTGACCTTCTTTATAACTAGAGAACAGTCCGCTGTAACACTCAGTCTGTCTGATTTAACTTTGGTATTTTCATGAATCTTTCCATGTTTGACCAGATTCACTGGGTTTGAACTACTGAAGAGCCAGTTAGTTTTGTCACATTTATCCTGATTGGCTGTCACACTTTCACAAGGCAAAGTGGCATCATCTCCATCTCTGATAATGAATGAGGAAAACTGTCCAGCCAGTGCTGTGATAAGAGATGACAGAAACATTAATAATATATTGAAATATAAACATGTCTTTTATACTGACAGATAGCATGAAGAAAATTTTAGATTCAACAGAAGTTTGCAGGTTGTAGGAGTCTACTAAACTAAACTAATCAGTTGAAAAACAAGCAGCTGTTGACTGTTTTCATCAAATAAAATGTTTCTGGTATGTTCTATGTATCCTTACCTGTAATCTGAAGCTCCAGTATAAGAAATAAAAACATTTTAATCCATCTGAATTCAGCCATCGTGCCTCTCTGTCTACTTTTTCTGCTCCTTCTCAGCTATTAACTGTCAGAGTCTCTGAACGGGTGCGTGTTGAAGAGAAATGTGTCACTTCCTCATAAAGACTTCCTTAATAAGTTTTATATATATATACATAATATGTAATTTATAGCTTCATAGACAGACAAATTGCACTGATGTGAGGATGGTTACTTTAGAATGATGAGAAACAATTTGACAATTTTTTCTTAAATGATTAGGAAACTACAGGACCCATAAAGTAAAATGTTACCAAGATTTTCTAAAAATACAGCAGCAGAGGAAGCTATGACTCATTGCCTCTGGTGTGTGGTCCGACCACTTCCCTAACACAAAGAAGAAACAAGAAGAGTGTATGATGCATTTGCTTTAACCACTCTCTAAAATAATGCACCAAACACAAATATTAATTTTGACACCATGTGGGGATGTCACATGATCACATCCCACCTCTGCTCAGTTTGCTTTTTGACACTTTTGTACCATAACAAAACAAAACTGAACAAATTATTACACTCTAAAAAATAACAGATACATGCTTTATTTATTTATTTATTTATTTATTTATTTATGTACTTCTACATTTATTTATTTATATATTTCTAGATTTATTTTTTTAACTTATTTCTGTATTTTAGAGATTTTGTGTTGAGATTTATATGTTTTTTGGATTGATCTTTTGTTTTGTGTGTATTTTGAATTATCTTTTGTTTGTGTGGTTTGCTTTGTGTTTTCTTTGCATGTGTTTGTTGAATCTCCCTGTGATTATCTCTCATCACACCTGTGCACAGTATTGCCCGTTGACCAAAGCGGAAGGACAGACAGACACAGGAGACCAGGAGCCACAGGTTCGACACTCACTAGCCTCCCCAAAGTTCCCCTCAAGGCACGACCGAGGAAGAAACAGCAGTGAACCACAAAGAGCAGACAGTACTGCAAGGTGTCCTCCGCTGAACCCATGGATCAGAAGATGAGCCACAGGTGCCTGAAGCCCAGCAGCCCATGTCCATTTGGCTTAAATACTCCAGCCTGGACTGGTAGCGTGTTGTTAATGCCCAGGAAAACCGTTAATATCCATGTTTTGCAGTGGACAGCAGGTGTGCTGGCTGCTGGGCCAAGCAAGGGGTGGCAAATCTGAGCTGGTGTATCTGCAGGATACTGATGGTTGTTGTCTGTTTCCCAGGATGAGTGGAGCACTGGAGAGCGGGCCATGGCGGACGCAGGACAGCGGGTGCTGGCATTCATGTTGGACTGGTGGAGGGACACTAACAGTAATGGACTTGCAAGCTTGTTTGTTTAAGGAACATTTTAGGATCCTTAGACATTTTATATTTGCTGTTTACTTGTTGTTGTTTTATAGTAATATTACCAGGGTTTTTGATAGTTTTTAACATATTGTATTTTTAGTTTTTAAAGTTTTGTAATAAATTATTCTTTTACCCACCTCTTAGTGTCGGCGCCTTGGTTGCCCAGTGTCGCTCTCTACCCAATATAAAGAACCCTTAAAATTCAATTCCCCTTCCCCCTCCCCTTTACATATGTCTACATTTCTTCATTTATTTATTTCTGTATTTCTGTGTGTGTACGTTAATAAGCTTGGATGTCCTAAACTGAGACTAAAGGCCGATCAGTTACAGAGCAGTGATCGCTTTGGCTCTACTACTGCTGCCTAGGTTTGACCGTGGCCCTCAAAGTTCCGTTTTTGAGCGACGGAGGAGCCGAGTGACCGTAGCAGTTTCTGAAGGAGGACTCTAATATACGTCTTCATTTATGAGCATTTTTAACTGGAGTGTAGCTGCTGTTGTCTGTTCTTACACATACTGAGGTGTCTTTTTGGCTTTTTCTTCAGTAAGTTTATCATTGTCATAAGTTAACCTGTGTTAGCTAGCTAATCTGTGCTAGCTAACCTTAGCCTACTGTAAAACTCACAGCCTGGCAGGACAACAGTTATTTATTTATAAATTAGATTTTAAGTTGGCAAGGCAACTTAATAAGTATTTAACCCACAAAAATGCATTTTAATATAAATATTAAAAATATAAACCAGCCATAGTTCTTGAAAAGTTTGTAATTAACATGTAAACAAGACATGAAGCGACTGTTCAGCGTGAAGAGAAATCATTGAGAAGTGACTGAATGTGAATAATAAAGGAGGAAAGTTAGTTATCTTTTGTATTTCTGTGGTCACACATACTTACACTGAGCTCAAACTGATCTATGTACAGTTAATTTGCACATGTGATTGTATTGTATTTACAGAAGCAGCCTGTGCTACAGTACAGTGCAGAAGATGAAGACACCTTTAACCTGGACAGCAGACCTTCTACTGCAGGGGTTCTCAACTGGTCTCACCCTGGGACCCACATTTTCCCATAGTCAAGCACATTTATTTTTCAAAAATATCCTTCGAAAACACACCTGTCATCTTTTTTTAACATAAATATATATATTTACATGTGCAAAGTACATTTCAGAGCACATTGTTGAGAAAATGATGAGAACTGCATGTATACTAAAATAAATATCAAAACTGCACAAAATAAATAAGGCCACAAAATTATATATTTTCACTTATATACTTATATTGTTCCATCAAAGCTAAGGGTCATATTTGCATTTTGCCATCTTGTCTCCGAACATCAACACAAACTTAAAGTGAACGTCAATCAAATGATGGCTACCATGGCTACGGCACGAGAATGCTGCATGTCTCTGATGCATGCCTGTCAAAAATTTTTTTTTCAAAATAAAAGACAAGTCCAACATCAGATGCGCATTAAAAAGTATTTGTTTATGACCAGCTGTCCGCGAACCACGAGACGGGTCCACAACCCACCAGCTGAGAATCACTGCTCTACTGTTCATGTCCACTCTGTTACCGTCTTCGAAAGAAAAGTAGAGATGGACAAAAGTTTGAACATTCACAGAAATCATAAACATTTTATTAATGCACTTGTTACCTGAGCAGACCTGGCTGTGATTCTTCTTTTCTTTTTCTCAGTACTACATTAATACAAAATCATATTGCCATGCCGGTGCTTCCCCCGCATTTCTTCATTTTCACAAGCAGATGGTGTCATTGTACCTCAGATAAACACAAGGTTACAGGTTCATCTCCTGGTTTCTTCTATGAGGCATCTTCATGTTCTGCTCTCTTTGTCTCATTCACAATCAAGTGGAATTGAATCTAATTTTCCTTTTATATGAATTGTGCAAAGTGGCTCCTTTGATTCATTCTATCAACTGCATGCTGGGATTGGCTTCAGCCAGCTCTTTTTAGAAAGGATGAGATCAGTTGACTGTTTCTTGTTGCTTTTTCAAAACTTAAATATGTCAGATTTCAAATGTTGCACCATGAATAATCTGCTGCTCATAGTCCTCCAGTTCATCATCAAACCTCACTGGTCTTTTGGCAAACCATCAACCATCTAAACCTCTCAAAGACCAGACTATCATAAACAACATCCTGCAAACAAGATCAAGATAAGAAACTCATCTCCTGCTTTGCCACTAAAGACCACTGACCCTGGCACCTCTGACCCTTCAAATTTATTTATGTACTTCTACATTTATTACATTTATTTATTCTTTTTCTAAGTACTACATTAATACAAAATCATATTACCATGCCGGTGCTTCCCCCGCATTTCTTCATTTTCTTCATTTTCACCACTAAAGACCACTGACCCTGGCACCTCTGACCCTTCAAACCCTTAAAGAGCAGCAACATGGAAAGACCAATTCACACCCCAGTGTGAGCTGATAGCACAACTTGGATACATCACCCACCATTCACTATCATGACTCATCTCTAGGAACCAGTCACCCACAGAGACTAGCTGGGAGCAACTTTAATCCTAAGCATCTTTCACACATGCAGTCTATCCCTGAAATGTTCAGGAACATTTCCTGCATAGAGTCATGTGTGAATGGGAGCAGGGGTCGATATTCAGGAAAATCTCTACCACCTGTTGCCCACCTCAAGAACTTTCACATATGAACTCCAGACAATGTCTGGAGAATCAGGTTCAGAAATTTTTGATTTCACAAATTCCTAAAGTTTAGAAACAGCTTTTTATTTCCAGAAACATCAAATTAATACAACAGCAATGTATAGTTTGAAGTGAGGCAGTTTCAAGGACAGGTTCACATTTTTTCAAGTCTGTCTTTAAACAACAGTCAGGTGCCCATATGAACATTGAAACAGGTTTTGTTCGCTGTAATCAAAGATCCTTTTCTAACATGCTTCCAGGGTCAGAGATGAGGAACAAAATCCTCGTTCTGTACAAAAATACATTCCAAAGTTTATCTGAAGTTAATATGAGGCTTCAGCACTCAGAGTTAATCAAATCAAGTGGGAATCTCCTAAAGTTACAGTCTTTTTATTTCCTTCTTTGTGTTATTATCTGTCCACTGCAGCTCAGCAAGGAAACACAGAGAAATACTGGCCAGTAGTATAATATCAGTTATTGTGAGGAAACCTGACCAGAGTGGCTGGTTACTTGGTTGGAGGCAGACACAGGAAACCTTATACAGGTGTCACTAGGTGGTTTATTTACAAGAAAAAGTGACACCATGCTACACATGTAACAAAAACAAAACAATATGTTCAAAAAACAAAAAAACACTGAATAGTTAACTTGGTCTAACTGATCAAAACTCAACTCATAATAACTCAATTTATATTAACTTATCATCATGTGCACACAGCTACACACTGATGTACTATCCCCTTGATAGCCAAAAAGCAACTGCTTAAATAGACCCTTCCATCAGCAGTCCATCAGAGGCAATCTGGACTGTACTATTGCTGCAGGTACATCCCATGTCTCTCCTAAAAACAGGTAAGAGATAAAGTTATTCAATCTTACTAATCTCCAAGGTGAAACACTTTTCCATAGCTTACCAAATAACAGACTTGCAACCATACATAAACAGATCAAAGTCAGAGTAAATAATTTACTTAACATAATTTACTACCACCCCCCCACACAATCCAACCCAGTGACATCACCAATGATGTCACCCAGTGTATAAATACAGGACATTGTTGGATGCCTCCTCCTTTTGTCTGTGGAGCACATGATGGGTATGGTAAGTAGCACAGAAAAAATATGATTGAATTATGAAACGCGGCACTAACCCAATAAACAATCGGTAAACTTGACAATACTTGTGTGTTTTACTCTAACCAAAAATGTTGCTGGTATGTGAACTGTAACCAAACATATTGCAAACCACAAACAAACCCGGGATAGTAGGTGTCTGCAAGTTACAGATTGATCATGGACATATGGCTGAACAAACAATTAACAAGTATGGTTAAATTCATAAGCTATGTGGCATTGACAGTGAAAGTAGGGACAAATGGTGTATTCTCACCCACTTTGTCACAGTTATAATAAAGAGAAGGCAGTTACTGACTCTATTAGAGCTCCCAGCTCAGTTAAGTCTATTCTACATAATTTAAACATATCTCACTCAGCAAACATATTAAACAATTCAAAATGAAAGTTACTTATTTGTTTTTCCATACAAATAATAACAAAACTGTGACAAAGCTACAGTGTAAAAAGTAACATTTAAAAAATTGGTTTACATTCTTAAAATAGGTGAAAAGTTTGACAAAACAGCGCTGCAGTTAAAAAAAGAATCAGCCACCTAAACCCACCAAAACACAAACAAAGGTTTTAACTTCTCATATAAAATCTGATGAAATGTTATTTAACTGCGGTGGACTCTGGTGAGTTGATGTTTGTGTGAAAGTTGTTGATCAGTGGAGTCTGACAGTAGCAGAAGGTTCTCCAACGTTTTCATAGTTCACCGTACCTTCATCTCCATCATCAACATTATGCACCTGTGAAAAACAACACAACACACCTGAGATCCTGAGATAAAATAGAACAAATAAACAACCTTTTTTCAGACTAATACAGTTGACACTGTATATTCTTATTGTTTTCACAGAATCACAGTAAATAGTGAACTACCACAAACATAAACATTTGAATATTCAGTTTTAAACTCACAGCATTGTCATCCATCTGTGATTTGTTCACTGAAAACACAAAAAAAGAGTTTAGCTTCATCAGTAAAAATCTGAGTTCATCAAAACTTGTTCATAAACGTTCTGTGAATGTTCTCACCTTTAATTCTAGTCCATATGTTGACTGACACAATGATTATTATGAGTGCAGTTAAACCCACAGACACGATGATGAACCTCAACAAAACTGCAAAGAGAATTAAAACATTAAAAATATGTTTCACTGTTTAAACTCCTGTAGTTAAAGATGAGAGAAATACAGTATATACAGCAAATACAAATCTACTTATGACATTTAGAAAAATTTGTCTTATTTTTTGTACTTTAAACATCAAAGACTGAGAGACAGAAAGAGAGAGAGCGGTGAGCAATAACAAGGTTTGAGACTCAGACATGTGTGAACACACTGACTGAGATTAACTGAATAAGACAACAAGTTGTTAAATCACTACCTTGCTGTTTTGTTGCTGTATCAATGATTGTTGGTGTTGGTGCTGTTTGGTTCATCATTGCCTTTGTGCTTTTTCCCATTGTTGCTGTTGTTGATTTTGTTGTTGGTGTCGATGTAGTTGTCGGTAATTTGGTTGTTTTTGTTGATTTTATTGGTGTTGATTTTGTTGTTGCAGCTCTTGTAGGATCCTCACCTGGACATATGAAAAAAGAACAAGAAACAGACAAAGAGATAAACTAGAAGACAAAAGAACATTGTTTGGCTTGATTTATTCACTTTTTCCACTTATTCTGGTTGGTGTTGATGTTGTGGATTTTGCATCCTCACCTGAAGGGTGTTCCATCAAGCTGGCTAAAGGAAAAGCCTGACTTATTTCGATAAGCCTCGCTAATTAAAGTGAGAGCTCTGTTTCCAGCTCAGTAACCATGGTAATTTATTCAGCAGAACTAGCCTGCTTCGTAGCAGGCTAACTGTCAAGCTTAATTTAGCTGTATGTCAAAGAATGTTCGACAGATGGAAACAGACTCTCAAAGACTCTCACAGTTCCGTCAAGTGTCTTTTCACACTCGCATCACATAAAATAGAAGACAGTGAGGGACTTTTACAAAAATACTTAATTTAATCCCCGTTTTATTCATGGTCACTTCTGTGTTGGATTGAACCCTATTATTTAAAAACTTAACATTTATAATTTAAGAAATAAGTGTGCCAACGTTGTTTTGAAGTTATTTATTCATTCACTCATTTTGTTCAAGCTGTGAAGATAAAAAGAAAATTAAATAAAGTCCAAACCATGACCTTCTGCTGTGTTTAAATGTATACAGTGATCAGTTGTTTATATGGATCAAAAAGCTCGGGATAGAATCATTTCTGTACAAAATTTATGCTGTTTGAATAATTTGCCTATGGAAATCAAGTCGTCTGCATACAGTAGGGATGTGCAGAGAGCCCAGTATTTGTATCTGTATTAGCTGAGGCAGCAAAATTATTTGTATTTGTATTTGAGTAAAAGTGGAGAGAGGCTTAAAAATCCTGTTTTAGTTTTTATTACTCTTTAAATTTTAGAAAATTAAGGTGTTACAATAAGTGTTCGTGAATAAACTACCTTACAAAGGAGGTCCCCACACCGGGTCTTGAACTGGAGTCTCCCAGATCATAGATGACTGCGCTGACTACTGAGCTAAAACTTTACTCATCGCATTATTTGCTTCAAAAATGTGTACATACTGTGTTGTACTGTATTTTGAAACAGTCAATAAAATTCAGTAAATAGTGAAGCTGTTCATTTCATTACTTTATATGCATGTAAACTGATAAATATACAAATGTCAATTAGATGTTGTTCTGCATGAGAAATAAATATCACCATAAGCGGTTTACACTGTATTTGAATCCTTCTCAAGTTTCTTCATCTCCAACTTCCTAATTTTTAACTTTCATTGCTTGTAACTGGACATCCTGTGAAAGAGAAAATGTGTCAAAGAGCAGATGATAATGTTGGTAAGTTGGTTCTCTCAAGTTGCCTACACCATAATTTTAAACATACATCTGATATTATCTAGCCTACTAATAATACAGCCACAGTCAGTGATCTGAATGCCCATTTATTAACAACTAAAGATAAAACCATGAACAGGGACAAGCGCTGCTGTTCACTTTCCCCATGCAGACTCATCAAGCCAGATGGAGGGATCGAACCATCAACCTTCTAGCAAGAAGTTCACTCTTCTAACTTTTAGACCATCACTACCCGCCTACAGGTATAAATTTAATCTGTCATCAATTTTGTGCTAAGACATCTCCCTCACCTGCAGCTGTGTTGCCCTTTTTGGTGAAGACTCCTTTATATTCTTCATATAGTTACATCAGCAGGTTTGTTCTGCTGCTGAGAAGAACACCACTCTAGTTTTCCCTTTGTGACATAGTATTGTCATTTTCGACAATCAAAATGGCAATGACTAGACTTAGTGTTGATTAGACATGGCTAAGCTGCGTTAGTGGAAGAGTTTGAGCCTCAAGTGAAAGCTGATATTAATTCTAGCCAGGCTTTTTCAAGGAAGCGCAGCTTTCTTTAGCTGCGTTGATGGAACACCCCTCTGGACAAATGAAATCCCAAAATACTAACAAACTGTGGTGAGAAAATACCCCATATTAACCATCTACACAAAAAACTGAGAAACTAAATGAGGCAGTTTACTCACCTGAAGACTGAGAGCTGAGTGTAAAGAGCTGCACTCTTCCAGTGTAAGTCTCTGTCACGTTACACTTGAATAACTCAGAATACTTCTCAGGAAGATGGGAAGTTGCAAACATCAAAGCAGCAGAGCAAGTAGACTGTGACTTCATAACGTGCTGAGTGTTCACATCCTGGTCATTACCCTCATACACCCACTTCACTGTCTGTGTGCAAGGTCCACGTGTCGACACAGAGCAGCTTAACATCACCATATCAGTGCTCTTATGTTCAGTCACTGGTGAAGATGGAGATATTGTGAGAGAAAGACAACAAGTGTCAGATTAACTTCATCACTGTAATCATAATTATTGTAATGTTTCAGTATATTGTTCTAACAAGACAGTTTGAGCTGAAAAATGAATAATGTAAATACTCACTGGTAACAACAGACAGATAAACCCGAGAGTCTTGAACTTCTTGTTGTCCTGATTTGAGCTGTCTGCAGGTGTAATAACCAACATCCTCCCTTGAGATCTTGTTTATAACCAGTGAACAGTCCACTGTAACACTCAGTCTGTCTGATTTATCTTTGGCATTTTCACCAATCTGCCCAAGGTTAATCAGCTCTACTGCTTTGTTTTTTGAAACAAATAGCCAGGAAGTCCTGCCACATTTATCCTGATTAGTCATCACATTTGCACAAGACATAGTGACTTCATCTCCATCTCTGACAGTGATGTAGAGGGAAGTTTGTCCAGTTACTGCTGCTGAAAATTGAAGAGAGAAATTGATAAATGATATGACTGTAGCATGAATGTTCAAAACAAACAGCATATTTGACTGTCTCAGTAAAATGGTTATTTAATAAAGCACCATTTGTAATATCGCAGATTATTGTATTTTACATGTAAACTGAAGCCGCAGTATCAGAAATAAAGACATTTTAATCCATCTGAGTTCAACCATCGTGCTTCTCTGTCTTTCTCTCCATCTTCTTCTCATACTCTTAGCTCTCAAAGGGCAGAAATACACTGTCTACTTCCTATCATGAGTAAAATGTCTCCTCCTCATTGTGGCTTCAGTCTATGTTTCTCACCTGTAACTTGATAACTTTTTGTGAGCAGAGCATATTAATATCATTATATGGGGGATTCGATATTATAGAAGTTACAGATGCTTGTCTCCACCCACTCACCACCAAAACCACCTCCTTTCCACCACTATATTTCAAACTACATCATGTTTATGACCATGAAATTAATTTCACACTAATCTGCTGTGGGGCAGAGACATCTGCCTTCATTTTTTGGATCTTTTGATTACTGCTAATGAAAATAGAAATTTGGCGACATCTATTGATCGAAAATAAACTGAAAGAAACACCATTTTACACTCTACAATTTTCCACCCTGACCATATGATCAGAAATTTATCGGCATTGAAAGAGTGCAATCCAATCCAAGATGAGGAAATTTGAACAACCAGCTGTTAAGAAGGGAGGTTTTTGAATTTATGAATTGAATACAATTGAACCATATGGACTTAATGAAACACAGGATTTGAGTTATTTTCTGTGATATGAAGATAGTAATTATATCTCTCTCCACAGGTAATTTGGATCCTTAGAGAGAGATGAGCCACTAGGTCCGCTAGCACTCACCTTTCCCATTTAGTGGTGTAGAGGGACCGCTGTAGGACCAATAGTCTGCTCTTCTAAGGAAATTTAGCTCATCCTATTCAGTCAGTTGTTTATGACAGTTTTTTTTAAAAATTAAGTTAAATTGATGTAAAATTGTGTAATTCTTGTACGTCTGTGCAATATTAATCATGCCATGTTTTTTGAAAATTGTAATTTTGTGTAATATTATTGTTATGTTCTTTGTAAAGTTCTTGCCTTTGAAACATTTTGAAAAAATGAAGACTGTGATAATTAGTCATATGACCCATATGTATTTATCACACCTGTGAGTAGTAATTTTGCTGTGAGAACCCGAAGAAGCTACAGGCAAAACGCATTGTTCGCTCCTAATAAAGTCACAGTAAACTTTGATCTTCACCTAAGATGTTCCTGCGACCGACCAGCACCTGATTGAAAATACTGGGTATGCATGAGGAGTTCTGTTCAAAATTACATTTCTATCATGTTTAATAACAGACAGGATTCATGGTGATGTGTAACATCATGCATGAACAGACAGGTGAAGCGTCAAACTTTGACTCTTGATGCTCAACATGATGCAACATGGTGATCTTGTAGCAGTTGGGAGAGAACAGATGGTGGTGTTTTAGTGTTCTGAGACCTGTTAGTTCCTCATTGTATCTTTGAAGGAAATATATGTGACAACTGAAGGGGAAGTTTTTTGGTAAGAATGTGGTAATAACAGCAGCAGAGCACAAAAAAAAAATAAAAAATAAAAACATCATTGTGGCATTTGCGAAAGTTTGGGCACCCTACATTCTCGGTATTCAGTAACACCCCCCGGGCAGATATTACATCTTACAAACGCTTTTACAAGGGCAAACATGCTGCAACTTAAGAAAACATCTTCATCAATTTGACAACACACGTGCATCATTTAGAAAACACAATACAAATACCACAACACATTACAGAAACAACAACAGAAGTGTTTCCAAAGGACACATCAATAATTAATAAGAAAAACGTTGTTTAAACACAAATGACGCCTCTTTCCTACCATAGTAAAGTAGACAATGTGCTGCAACCTTATTCTCACCTAAATGAGCCGTCCTTTAAGCTGGACTAATAACATTGTTCTCTATGCACAGCCGGCTGTGAGACGAAAAGAGATACCTCAAACAATATTCAATAACTTCACTCTTTTAATGTCCCCTAAAACTGTCCAGTCACTGTTGTGATAAAGAGGTGATAGAAACATGAATAATAAACCAAAATGTGAACATGACTTTCATACTGACAGATAGCATGAAGAATATATTGAATTCTACAGAAGTTTGCAGGTTGTAGGAGTCTACTAAATTCATCAGGTCAAAAACAAGCAGCTGTTGGCTGTTTTAATCAAATAAAATGTTTATGGTATGTTCTATGTATCCTTACCTGTAATCTGAAGCTCTAGTATAAGAAATAAATACATTTTAATCCATCTGAATTGAGCCATCGTGCCTCTCTGTCTGCTTTTCCTGCTCCTTCTCAGTCTCTGAACGGGTGTGTGTTGAAGAGAAATGTGCCACTTCCTCATGGTGACTTCCCTAATAAGTTTTCTGAGAATGTAATTTGGTAATAATCATGTTTTCACATTTCACCATATTTGTTGAATTATACAGTACAGTTGTAATTTATAGCTTCACAGACAGACAAATTGCACTGTTATAAAGATGGTTACTTTAGAACGATGAGAAACAATTTAAGGTTTTTTTGAAAAATGATTAGGAAACTATAGAACCCATAAAGTAAAATGTTGTAAGATGTTACAAAATGTTGTAAAATACAGCAGCAGATGAGGAAGCTATGATTCAGTGCCACTGGTGTGTTGTCAGACCACTTCTCTGACACAAAGAAGAAACAAGAAGAGTGTGTGATGTATTTGCTTTAATCTCTCTCTCTAAAATAATGTACTAAACACAAATATTAATTTGCAAGAAATCTGAGAGAAACATTAAACATCAATTGAATTTTATTTTAAACTGTGAAACTGTACAATAGAACTGTACAATAGAAACAACCAA
This sequence comes from Thunnus maccoyii, assembly GCF_910596095.1. Lineage (NCBI taxonomy): Eukaryota > Metazoa > Chordata > Actinopteri > Scombriformes > Scombridae > Thunnus > Thunnus maccoyii. The sequence goes on along the minus strand of NC_056549.1, from coordinate 3,477,824 downwards.
TTTTTTCAGGTTTTTTCTGTACAAATAATGATGAATCTGAGACAAACCTACGTTGTAAAAAGTAAAATTTTTAAATTTTTAAATTTTCCTGCTGGAACCAGTGTAAAACTGAGACTCTTAGGAACAGATTGGCCATACTTTATCAAGAAACAAGACAAAGAAAAGCTCATTTCAGTTGTGTTGAAAATTACACTATCATTCCAAGATAATGAGCAACCTATAGGTGTACTGTGCCAGGGCAAGTTCATTTTTTGACACCTCTCTAAACACAATGACAGTTGAAAGTTGCTTATTTAAGGAATAAAATAACATTTTGTGAGTAACTGCCATCTATTGGTTGTTACTGTACATGCTTTGTCCCTTTGCAGTAAAGCACTTTACATGGTACTATTGTTCAATGATATATCATTGTTGGTGAAAAAGAGTCTTACATCCTCTAGTGATTTACTCTCTGAGAAGGCTGGGAGGTATGTAATTATGTTCAGTCAATCAACAAGAATCCAGAGATTTTCTTTATACAATATCCTCTTTGTTGTTATTGCGCAGGTAAAAAATACAGGTATACAAATACAGGTATATCAACAACACACTCAATGTGTCTGCTGCTTTAGCTCATATTGTAATCAAACTATTAGAACATAGCAATTAAGTTAATCAGCATTTATTATGTATCAGTAATAGCATTGATCAGCAGTACAACAATTAAGCACTGAAAAACTTTTGGTGAAGTACAACAACAGGAACAAGCAAACATCTGCCTCTCTTTATAGCTCAAACTGAATATCAGACTACAACAAGAAAACAACTACAAGACACAAATATATTGTAACAACACGGAGAACGCACAAGCTGGATTTATTAGAGGCAGAGCTGATGTTTCATGTTCATCACCAAAATGCGGTAAAAGCTGCCATGCTTTTATATTTTACTCCATCCAACAAACATCAAGGCTACAAAATTTTGCATCACTACTTTTGTTGACTGTTGTAAGGTATTAATATTTATATTATTGAAAAGTAACAATATTTAGTTTTTTGTGTGTTTTGAACTAGTTGGAGCATGTAGACATTGATCAAAAGAGGCCCCAGAATGGGCCCTTGAGGAACACCTCGTCGTTTCTGTGTCTGCTAGGACTTGTAGTTACCAGCTGACAGAACATATTCTCTATCTTACAAAAGGGACTTATTTACATCGATGTCTTTCAAACTTTTTGGTAACAGAAAAAAAAAGTGACTTCCCACTTTGGAACTCTATTCACCCCTCCTCCTTCAAATGAGGAAATTTGATGACATATATGTACATTATCTCAACTGTACCATTTCTCCGGGTCGTAATTACTAAGGCCGCTAGGTTACATACAATAATTTTTGGATGAATGATATTACAACATATTTTGTCATTTTTCTTGGGAGGACAGTCTGTTGATCAGTTGAGTCTGACAGAAGCAAAAGGTCCTCCAACGTTTTCATAGTTCACCAAACATTCATTTCCATCTTCATCTTTATGTAACTATGAAAAACAACACAAGACATTTTCAATTAAATTCAATTTATTTTACTTATATAGTGCCACATAACAAAAGTTATATCATGGCGCTTTTCACATAGAGCAGGTCAAGACCATACTCTTTAATTTAAGGAGACCCAACATTCCCCCATGAGCAAGCACTTGATGACAGCAGGAAGGATTTCCCAATATTAGGGAGATTTGAGATTCTGAGATAAATTTGAACAAAGAAAAGAACTTTGTTGCTGCAGCAACACAATGCACTGCTTATTCTTCTCTAAACAGAATCACAGTAAATAGTGAACTACCACAAACATAAACATCTGAATATTCAGTTTTTAAACTCACAGCATTGTCGTCCATCTGTGGTTTGTTCACTGAAAACACAAAAAAGAGTTTAGCTTCATCAGTAAAAATCTGTGTTCATCAAAACTTCTTGTTCATAAATGTTCTGTGAATGTTCTCACCTTTAATCCTAGTCCATATGTTGACTGACACAACAATTATTATGAGTGCAGTTAAACCCACAGACACGATGATGAACCTCAACTTAACTGCAAAGAAAATTAAAACATTAAAAACATTTTTCACTGTTCAAATTCTTGTAGTTAAAAGATGAGAAATACAGTATATACAGCACGTGTGCTTTTTATAACCTGAAAAATGTTGCATTTATCACTGCTTCATTATAATATTAGTACAATATAGTTCAATATCTGAACTGAACTGTAAACTTTGGTGCTAAGTGTATGTTGCTACAGATAGGAAGCACCAAAAATACAAATCTACACATGATATTTAGAAATATTTCTCTTCTATCTGTTTTGTACTTTAAACGTCAAAGGCGGAGAGACAGAAAGAGAGAGAACAGTGATCAACAACAAGGTTTGAGACATGTGTGTGAACACACTGACTGAGATTAACTGAATAAGAGAATATCTCCACCCATAGCCAAGACTCAGTCTGACATTCATACTTTAGACTTAGAGAGACATTCAAGTTGTTAAATCTCTACCTTGTTTTGTTTTAGGATCATTGGTTGTTGTTGTTGGTGTTGATGTAGTCAGTAATTTTGTTGTTTTTGTTGATTTTGTTGTTGTAGTGTCCTCACCTGGACATTAAAAAATGAACGAGACAGTCAGAGATGAATTGGTAGACAAAAGAACATTGTTTGGCTTGACTTATTTGCTTTTTCCACTTATTTCTGTTGGTAATGATGTTGTGGATTTTACATCTTCACCTGGACAAATTAAATCCCAACAAACTGTGATGAGAAAATACCCCAAAATAACCATCTACACAAGAAACAGAGAAACTAAATGAGGCAGTTTACTCACCTGAAGACTGAGGGCTGAAGGCAAACAGATGCACTTTTCCAGTGTAAAAATCTGTCACGTTACACTTGAATGACTCAGAATACTTTGACGTCTCAGCAAGATGGGAAGTTGTAAATGTCACAGTGGCAAAGCAAGAAGACTGTGACTCATTCATGTGCTGAATGTTCACATCCCAATCATTACCCTCATACACCCACTTCACTGTCTGGTCACACTCTCCACGTGTCAACACAGTGCAGTTTAACATCACCTTATCATTGTCCTTATGTTCAGTCACTGGTGAAGATGGAGATATTGTGAGAGAAAAACAACAAGAGTCAGATTAACTTCATCACTGTAATCATAATTATTGTAATTTTTCAGTATATTGTTCTAACAAAACATTATGATGTAAATACTCACTGGTAACAACAGACAGATCAACCCGATAGTCTTGACCTTGTTGTTGCCCTGATTTGTACTGTCTGCAGGTGTAAGCACCAACATCCTCAACTGTGACCTTCTTTATAACCAGAGAACCGTTCGCTGTAACACTCAGTCTGTCTGATTGATCTTTGACTTTTTCACCAATCTGTCCAAGTCTAATCAGCTCTACTGCTTTTCTTTTTGAAACAAAGATCCAGGAAGTACTGCCACATTTATCCTGAACAGTCACCACATTTTCACAAGGCAAAGTGGCATCATCTCCATCTCTGACAGTGTAGAGGGAAGTTTGTCCAGTTACTACTGTTGAGAAACTCAATTATTCGTCTCATCAAGACCTACAAATCATATGCTGACACCCCTGACCTAAATCCAACAGGAAGTCTGCAATCAGCTTTTCAAAATAAGACTTTGCCCCAATTTTGGCCCCCGAACAAACGCTATCTCCTCCGAGGGCGTTAATGGTATCGGCTTCAAACTTTAATAGATGACTTATGACACTATGCTGAAAAAAAGTTGTTAAAAACTTAAACGGTAATAACTCAAACGGTTTGGATTTAATAAGCCCTGAAAGTTGCAGTCCCACATCACCCTTACAATGTAAACCAATGGGGAGGTAATCTATGGGCATGAACTTTGTGTCAAACAGAGGCTTCTGACGTCTAAACTATAAGTCTGACCACTTTCAAACATGTATCAATGGATTCGCAACGAAATTTCCTACTAAAATATGATTTTTAATGTTAGATTTGGCCAAAGTCATGAGATTTATGAGGGTATTTCACAAGAAGCGTTCTCTAAAATCCTCTTCTCCAACTGCTCCTGGTGATGTCACTCCCTCAGTGCTGTGAAACATTCCGCAATACACACTCATTATAAAATCACAGGAGGAGCAAGAAAAGACTTTAAAACTCACACTCTAATATCTCAAAAACAATAAAAGATAGAAAACACATGTAAATTCAAGATTTGTAGGTCAAAGTCTCGTGACTCATTTAAAGTTCAAATGAAGTTTGTATCTAAAATTATGTGGAAGCAGTAAATGTTCAAAAAGGTGTGGGTTCGCTCACACTCTCCATTCAAATATGAGTATTTTTCTGTGTCCAGCTGCAGTTACTTATTGTCTCTACACACCTGACAGTACACATGTCAATCAAACTTTCAAAATAAAAGCACACCACACTTGTAAGAAATATCCCTCATTTTTAAAAAGCGTGATCTGATCCCGACGGGCCAGAGTGCGAGGTCCCGACCAACGCTGCTTGCAGCTTTAATTGTATCTGTATTTGTTGCGGCAGCAAAATTATTAGGGCCTGAACACTGAAGGTGCCATGGCACTATTGTATTTTGTGTGTTTGTTTGTTTCTTCTTTCTTTATTTATTATTACGGGATATCAGACCTAAATTTGACCTCCTAAACATGCTTAAAAACTCACCAAATTTGGCACGCACATCAGGTCTGGTGAAAAATTGGATAAAATGTAAAAACTAAAGCTGCAAGCAGCGATGAACAGTACTGTGGTGCAATTGAAGGGCTTCTGTCACAGGCATGCAGATGTCATTAGACCCGGGCTGTTTTCAGACCGTGCAAGAAGGCGATAAACATCACTTCCTTTGTCTACTATTTTTTCCTGCTGCTGGGGCTGCTTTGCTGAAATTTCGTAGGGGGCGCTATTCAGCCAATTTGCATCACTGATGGAATATTGTCATGTAGACGTGTTCAGGCCGGGAGACTTATCAAACATGTAAAGTTTGGTGCAGACTGGAGCATTTACAATAAAGTTACAACAACTTCCTCTGTCATGGCGAAATATCAAATCTCCACGGTGTGAGGATGAGAATTTTCTGCAGGGTGAGACATGTCTGTCTTGCTCACACCTATGTCATCAAAACGATGGAAGTTTTGGGCCATTCACTTGCATTTCAATTAGTAAATTGAAAACTCTTGATGAGTTTGTATGTAAAACAAATTAATTTCCTATTTTTAGAAGTCTATTTTTAGAAAAGTAAAGATTTTTAACCCACATGACCTGGTCAAAGTTTGATTGAAATGTGTACTGTCAGGTGTGTAGAGACAATAAGTAATTGCAGCTGAACACAGAAAAATACTCATACATTTGAATGGAGAGTGTGCACAAGCCGCTTGGTGCTCGGGCCCTAATAAAGGAAAAACTGCAGTACAGAGCTACAAATTTTAGTTTTGATGGTGTTTTTCTACAGCACTTTATCACTAAACTGTCACCCTCACTCCATTTTTTCCCTTCCCCTCATAGGTCATCCCCACTACTGAATTATACATATAAGACCTATAATTATTGTAAAATAAATGATAATAACACCAAACTTCATACAAAGTTTGTATATAATGTACTGTATGTATATAGGCCTTTCTGCTGTATCCTACAAAAATGAGCTGCATTCAACCCCCACACCAGTGGTGGCTGGTGACTCAAAAAGTTGGGGAGGACAGGAGAAAAACCAACATGGAATCTTACAACAAACTGCATCAAACTATATCATTGTCCCCCACCTGATGAAATTGGAGGGGTGGGGGACAATTTTATATGCCGATAAAAAAATGAGTGGTGTAAAGGCTGCTTCTTTTAAGACATTTAGCATATACATATTGTTTCTAAACAAAGAAGAGCTCATTTTAGCCATGGAGTGGTTCAGATGTGTGATTTTACCAACAAAGTGAAATTGAAATTTATAATATTGTTCTATTGTGACAACAGATTTATGTTCTCATCAAAAACAGACATCACATGATTTACATGTGTTTCCTATGTATTTTCTTAGTATGCAGAAATATATAAAGTACCAAAAAGCTTATAATGTGATACAGAAACAGATCAGTGCTGAATACTAGAAAGACTGAACACTAAAAACATTCACAGATCTAAAAGTGTAGGTTCACATCAGAAAGTATTACTGCATGTATCAAATACATGACTTACACACTCTTATCTATGTGCACGACATACAAAATATAATCTACAAAGCTGACATGTTAACACTAGGGGTGCAACAGATCACAAAACTCATGGTTCGGATCATATCACAGATTTGAGTCATGGATCGGATAGTTTTTAGAATTAGCAAAAAAAAAGGGGGAGACAAATAAAACTTTGTTTTCCATTTATTCTGGAACACACTTACAGCAAGAAACAGCAAGGAACTTTTGCCCATGATCTTAAATGAAAACAACATTTAAGATGTCCAATGTTTACATAAAATAAAATAAAATATAGGGCTTAAAATATTAGGCTAAATGCTCAATTATTGCAATATGACGCATGATACCTTCCTCTTTTAAACACAGTAGTGAATAAAACAGCCTTTGTCCACATCATCAAAACTTGATGATAACTTAGAAACATGAACACACGTGTTGTCCTTCAGCTTGTTGAACAAGCCACCAAACAAACATTCACCGCTAATGTCAGTAAGCAGCTAGATGCTAATTAGCTGCTCAGCTGCAGCACATCAAACAGTGTGTAAACATACCTTCAGATATCACTTCGGACCCGTTAGATGCTGGTTTGATCATTATCCTTCAAAATCCCTGTTAGCAAGACGCTGTCTGCCCATGACTTGTACTTACAGCAGTTTGTTTACTTTGTCTTAAATGAGACATTAAATTTTGCAGTTCATATACCTGCTGAACCGTGGGGCGGCGATCTGTACAGATCATGGAACAACTACAATCAGTTACACCACTAGTTAACACTTGTTATTCTAGTCACTTTAAGCGTATTACTCAATAAACAGCTTAGCTTAAATATGAACTAAAGAAAGTGTCAGAAGCAAGCAGCCAGACCTCCTGCACACTAATCATACAACAGGTGACTGAACACCCACTCAATTAAAAATGAGATCAATTCCACATGAATGTGTGAGTCCAGACATCTCACTGTAACTTCAACAAGGAAACTACCTACAACACATTACATGCATATCTCTGCTGCATTCTTGTTAAGGAGATAAATTCACACAACAGCCACACAGAGAGACATTTAACCATCAGAGATGAAATTAGCGACCAAAGAGACAGAGAGAGAAGCTGTATCTGACTCACATTATCTGATATCTTCTTCTTTCTATCATGGAGATGAAGTATTCATGTCATAACATCCATTTGTGGCTGTTGGTCATCTTGTTTGTTAGTTAACAGAACTTTATGGCTGCTGCTTAACCAGTCTGATATCATTAGCAACAATGACAAACAAGCTAACTCTCCTGGTTGTTTCTCCGGTTGCTTCTCTCTCCAGCCGCTCCCTGGCGGTGTCCTGCTGCTGCTGCGCTGCACAGTCCAGATCATTTCTCCCATTAGCTTAACAACAGTTCTTAATAGTCCTTCCATGGATGTATAAAGAGTCCTTCAGGCTGCTACAACAAGCCAGCTGTTGCACTGGCTAACGCAAGGAGCTATCTACTGCTGCTACTCTGCCTTACAGTGGAGAGAATTAAAGATGAATTCTGGAAACTATCATTGAACCAACTCGATGTCAATACTGCATTCTGGTTGTTGATTGGTTAGGGAGGCCGTCCTCCCCTGGAGCATCATTTCACGTGTCTTTTCCAAAGAAGAGAGAAAAAATATGTTGTAAATAATACTGAGATTTGGTAATGGTTTATTTCAACCGAATATTCTTTTTTATATTTTGATATTTTGAATGGGCCCTCACACCCATGCGTATGTCGGGGCGTGGTGCGGTCGAAGGGCTTCTGTCACGGGCATGTAGATGTTTTCAGACCCGGGCTGTTTTCAGACAGGCCAGGAAGGAGATAAACATGACTTCCTTTATCCACTATTTTGCCTGCTGCTGGGGCTGCTTTGCTGCAATTTTGTGCACTGTATGTATATAGACCTTTCTGCTGTATCCTATAAAACTGAGCTACATTCAACTGTCACATCCATCCCCGTCTTTCTTCCCTCCTTCTCCCTGTCAGTTGGAGAGTAGGATTTCTTGTGAAATATCTTCATAAATCCCATGACTTTGGTCAAATCTTACATTAAAAATCACATTTTGCATAGGAAATTTTGTCCCGAATCCATTGATAGAGGTTTGTAAGTGGTCAGACTGATAGTTTAGACATCAGAAGCATCTGTTTGACACAAAGTCCATGTCCAGAGATTGCCTCCCCATTGATTTATGTTGTGAGGTGCAATGTGGCACAGCAACTTTCAGGGCTTATAAAATCTAAACTGTTCAAGTTATTGCAAAGTTTTTAATAACATTTGTTCAGCACAGTGTCAGAAGTCATGTATCAACGTTTGAAACCGATACCATTAACGCCCTCGGAGGAGAAAGCATTTGTTCGGGGTCCAAAATTGGCGCAAAGTCATACTTTGATGGGTGTATTGCGGACTTCCTGTTGGATTTAGGTCAGGGGTGGCAGCATATGATTTGTAGGTCTTGATGACTCGAATAATTGAGTTTTGGTTTGATCTCTCTACGACATTTCTACGGGCCGTGGCAGCCATATTAGTTACATAGGTGGCGCTCTCGAGCACATTATGGCACTTTGGGGGTTAATTTTTACATTTTATCAAATTTTTCACCAGACTTGATATGCGTGCCAAATTGTTGAGTTTTTGAACATGTTTAGGGGGTCAAATTTAGGGTTTAAGTGGCAGAATAATAAAGAAAGAAACAAAAGGAACAAATACAAGAGGGTCTTCGCCCCTTTGGGGCTCAGGCCCTAATAAAGAAATAAACACATGAAATACAATAGGGCCTGAGCCCAAAGGGTGGTTTGTTGTAAGATTCCATGTTGGTTTTCCTCCTGTCCTCCTCAATTTTTTGAGTCACCAGCCACCACTCGTGTGGGGGTTGAATGCAGCTCATTTTTGTAGGATATAGCAGAAAGGCCTTTATACATACGGTACATTATATACAAACTTTGTATGAAGTTTGGTGTTATTATCATTTATTTTACAATAATTATAGGTCTTATATTTATAATTCAGTAGTGGGGATGGTAAAAAATGGAGTGAGGGTGACAGTTTAGTGATAAAGTGCTGTAGAAAAACACCATCAAAACTAAAATTTGTAGCTCTGTACTGCAGTTTTTCCTTTATTAGGGCCCGAGCACCTAGCGGTTCACTCACACTCTCCATTCAAATATATGAGTATTTTTCTGTGTCCAGCTGCAGTTACTTATTGTCTCTACACACATGACAGAACACATTTCAAACTTTGACCGGGTCATGTGGGTTAAAAGTCTTTACTTTTCTAAAAATAGACTTGATAAAAAATAGGAAATTAATTTGTTTTACATACAAACTCATCAAGAGTTTTCAATTTACTAATTGATATGCAAGTGAATGGGCCCAAAACTTACATCATTTTGATAACACAGGTGTGAGCAAGACAGACATGTCTCGCCCTTCAGGAAATTCTCATCCTCACACCGTGGAGATTTGATGTTTCGCCATGACAGAGGAAATTGCTATAACTTTATTGTAAATGCTCCAGTCTGCACCAAACTTCTCCCTGCCTGAAGACGTCTACATGACAATATTCCATCAGTGATGCAAACTAGCTGAATAGCGCCCTCTACGAAATTTCAGCGAAGCAGCCCCAGCAGCAGGCAAAATAGTGGACAAAGGAAGTGATGTTTATCTCCTTCTTGCACTGTCTGAAAACAGCCCAGGTCTGAAGACATCTACATGCCCATGACAGAGGCCCTTCGATTGCGCCGCGGCCTGACGTGCACGGAGGCGCGAGAGCCCATTCAACGCTGCTTGCAGCTTTAATTTGTATTTGTATTTGAATAAAAGTGGAAAGAGGCTTTAAATCCTGTTTTTGTTTTTACTACGCTTTTAATTTTAGAAAAATAACATGTTACAATAAGTGTTCATGAATAAACTACCTTACAAAGGAGGTCCCCATACCAGATCTTAAACTGGAGCCTCACATCATTGATGACTGCACTGACTACTGAGCTAAAACTTTACTCATCACCTCATTGCAGACAGATCTCTACCTATTTATACACCCATAACACAGAGACAGCACAGCATGTAACGTGTAGAGAAGAACTTCAAAGGTTCATTTATTGCCTATTTTTCACAACCTAACTTTGTGGAAAGGAGAAGGGGAACAACAGGTTATGAAGAGTCTCTTGAGAGCACTTCACGTGTGTCAGTAGATCAGCTTTATCTCTGGGGAACACCCCCAACTCCAGGGGTGATATCCAAATAAGAGAATGTGCATCATGTAGCAGATAGCTGGGACTCCCCTCATTGAGACCTGCTGATAGATGCAACAGCAAAGCAGAGGAGAGACACTGAGATAGCAATGTAACCGACCTGCGTGCTGGTATTTGACATGTTTTTTCTCTTCCCGAAAACAAATAATTTTTAAAATGTTTGTATGAAACAAATATTTGTAAAAAACACACTATTTGTGCTTTGCCAAATAATGTATTTGTATTCAGGCACACCCCTAGTATGTAGGCCAAACAAAACGCCGTTGAACATAAGGCTGTCATTATAAATGGAAACATGGATTATGTCATTGCTAGACACTACAAGGAGAAAAACAACAGTTGGACTACTTCCCTCAAATTTCTCTGCATTGAAAGAGTGCAGCCCAACCCAAGAGGTGGTAATTTGATCAACAAGTTGTTAAGAAGGGAAGTATTTTGGATTTATGAATTGAATAATTGAACCTTATGAGGATTGAGGATTTGAGTTCTTTTCTGTGATATGAAAATATTAATTATATCTTTCTCTACAGGTAATTTCGACCCGTAGAGAGAGATGAGCCATTAGGTCCGCTAGCACTCACCCTTCCCATTTAGTGGTGTAGAGGGACAGCTGTAGGACCAATAGTCTGCTCTTCTAAGGAAATTTAGCTCATCCTATTCAGTCAATTGTTTGTGAGAGTTTTTTAATTAAGTTAAAATTATGTAAAATTATGTAATTCTTTTAACTCCGTGCAATATTAACCTTGGCATGTTTTTTGAAAACTGTTATTTTTTGTAATATTACTGTTATGTTCTTTGTAAAATTCTCACCTTTGAAACATGTTGAAAAAATGAAGACTGTGATAATTAGTCATGTGATCCATATGTATTTATCACACCTGCGGGTAGTAATTTTGCTGTGAGAACCCGAAGAAGCTACAGGCAAAACGCGTTGTTTGCTCCTAATAAAGTCACAGTAAACTTTGATCTTCACCTAAGATGTTCCTGCGACCAACCAGCACCTGATTGAAAATACTGGCTTTGCATTAGGAGTTCTACATTTCTGTCATGTTTAATAACAGACAGGATTCATGGTGATGTTTGACATCATGCATGAACAGACAGGTGAAGAGTCAAACTTTGACTCTTGATGCTCAACGTGGTGCAACATGGTGATCATGTAGCAGCTGGGAAAGAACAAAGGTAAGGTGGTGTTTTAGTGTTCTGAGACCTGTTAGTTCCTCATTGTATCTTTGAAGGAAATATATGTGAGAAATGAAGGGGAAGTGTTTTGGTAAGAATGTGGTAACAACAGCAGCAGAGCACAAAAATAAAAAAAAATGAAAACATCATCATGGTATTTGTGAAAGTTTGGGTACCCTACATACTCAGTATCCAGTAACACCCCCCTGGCAGATATCGCAGCTTGCAAACACTTTTGCAAGAATCTGAAACTTAAGAAGTCTTATGATGCTCAAACTTGTGCACATGGCACAATGATGTTTTTATTTATTTTCAATTTAAGTCATAAAAATTAACTATGTGTTAATCATCACCAAGATATGTTATTTGTCAAGGGGTGGCCAAACTTTTGCATACAACTGTATATATATGTATATGTATGTTTTTGTTGTGATTTCTTATTATCATTATTGTTGTTATTGGATATGTATGTGCTTTATCCAAATGTTTCTTTTATATTCAACATTGGTATATGGGATATTTTTATTGTTGAATGAAAGTCTAAAAGAATTGGCTCCGTTTCTGATAATATGGTGTAAGTTCACCCTCTGCTGCTGGTTTTGATTTGTGTGTTTTGTTTTGTTTTGTTTTGTTTTGTTTTGTTTTGTTTAAGCCAGAATGGTGTTGCTCTCCAGCTAGCATCTGACAAGCTTGGTTTAAGTATTAGCAATCATTTTTCTTTGTGGAAATGTACATAAGAAAGTGGTTTATACAGTGGCTGACAAGGGCAAACACGGTGCAACTTAAGAAAACATCTTCATCACTTTGACGACACAAGCGCAGCATTTAGAAAATGCGTTGCAAATACCACAACACATTACAGAAACGACAACAGTTTCCAGAGGACACTTAAGAGTGATGAACACAACAATAATTCATAAGAGAAACATTGTTAAAGAAGAAATGACGCCTCTTTCCTATCGTAGTAAGGTAGACAACAAACTACAACCTTATTCTCACCTAAACAAGCCGTCCTCCGAGCTGGACTAATAACATTGTTCTCTATGTACAGCTGATTGTGAGACAAGGGTGCAGAGACCGAAAAGAGATACTTAAAACAATATTCAAATTTGCAGGTTGTAGGAGTCTACTAAATTCATCAGGTGAAAAACATGGCTATTTTAATCAAATAAAATGTTCCTGGTATGTTCTATGTTTCCTTACCTGTAATCTGAAGCTCCAGTATAAGAAATAAAGACATTTTAATCCATCTGAATTCAGCCATTGTGCTTCTCTGTCTGCTTTTTCTGCTCCTGCTCAGCTATTAACTGTCAGAGACTCTGAACGTGTGCGTGTTGAAAAGAAATTTCTCACTTCCTCATAGAGACTTGCCTAATAAGTTTTCTGAAAATGTAATTTGGTAATAATTGCATTTTCACATTTCACCATCTTTGTAGAATTATACAGCATTTCACTTACGTAAAGATGGTTACTTCAGAACAATGAGAAACAATTTGACCATTTTTTTTGAAATGATTAGGAAACTATAGGACCCATGAAGTAAAATGTTACCAAGATGTTCTAAAAAATACAGCAGCAGATGAGGAAGCTGTGATTCAGTGCCACTGGTGTGTTGTCAGACCACTTCTCTGACACAAAGAAGAAACAGGAAGAGTGTGTGATGTATTTGCTTTAATCTCTCCCTACATACAATATAATGCAACAAACATTTCTAAGAAAATCTGAAAGAAGCATGCAACATAAATTGAATAATAACAGTCTCCTTACAGTTTTCTATTGACAGAAATGGATACTTAAAGGGGACATGACATGTGATTTTTGTGATTTTCTGTCTTTAATATACTGTTATAATGTCGGATGTCTATGTTAAACATGGTTAAAGTTCCAAAACTTGAGGTGAACATCTGTAAAAATGCTCCTTGTAAGTCAAAAGTCAGGGTTTCAGCCTGCTCTGATTGCTTCATTCGCAAAGTTACCACTACTTCCCCATCACACTGACTGACTTCAGATTGTTCGCACGTGCCCTGAAAGAGCCGTCCGTTGTAGTCTGTCTTAGTTGCTACAGTTGAGGAGCTTAAACTATAGAGCACAAAAAAATGACATGAGCATAAATAAATGTATAATAAGTGTATAAATAAATAAATGATTAAATACATAAATTGTTTTTAAAAAAAAGGACATAATTAAATTAATGTTTTGGATTTCTTTTCTACATTTCCATAAATATTCTTTTATCTAGGCTATTTCTGTATTTCTATAATATGTATTTACTTATTTCTGTATTTGTCACACGGGAGAGATTTTGAGTTGATATTTGTGTGTATTTTGGATTGATCTTTTGTTTTGTGTGTATTTTGAATTATCTTTTGTTTGTATGGTTTACTTTGTGTTTTCTTTGCATGTGTCTGTTGAATGTCCCTGTGATTATCTCTAACCACACCTGTGCACAGTATTGCCTGTTGACCGATCGCTGCAGAGCCTAGTGAGCACAAAAGAGGAAAGGAAAAAGAGGAAGTACGGACAGACACATGAAGCAAGAAGTAGAGTGATGAACACTCAACAGGAGGGGGGACATCTTAGAATCCTTAAAGATTTTAGAGTTGCCTTTTACTTGTTGTTTTATGATAATATTATCTTTTATAATAAATTATTCTTTTACTCACCTCTTAGTGTCGGCTCCTTGGTTGCCCAGCGTCGCTCTTTACCCAATAAAAAGAACCTTTATAATCCAATTCCCCTTCCCCCTCCCTTTTACACATTTCTACATTTCTTCATTTATTTTTTTCTGTATTTCTGTATTTCTGTATCCGTATGTTAATAAGCTAGGAGGTCCTAAACTGAGTCTAAAGCCAGATTGGTTACAGAGCAGTGATCGTTTTGGCTCCACAACTGCTGCCTTGGTTTGACCACAAAGCTCCATCTTGAGTGATAAATGAGCCGAGTGACCACAGCAGTTTCTGAAGGAGGACTCTTAAATATGTCTTCTTTTGTGATTCACTGCCAGCATTTTTAAATTGGAGTGGAGCTGCTGTTGACTGTTATTAAAGATACTGAGGGGTCTACTTTGCTTTTTGTTCGGTAAGTTTATCATTGTCATCAGCTAACCTGTGCTAGCTAGCTAGCTAGCTAACCTTAGCCTACTGTAAAACTCACAGCCTGGTAGGGCAACAATCATTTATTTCTAAATTAGATTCTGAGTTGGTGAAACTGTACTGTATTTAACCCACAAAATCGTATATTAATGTAAATATAAAATTATCAGCCAGCCATAGTTCTTGAAAAGCTTTGTAATTAACATGTAAACTAGACAGTCAAAGGACAAACAGCCATGAAGCATCTGTTTAGCGTGAAGAACAATCATTGTGAAGTGACAATAATTATCATACAAAACAAAGGAGAAAAGTTAGTTATCTTTTGTATTTCTGTTGTATTTCACATATACTTACATTGAGCTCAAAATGATCTATATACAATTAATATAAACATGTGACTGTATTATATTTACAGAAGCAGCATGTGCTACAGTACAGTGCAGAAGATGAAGACACCTCCAGCCTGGACAGCAGACCCTCTACTGTTCATGTCCACTCTGTCACAGTCTTTGAAAGAAATGTAGAGATGGACAAAAGTTTGAACATTAACAGAAATCATAAACAATCACATTACCATGCCAGTGCTTCCACAGCATTTCTTCATTTTCACCAGCAGATGGTGTCATTGTACCTCAGATAAACACAAGGTTACAGGTTCATCTCCTGGTTTCTTCTATGAGGCATGTTCATGTTCTGCTCTCTTTGTCTCATTCACAGTCAAGTGGAAATGAATCTAATTTTCTTTTTATGTCAATTGTGCAAAGTGGCACCTTTGACTCACTCTATCAACTGCATGCTGGGATTGGCTTCAGCCAGCTGTTTTTAGAAAGGATAAGTTGAGATCAGTTGACTGTTTTTTGTTGCTTTTTCAAAGCTTAAATATGTCAGATTTCAAATGTTACACCATGAATAAACCGCTGCTCATAGTCCTCCAGTTCATCATCAAACCTCACTGGTCTTTCTAGTGTTGAGCAGGAAAAATACATGAATATTTTTCCTTAAAACTATTCTTTTTGGCCGCTGTTCACTTCCTGTTTCCAACTGTGAGTTGGGACATTTTTTTTAAAAAACCCTAATGTGGTGTTTACTGTAGCCATGATGTCGAAGGCTGCCTGACTTTAAGGAAGTAGTAACCATGTTTCAAATGAACATTTTAACCCAAACCATGATCTTTCCACAACTATAACCAAGTAGTTTTTGTGCCTAAACCTAACCAGACCTTAACCACAACATTGTCACATCATAAAACAATTATTTTGTAACAGTGATTGTAACGGTTTTGGAAAGCAGCATATTATGCTCCAACCTACTTGGTGGTTACTTAGATTTTGTCTTTAAAGTAGTTCTCTGTAAGGCAGATGCCATTGAGCATGCACAGAAATACCGTTCACTTTCCAGTGCTTGGCTAGCTTCTTGTGTTACTTGACTTTGTACTACATAGTAAATTTCTCAAAAAAACTTGTTGTGGGTTGTGATATGTAACAAAAAACGTTAGCTAAGCACTGTAAACAGAGACATGTTTCTGCAAATGCGCAGCGGCGTCTGCTGTACACACAAAAAAAAACCAGCAACAAGAAGATCTTGTGATGAATGTGTGTACGTTAATCTTTCACTCTAAAATAATGCACTAAACATATAAAAAAAAGTCTGAAAGAAGCATGAAACATTAATTGAAATTTATTTTAAACTGTAAAACTGTACAATAGATTTACAGCCTCTTTGGATTTCTTACAGTTTCCACTCATTCAGATGTTTGATGTAGGGGAAAGTCCCCTCATGTTTCAAATGCAGACGGTACAAACCCTCAAGCAACAGAACCTTCTTCAACCCCCCAGGAATGCCCACCAACAACACATTAGTGAGATTTCCATTCTTCTTACTGACCAAGCTATCACAACATCCTGCAAACAAGATCAAGATAAGAAACTCATCTCCTGCTTTGCCACTAAAGAGTAGCAGTGCCTGAAAGATTATCCCAATAATTTACCAGGAACTGTGTGTGAAAAATGTTTGGGTCTCAAATAAGCAACCAAAGACCTGAAGAAGATCCCCTGGCAAACCAGCATAAGAGCACCAGACAACTTGCAAGTCATCACCACCAACAATATGGAGAAACAAGACTTGCTACACAACATGTCACACACACACATACACATACAGACACACTCACTCACACACACACACACACACACACACACACAAATCTAGCACAAGGCTGGGACCTTTGCCATTTGCAGTCGGACCAAGGAGAACAAAGGACTGAAAACACATGGACTCTAAAATGTAGTTTTAGATTTTGTCGAAGGAAAATGAATACAGTACTTTAGTATGTGTGTGTATATGATAACATGTGTCTGCTGTAGTGATATTCGCTGCCTTCAAGCCAGGAAGTTTAACACTAACAATTCCATCATCTTTGATAACACTAACATGTCATATTTAGTACCATTCTGCTTGTTTCACTCTAAATATACTAGAGCCACTATCCAAAAGGCAAAATTAGAAATTATGCAATTGTTATGAGACATCTTCTGTGCAGCCAGACCAAAACTTTAATAGTCTCTTAACTGAGAAACAATGCAGGCTGAGAGCTGAGGAGAGCCTAAATCAGAGGCTCCTCCATTGGGAACTATCCAGATCTGGACTGGCCTACTTATTCATCATTTTCAAGCTTCAGACTTCAGCTACTCACCACAGCACTTCAAACTCCATACTCCACAAGAAACCACCCCTGGGAGTAAGCAAGTTTTTCCACAAAATCTCCATTAACTGGCTTCTCATCTGATCTATCAGGTATGTTATACCAACTACACAATAGATAACTCTGCATCATTCATTTCAATCATTCACTAGCCATAGCCTTGTGTACCAGTTTACTAATGTCCTCTTGTGTGTTTGTTTGTAATCTGTTGTAGCTGTAATGTTTAGTAATAAATGTTTGTGTAACTAAAAGTGAACTTGTTGGTGTTTTCTTGTGCTTGTATCTCAGTCACTTAACCTTCAAAGACCTGTATCCTCACACAGTCATCATTAAGATTATCAAACCATTTGAGTTCACACAGTTCCTACAGTTTAGAAACAGCTTTTTATTGCCAGAAACATCAAATTAATACAACAGCAATGTACAGTTTGAAGTGAGGCAGTTTAAAGGACAGGTTCACATTTTTTGAAGTTTGTCTTTAAATAACAGTCAGGTGCCCATATGAACATTGAAACAGGTTTTGCTCACTGAAATCATTCCAGCCAATGATTACAGTAAAATAAAATAATAATAAAATAAATAAAAATGATACAATGTTGAAGTGTGATCTCAAAGGTCTTGAGTTTGCTTTTAAAAATATCAACATTCTCCGCTGCCCTCAGGTCTTCAGGAAGACTGTTCCAGAGACAAGGACCATAGTAATAGAAGGATGCCTCATTGTGGGTTTTTGTTCTGACTTTTGGAATAATTAAAAGGCCACTACCAGAAGACCTGAGGGTTCTAGAGGGTTCATAGGCTAAAAGCAAATCTGATAAATGGGTAGGAACAAGACCATTAAGAGCTTCATAAGGATCTTGAAATAAATATGATAAATATGATGAAGCTTCAGCACTAGGAGTTAATCAAATCAAGTGGGAATCTCCTAAAGTTACAGTCTTTTTTTTCCGTCTTTGTGTTATTATCCGTCCACTGCAGCTCAGCAAGGAAACACAGAGAAATACTGGCCAGTAATATAATATCAGTTATAATAAAGAGAAGACAGTTACTGACTCTATTAGAGCTCCCAGCTCAGTTAAGTCTATTCTACACAATTTAAAAAAAACATGTTAAAAACAATCCAAAATGAAGGTAACTTAAAAGTTTGTTTTCTTTACAAATAATAATAATGATAAATAATAAAACTGAGACAAAGCTACAGTGTAAAAAGCAAACTTTAAACATTTGTTTAAATTCTTAAAATGGGTGAAAAGTTTGACAGAACAGTACTGCAGTTAAAAAAAGAATCAGCCACCTAAACCCACCAAAACACAAACAAAGGCTTTAACTTCTCATATAAAATCTGATGAAATGTTATTTAACTGCGGTGGACTCTGGTGAGTTGATGTTGGTGTGAAAGTTGTTGATCAGTGGAGTCTGACAGTAGCAAAAGGTTCTCCATCGTTTTCATAGTCCACCGTACCTTCATCTTCATCTTCATCATTATGCACCTGTGAAAAATAACACAACACACCTGAGATTCTGAGATTAAATAGAACAAATAAACAACCTTTGTGTCAGACTAATACAGTCAACGATGTTTATTCTTATTGTCTTTATAGAATCACAGTAAATAGTGAACTACCACAAACATAAACAATTGAATATTCAGTTTTTAAACTCACAGCATTGTCATCCATCTGTGATTTGTTCACTGGAAACACAAAAAAAGAGTTTAGCTTCATCAGTAAAAATCTGAGTTCATCAAAACTTCTTGTTCATAAACGTTCTGTGAATGTTCTCACCTTTAGTTCTAGTCCATATGTTGACTGACACAACGATTATTATGAGTGCAGTTAAACCCACAGACACGATGATGAACCTCAACCAAACTGCAAAGAGAATTAAAACATTAAGAACATTTTTCACTGTTTAGACTCCTGTAGTTAAAAGATGAGAGAAATACAGTATATACAGCATGTGTGTTTTTTATAACCTGAAAAATGTTGCATTTATCACTGCTTCATTACAATATTAGTACAATATAGTTCAATATTTGAACTGAACTGTGAACTAAGTGTATGTTGCTACAGATAGGAAGCACCAAAAATACAAATCTACAAATTACAATTACAAATATTTCTCTTCTATCTGTTTTTAACTTTAAACGTCAAAGGCTGAGAGACAGAAAGAGAGAGAACAGTGAACAACAACAAGGTTTGAGACTCAGACATGTGTGTGAACACACTGACTGAGATGAACTGAATAAGAGAATATCTCCACCCACAGCCAAGACACAGTCTGATATTCATACTTTACACTCAGAGAGATACAAGTTGTTAAATCACTACCTTGTTGTTTTGTTGGAGTATCATTGGTTGTTGTTGATTTTGTTGTTTTTGTTGAACTTATAGGTGTTGATTTTGTTGCTGCAGCTCTTATGTCCTCACCTGAACATGAAAAAAGAACAAGAGACAGACAGAGAGATGAACCAGAAGACAAAAGAAAGTTGTTTTGGCTCGACTTATTCGCTTTTTCCACTTATACCTGTTGGTGTTGATGTTGTGGTTTTTACATCCTCATCTGGACAAATTAAATCTTCAAACAGCAACAAACTGTGGTGAGGAAATACCCTTCAATAAGTTAAGGGTGATTGTCTCCACCCACTCACCACCAACACCACTTCCTTTCCACTGCTGTATTTATAACTACCTCATGTTTATGATCATGATCTCATCATGTAATGCTTTGAAAATGGGAAAACATGGATGTAAGATGGTACAAATTTCACACTAATCTGCTGTGGAGCAGAGACATCTGCCTGGTTAAATAACAGTTACATACAAGTGATTTTAAAGCAAATTAACTGATTATGAAGCAGAAGTATGTTTCTGCTTTAAGACAGAATTACATTTTTTATCATGTTTAACAACAGACAGGATTCATGGTGATGATTAACAGCACACATGAACAGACAGGTGAAGAGTCAAACTTTGACTCTTGATGCTCAACATGATGCAACATGGTGATACTGCAACAGCTGGGAAAGAACAGATAAGATGTTTTTGTTAGTGGTCTGAGACCTGTTAGTTCCTCATTGTATTTTTGAAGTAAATGTTCCTGAGAACTGAAGGGGAAGTGTTTTGGTGAGAATGTGGTAACAACAGCAGCAGAGCTCTGGAGGTTTTACCCTCTAACAATGACGAGATAAACACAGATCTGATTGTGATTTAATTATTATCATTATTGTTGTTATTGGATATATATATATATATATATATATATATATATATATATATATATATATATATATGTGTGTGTGTGTGCTTTATCCAAATGTTTCTTTTGTATTCACCTATCTTGAAACATTAGTATATGGAATATCATGTTTTTATTGTTGAGTGAAAGTCTGAAAGAATTGGCTCCGTTTCTTATAAAAAATGTACATGAGAAAGTGGTTTATACGGTAACCGACGAGGGCAAAACACACTGCGACTTAAGATAACTCATGCAAATAGACAAAACACCAGCAAAATAAGAAAACATCCTCATTAATTTGAAAACACATGCACAGCATTTAGAAAACACACTGCAAATACCACAACATAACACATTACAGAAACAACAAGGGAAGTGTTTCCAGAGGACACTTAAGAGTGATGAACATGTCAATAATTCATAAGAGAAACATTGTTAAAACACAAACGAGGCCTCTTTCCTACCGTAGTAAGGTAGACAACAAGCTACAACCTTATTTTCAGTGAGCCGTCCTCTGAGCCGGACTAATAACATTGTTCTCTATGTACAGCTGACTGTGAGACGAAGGTGCAGAGACCGAAAAGAGACACTTCAAACAATATTCAATAACTTCACTCTTATAGTGTCCCCAGAATCACTTCACACATCAATGGTCTTCTGTTAGTTATACAACAACACTTAGTTTGGAAAGAAGGGTTAGAGGTTATTGAATATTGATCTCTCATTACTGAACTGTAGTTTGTGATAATTCATATTCTCACCTGAGGACGGAGGGCTGAAGGTAAACAGATGTTCTTTGTTAGTGTAACCATCTGTCACTTTACACTGAAATATCTCATGAGATGTTGACTTCAGCTTGAGATGAGAAGCAGGAAATCTCACTGCACCATAGCAGCCATCCCGTGATATTGTCACGTCTTCATCCACATCATGACCCTCATTCAGCCACCTCACTGTGTGTACACATTGATAATGTGTCCTCACCAAGCAGGACAGCGACACATAGTCACTGTCTTCATGTTTATTCACTGGTGAAGAACGTAAATACAAAATTGCTTCATCAATTATTGTAATGTTTCAGTATATTATATATAATATATATATATTATTGTAGAGCTGAAAACTTAATAATGTAAATACTCACTGCTAATAACAGACAGAAGAACCTGGAAGTCTTGTCTTGATATGTGCTGCTGACAGTAATAAATACCATCATCCTCTTGTGTGACCTTCTTTATAACCAGAGAACAGTTCGCTGTAACACTCAGTCTGTCTGATTTAACTTTGGTATTTTCATGAATCTGTCCACGTTTGACCAGATCCACTGGGTTTCCTGAACTACTGAAGAGCCAGTTAATATTGTCACATTTACCCTGATTGGCTGTCACACTTTCACAAGGCAAAGTCGCATCATCTCCATCTCTGACAATGACGGAGGAATACTGTCCAGTCACTGCTGTGATAAAGAGGTGATAGAAACATGAATAATAAACTGAAATATAAACATGTCTTTTATTCTGACAGATAGCATGAAGAAAATTTTAGATTCAACAGAGGTTAGCAGGTTGTAGTACTCTACTAAATTCATCAGGTGAAAAACAAACAGCTGTTGTCTGTTTTAATCCAATAAAATGTTTCTGGTATGTTCTATGTATCCTTACCTGTAATCTGAAGCTCCAGTATAAGAAATAAAAACATTTTAATCCATCTGAATTCAGCCATCGTGCCTCTCTGTCTGCTTTTTCTGCTCCTTCTTTCTTAAGTGTCAGAGTCTCTGAACGGGTGCGTGTTGAAGAGAAATGTGTCACTTCATCATAGTGACTTCCCTTATAAGTTTGCCGGAAGTGTACATTTTCACATTTCATCATAGTTTTTGAATTATACAGTAATTACAGGACCCATGAAGTAAGTGTGACTAACCAGCAGAAGAGGAAGCTGTGATTCAGGGCTACTGGTGTGTTGTCAGATGAATCAAGAAGAGTGTGTGATGTATTTGCTTTAATCTCTCTCCAAAATAATGCACCAAACACAAATATTAGTTTCTAAGAAAATCTGAAAGAGGCATGAAACATAAATTGAATTTTATTTTAAGCTGCGAAACTGTACAATAGATCTACAACCTCTTTGGATTTCCTATAATTTTCCACTTTCCATATTCAGCTGTTTAATATATGACTCTCAAGGATGACACCAAGTGGGGATGTCACATGATCACATCCCACCTCTGCTCAATCTTGCCTTTTGACACTTTTGTACCATAACAAAGCAAAACTGAACAGAGACATAAATGTTTCAATTATTACACCCTAAAAAATAACAGACATGAAAGAAAAAAATATAAGAAGAAATAAAATAGCAGTGAAAACTAAGATTTTAACTTTAACTCAACACTAGAACAACCATCACTGAACTGAAACGTCTCTCTCTTCATGTGTCAAGCACAGTCTGTTCTGCACACTGTAAATAGTTGAATGTTAGGATAGAATAGACAGTACATTTCTTTTTAAGGTTTGGACAGCATAGACAAATTCCCCACAGAGATAAAGTCTCTATTATGAAGTAAAAGCTAATTGTCTGAGATTCTGGGAATAAAAAACTGTTTTTCTCATCAGAAAGCTCTAACTAACCAGTTATAAATTAAATGTAATGATATGAACACTGTGGTCTGTTATTTGTTGGGTTTGTTGATGGTAGTGTAGAGGTTGTTGGGATCAGTGGAGGCTCCAGCAGAAGAGGTAGGTTCACAGTCCTGTAGGTCACTGCATCACCTTCATCATCACCATCACCACAAACCTGGGAAACAAAAGGGAAACAGCATCACATATAAATTACAAATTATTACATGAAAATGCATAACAACATAACTCGACAGGAGCTGAGAGATCTGAAAGTCATCATTTTGCTTCTATTTAACAACTGAAATATTCACTTTGCTGCAGTTTTTATTTGCTGATTAGATTGTGAGATATCTTGTGTGTGAAGTTGACATGTGGGTCTGATGGTTTTCTAGAGAAAAAGTGAGGAGATCACTGACAAATCTTGTGGATTCTTCCTTTTGGGACCTTACTGTTGGTCAAGTGCACCAGAAGGGGGTCCAAGGGGCCACTGGGCCCCTTACTTTACCCTCCCTCCACATTCTTTTTAAGTCGCCAATCACTGTATACTCGAAAATGCCCCTATATTGCAACACTTACGGTAAAAAGACATCTAAATCATTACTGTCCACTCTAAGACATTAAGTAAAATCAAGCAGGCAAACATAAAGTGGGAAGAATATTTACATTTTAATCCAATCAAAGAGGACATTGTCACACAAATCAAATGCAGACAGTGTACATTGCAACCAATAAACTTGTGTTATGTTGTTAAAGTCTGTTTGAGCTAGCTGAACTAACCTTAGCTAGGGTCTTATCTGATGTAACTTGACAACATGGAGAAACCCACCCAAGCCTGTCACTGGCATAATCAGATACTTTGTGTAAACATTTCCTGTGAACAGATAAAACTCAGGCTGTGGCTGCTGTGTCAGTAATGCTCCACTGTATTTGGTCATCTGTCAGTATCATCATGCATTTATTCGGTGGAAGTTCAAGTGATTAATAACTGCATTCTATGACTGATATTCACACTCTAAACAGGAACAAGAGTTTCATAAAAAATGAATGATGCAATTTTAGACTTGGAAGGAAGTGTCAGTCACAGTGTATAAAGTGTATATGATGATACAAGGACAATGTTAACAATCCTATTGCCTGCTTGCTGTTACTCATCCCCAGTTGTGTTGCTGTCCTATAAACTCATAGTTTCAGGTAATTGAACAAACAAGCTTGTATCTAATCCCACAAGCACTAGTTAGCTGCTTTGTGTTTGAAATTATACTGCTACCATGTGCAAAGCAAGCTATAGTTACTCTGCAAAAGTTTAGTGAGTCTCTGGTCTATCTACTGCTACACACACACACACACTAACACACACACACACACACACACACACACACACACACACACTTTGGCCCCCACACTTCAGAAATGAATCCAGCGCCCCTGATGTGTGTGTGTGTCACTAAATTTTTGAGGAGTAACTATAGCTAAGACCCTAGCTGAAGTTAATTCAGTTAGCTAAGTTAACAGCTCAAATAGGCTTAAACAACGTAACACAGCATTGAATATCAGTCAAACATAGAATGTGGTTATTAATCACTTGAACTTCCACAGAATAAATGCATGATGAAGCTGACAGATGAACAAATATAGTAAAGCATTACTGACACATCAGCCACAGTCTGCGTTCTGTCTGTTGACGGGAAAAGTTCACACAAAATATCAGATTATGCCAGTGACATAGTCTTGTGTGTGATTCACAGCTTAAAAAGAATTTGGGAGGAGGGTAAAATGGCTCCTTGGACCCCCTACTTCCGGCGTTCTTGACACATACACAGACACACACACACTTTTTGCTTCTGAAATGAATCCGGTGCCCCTGTTGTTGGTCTTCTTGGTGTAGCTGATGGAGATGTAGGACACCATCTTCAGGATCAACAATAGTGATAGTGAATAGTGAATAGACAACAGGGTGACTGTTCAGTAACATGTGGATTTATACTGACTCACTCCTCTACTTAGGGACCGAGCCCAAAAGGCAGAGCCTAAGGGCGAGGACCTTATTGTTTTTCATGTGTTTGTTTGTTTGTTTCTTTCTTTCTTTATTTGGGCCTGGACTCCATATGGATCGCCGCCCACAGTGGACAGAGGCTGTTTCATTCACTACCATGTTTAAAAGAGGAAGGTATCATGCCTCATATTGCAATAAGTGAGCATTGAATATTTTATATATTTTATTTTATTTTATTTAAACATCGGATATCTTAAATGTTGTTTGTCTTGAATGTTTTCATTTAAGACCATGGGCAAAAGTTCCTTGCTGTTTCTTGCTGTAAGTGTGTTATAGAATAAATTGAAAACAAAGTTTTATTTGTTTGATCCTAGAAATGATCCGATCTGTGACTCAAATCTGTGATACGATCCGAACCGTGAGTTTTGTGATCCGTTGCACCCCAGTGTTAACATGTCAGCTTTGTAGACTATATTTTGTATGTCGTGCACATAGATCAGAGTGTGTAAGTCATGTATTTGATACATGCATTAATACTTTCTGATGTGAACCTACACTTTTAGATCTGTGAATGTTTTTAGTGTTCAGTCTTTCTAGTATTCAGCACTGATCTGTTTCTGTATCACATTATAAGCTTTGTGGTACTTTATATATTTCTGTATACTAAGAAAATACATAGGAAACACGTGTAAATCATGTGATATCTTGTCTGTTTTTGATGAGAACATAAATCTGTTGTCACAATAGAACAATACTATAAATTTGAATTTCACTTTGTTGGTAAAATCACACATCTGAACCACTCCACGGCTAAAATGATGAGCTCTTCTTTGTTTAGAAACAATATATATATATATATATATATATATATATATATATATATATATATATATATATATATATATATACAATGATATAGATGCGGTTTGTTGTAAGATTCCATGTTGGTTTTCCTCCTGTCCTCCCCAATTTTTTGAGTCACCAGCCGCCACTGGTGTGGGGGTTGAATGCAGCTCATTTTTGTAGGATACAGCAGAAAGGCCAATATACATACAGTAAATTATATACAAACTTTGTATGAAGTTTGGTGTTATTAGGGACCGAGCCCAAAAGGCAGAGGACTGCTGTAAAACAGTAGTCCTCGCCCTTAGGTGAGAACCCTATTGTTTTTCGTGTGTTTGTTTGTTTGTTTCTTTCTTTCTTTATTATTACGGGACATCACACCCAAATTTGACCCCCTAAACATGCTCAAAAACTCACCAAATTTGGCACTCACATCAGTTCTGGTGAAAAATTTAATAAAATGTAAAAATTAACTCCTAAAGTGCCAAAATGTGCTCTTTAGCACCACCTATGTAACTAAAATGGCCGCCACGGCCCGTAGCAATGTCGTAGAGAGATCAAACCAAAACTCAATTATTTGTCTCATCAAGACCTACAAATCATATGCTGACACCCCTGACCTAAATCCAACAGGAAGTCAGCAATTAGCCTTTCAAAATAAGACTTTGCCCCAATTTTGGCCCCCGAACAAACGCTATCTCCTCCGAGGGCATTAATGGTATCGGCTTCAAACTTTAATAGGTGACTTATGACACTATGCTGAAAAAATGCTTTGTCATAACTGGAACGGTTTGGATTTTATAAGCCGTGAAAGTTGCAGTGCCACATCACACCTTACAATGTAAACCAATGGGGAGGCAATCTATGGGCAAGGACTTTGTGTCAAACAGAGGCTTCTGACGTCTAAACTATAAGTCTGACCACTTTCAAACCTGTATCAGTGGATTCAACAAACAAAATTTCCTATTAAAAAATATGATTTTTAATGTAAGATTTGGCCAAAGTAATGGGATTTATGAGGAGATTTCACAAAAAGCGGACTCTAAAATCCTCCTGTCCAACTGCTCCTGGTGATGTCACTCCCTCAGTGCTGTGAAACATTCCGCAAAACACACTCATTATAAAATCACAGGAGGAGCGAGAAAAGACTTTAAAACGCACACTAATATCTCAAAAACGATAAAAGATAGAAAAAACATGTAAATTCAAGATTTGTAGGTCAAAGTCTTGTGACTCATTTAAAGTCCAAATGAAGTTTGTATCTAAAACCATGTGGAAGCAGTAAATGTTCAAAAAGGTGTGGTTTCGCTCACACTCTCTATTCAAATATATGAGTGTTTTTCTGTGTCCAGCTGCACTTACTTAGTCAGGGCTTCAGCCTGCTCTGAATGTTTCATTTGCAAAGTGACCTCTACTTCCCCATCAAACTGACTGATGTCAGATTGTTCATACATGCCCACAAACAGCCATCTTTTCTGTAGTCTTAGTTGTGTTGAAAGCTCCACTATAAGTGGCAGAGACAAACTCCACTCATGCCTACTTCTGACTAAATTATTATTTTAATTGGTTACAAATAAAACATAGTCTAATGTTTTACACCATTTGTGAGGAACTTGCACAATTTTTACAATTTGTACTGAACTAGATCTGAACTGTCAAGAATGACTAAAAAAACACAAACAAACAACAAGGACCTAGACAACCGTCAGATAACCTGAGGCCAAAGGAGAAGCTATGGTTATCTGCACCTAGCAGACATCCCTAAATGTTAACCTCAAACATAAATAAGGAGAAGTTCAAAAGTTCCACAGGGTGTGGTGTAAGTGACAGTTAAAGAAAAGGTCACTATTTTGTGTAAAGTCACATAACATCAGCATGTAACTGATAGATGTCCTAGAGATAGATGAGCGGTAGAAGAGCTGAGTGACCACAGCAGTTTCTGAAGGAGGACTCTAATATACGTCTACATTTGTGATTCACTACCAGCATTTTTAAACCAGCATGGAGCTGCTGTTGCCTGTTCTTACACATACTGAGAGATCATCTTTGCTTTTTCTTCGGTAAGTCTATAATTGTCATCAGCTAGCCTGTGTTAGCTAGCTAGCTAACCATAGCCTACTGTAAAACTCACAGCCTGGTAGGGCAACAGTTATTTATTTATAAATTATATTTTGAGTCGACAAGACCGTACTCAATAAGTATTTAACCCACAAAATTGTAAATATTAAAATTATCAACCAGCCATAGTTCTTGAAAAGCTTTGTAATTAACATGTAAACTAGACAGTCAAAGGACAAACAGCCATGAAGCGTCTGTTCAGCGTGAAGAACAATCATTGTGAAGTGACAATAATAATCATACAAAACAAAGGAGGAAAGTTAGTTATCTTTTGTATTTCTGTGGTCACATATACTTACACTGAGCTCAAACTGATCTATATACAATTAATATACACATGTGATTGTATTGTATTTATAGAGGCAGCCTGACACCTCCAGCCTGGACATCAGACCCTCTATTCAATTCAATTCAGTTCAGTTTTATTTATTTAGCACCAAATCATAACAAAGGTGATCTCAGGGCACTTTTACATATGGCAAGTCAAGACTGTACTCTTTGAGCTCTACTGTTCATGTCCACTCTGTCACAATCTTTGAAAGAAATGTAGAGATGGACAAAAGTTTGAACATTCACAGAAATCATAAACAATCACATCACCATGCCAGTGCTTCCCCAGCATTTCTTCATTTTCACCAGCAGATGGTGTCATTGTACCTCAGATAAACAAAAGGTTACAGGTTCATCTCCTGGTTTCTTCTATGAGGCATGTTCATGTTCTGCTCTCTTTGTCTCATTCACAGTCAAGTGGAATTGAATCTAATTTTCCTTTTATGTGAATTGTGCAAAGTGGCTCCTTTGACTCACTCTACCAACTGCATGCTGGGATTGGCTTCAGCCAGCTCTTTTTAGAAAGGATGAGATCAGTTGACTGTTTCTTGTTGCTTTTTCAAAACTTAAATATGTCAGATTTCAAATGTTCCACCATGAATAAACTGCTGCTCATAGTCCTCCAGTTCATCATCAAACCTCACTGGTCTTTCTAGTGTTGAGCAGGAAAAATACATGAATATTTTTCCTTAAAATTATTCTTTTTGGCCGCTGTTCGCTTCCTGTTTCCAACTGTGAGTTGGGATGTTTTTTTAAAAAGCCTAATGTGGTGTTTACTGTTGCCATGACGACGAAGGCTGCCTGACTTTAAGGAAGTAGTTGCCATGTTTCATATGAACATTTTCACCCAAACCATGATCTTTCCACAATTATAACCAAGTAATTTTTGTACATAAACTTAACCAGACCTTAACCACATTTGATTAGCGTCTTCCACCGCGTACACGTATATCCAGTCTTGCCCCATCTTCTTCTTCTTCTTCTTCTGTTGAATTTTATGGTGGTGGGCATCCATAAGTGTTGCATGACCACCATCTGCTGGACTGTCCCTTGCCCCATCTACTCCTGCACTGCTATGGGATGTGTGAAAAGGTGCAAGATGGAAATGTTCCTGAATGTAGCTGAATGTGTGAATAGTGAAAATCACTAGCAGTGCCTCAAAGATTATCCCAGTAATTTACTGGGAACTATGTGTGAAAGAGGCTTTACTGTGAAAAATTTTTGATACTCAAGTAAGCGACCAAAGAACTGAAGAAGATCCCCCGGCAAACCAGTATAAGAGCACCAGACAACAAGCAAGTCATCACCGCCAACAACACAGAGAAACAAGACTTGCTGCACAACATGTTACTGTAATGCCTCAGTGACTACAGACAGACACACACACACACACACAAATCTAGCACATGGCTGGGACCTTTGCCATTTGCAGTCAGACCAAGGAGAACAAAGGACTGAAAACACATGGACTCTAAAATGTAGTTTTAGATTTTGTCGAAGGAAAATGAATACAGTATTTCAGTATGTGTGTGTATATGATAACATGTGTCTGCTGTAGTGATATTTGCTGCCTTGAAGCCAGGAAGCTTAACACTAACAATTCCATCATCTTTGATAACACTAACATGTCATATTTAGTACCATTCTGCTTGTTTCAATATATACTATAGCCACTATCCAAAAGGCAAAATTAGAAATAATACAATTGATATGAGACTAACAATTTTGATACCCGCCTGTCCATGGACAGCAGGGGATTGTCTCTGCCCTGCCCCCAAGAAATCTGAAATCACTGTGATTGGCCAGGATGCATCTTCTGGGCAGACAAACCAAAACATCTCATCTATCAGGTCAGTTATACCAAATACACAATAGATAACTCTGCATCATTCACTTTAATCATTCACTATCCATAGCCTTGTGCACCAGTTTCATAATGTCCTCTTGTGTGTTTGTTTGTAATCTGTTGTAACTGTAATGTTTAGTAATAAATGTGCGTAACTAAAAGTGAACTTGTTGGTGTTTTCTTGTGCTTGTATCTCAGTCACTTAACCTTCAAAGACCTATACCCTCACACAATCATAATTAAGATTATCAAACCATTTGAGTTCACAAATTCTTACAGTTTAGAAAGCTTTTTATTGCCAGCAATGTACAGTTTGAAGTGAGGCAGTTTAAAGGACAGGTTCACATTATTCAAGTCTGTCTTTAAACGACAGTCAGGTGCTCATATGAACATTGAAACAGGTTTTGATCGCTGTAATCAAAGATCCCTTTCTAACATGCTTCCAGTGTCAGAGATGAGGAACAAAGTCCTCATTTTGTACAAAAAAAAAAGTTTATCTGAAGTTAATATGAGGCTTCAGCACTCAGAGTTAATCAAATCAAGTGGGAATCTCCTAAAGTTACAGTCTTTTTATTTCCGTCTTGGTGTTATTATCCGTCCACTGCAGCTCAGCAAGGAAACACAGAGAAATACTGGCCAGTAATATAATATCAGTTATAATAAAGAGAAGACAGTTACTGACTCTATTAGAGCTCCCAGCTCAGTTAAGTCTATTCTACACAATTTAAAACATATCTCACTCTCAGCAAACATGTTAAAAACAACACAAAATTAAAGTTACTTAAAAATGTGTTTTTCTGTACAAATAATGAAAGAACTGTGACAAAGCTACAGTGTAAAAAGTAAAATTTAAACATTTGTTTAAATTCTTAAAATGGGTGAAAAGTTTGACAAAACAGTGCTGCAGTTAAAAAAAAGAATCAGCCACCTAAACCCACCAAAACGCAATCAAAGGCTTTAACTTCTCATATAAAAAGTTGTTGATCAGTGGAGTCTGACAGTAGCAGAAGGTTCTCCATCGTTTTCATAGTCCACTGTACCTTCATCTTCATCTTCATCATTATGCACCTGTGAAAAACAACACAACACACCTGAGATTCTGAGATTAAATAGAACAAATAAACAACCTTTGTTTCAGACTAATACAGTCAACACTGTTAATTCTTATTGTCTTTATAGAATCACAGTAAATAGTGAACTACCACAAACATAAACATTTGAATATTCAGTTTTAAAACTCACAGCATTGTCATCCATCTGTGATTTGTTCACTGGAAACACAAAAAAAGAGTTTAGCTTCATCAGTAAAAATCTGAGTTCATCAAAACTTCTTGTTCATAAACGTTCTGTGAATGTTCTCACCTTTAGTTCTAGTCCATATGTTGACTGACACAAAGATTATGAGTGCAGTTAAACCCACAGACACGATGATGAACCTCAACCAAACTGCAAAGAGAATTAAAACATTAAAAACATTTTTAACTGTTTAGACTCCTGTAGTTAAAAGATGAGAGAAATACAGTATATACAGCATGTGTGCTTTTTATAACCTGAAAAATGTTGCATTTATCACTGCTTCATTACAATATTAGTACAAAATTGTTCAATATTTAAACTGAACTGTGACTAAGTGTATGTTGCTACAGATAGGAAGCACCAAAAATACAAATCTACAAATTACAATTACAAATATTTCTCTTCTATCTGTTTTGTACTTTAAATGTCAAAGGCTGAGAGACAGAAAGAGAGAGAACAGTGAACAACAACAAGGTTTGAGACTCAGACA
Source organism: Thunnus maccoyii (assembly GCF_910596095.1). Lineage (NCBI taxonomy): Eukaryota > Metazoa > Chordata > Actinopteri > Scombriformes > Scombridae > Thunnus > Thunnus maccoyii. The sequence goes on along the minus strand of NC_056549.1, from coordinate 3,445,597 downwards.
TGTGTGTGAACACACTGACTGAGATGAACTGAATAAGAGAATATCTCCACCCACAGCCAAGACTCAGTCTGACATTCATACTTTAGACTCAGAGAGATACAAGTTGTTAAATCACTACCTTGTTTTGTTGGAGTATCATTGGTTGTTGGTGTTGATTTTTTTGTTGCAGTTCTTTTAGTGTCCTCACCTGGACATGAAAAAAGAACAAAAGAGAGACAGAGAGATGAACTGGAAGACAAAAGAACGTTTTTTCATTCATTCCTGTTGATGTTGATGTTGTGGATTTTGCTCACCTGGACAAATAAAATCCCCAAATACCAAAAAACTGTGGTATCTCCACCCACAGCCAAGACTCAGTCTGACATTCATACTTTAGACTCAGAGAGATACAAGTTGTTAAATCACTACCTTGTTGTTTTGTTGGAGTATCATTGGCTGTTGGTGTTGATTTTGTTGTTTCAGCGCTTTTATTGTCCTCACCTGGACATGAAAAAAGAACAAGAGACAGACAGAGAGATGAACTGGAAGATAAAACGGCTTATTTGCTTTTTCCACTTATTCCTGTTGGTGTTGATGTTGTGGATTTTGCATCCTCATCTGGACAATTTAAATCCCAAAATACCAACAAACTGTGGTGAGAAAATACCCCATAATAACCATCTAAACAAAAAAAACAACTAAATGAGGCAGTTTACTCACCTGAAGACTGAGGGCTGAAGGCAAACTGCTGCACCTTTCGAGTGTAAATATCTGTCACGTTACACTTGAATATCTCAGAATACTTTGACGTTTCAGCAAGATGGGAAGTTGTAAATGTCACAGTGGCAAAGCAAAGAGACTCCTTCATGTGCTGAGTGTTCACATCCCAATAATTACCCTCATACACCCACTTCACTGTCTGTCTACACTCTCCATATGTCGACACAGAGCAGCTTAACGTCACCTTATCAGTGTTCTTATGTTCAGTCACTGGTGAAGATGGAGATATTGTGAGAGAAAGACAACAAGAGTCAGATTAACTTCATTACTGCAATCATAATTATTGTAATGTTTCAGTATATTGTTCTAACAAGACAGTTTGAGCTGAAAACATGATGATGTAAATACTCACTGTCAACAACAGAAAGATCAACATCAGAGTATTGACCTTGTCGTTGTCCTGATTTGTTGTACTGTAGGCAGGTGTAAAGACCAGCATCCTCAACTGTGACCTTCTTTATAACCAGAGAACAGTTCGCTGTAACACTCAGTCTGTCTGATTTGGCTTTGGCTTCTTCACCAATCTGCCCAAGTTCAACCAGCTCTACTGTTTCTGTGTTTCTTAAATCAGTAAAGGTCCAGGTAGTACTGTCACATTTATCCTGATCAGTCATCACATGTTCACAAGACAAAGTGACTTCATTTCCATCTCTGACAGTGATGTCGAGGGAAGTTTGTCCAGTTACTGCTGTTGAGAATTTGAGAGAGAAATGTGATAAAAGAATGTGAAATAAGAATATTACTGTAGTGTGAATGTTAAAACACATAACATATTTGACTGTCTCAGTAAGATAAAGGTTATTTAATTAAGTATAATAAAGACTATTGTACCTTACCTGTTAACTGAAGCCCCAGTATCAGAAATAAAGACATTTTAATCCATCTGAGTTCAACCATCATTTTTCTCTGTCTTTCTCTTTTTCTTTTTCTCTTGCTCTTAACTCTCAAAATGTCCTTATTAGTGTTTCATACAGAGAAATATACTGTCTACTTCCTATCATGAGTAAAGTGTCTCCTCCTCACTTGTGTCAACTTTCTGTAGGTGGAGTATAGTGTTATCATTATATAGGGATTAGATATTATAGAAGTTTAGGGTGATTGTCTCCACCCACTCACCACCAACACCACTTTCTTTCCACTGCTGTATTTCAAAGTACATCATGTTTATGATCATGAATTCATCATGTAATTCTTTTAAAATGTGAAAATACGGATGTAAGATGGTACAAATTTCACACTAATCTGCTGACGGGCAGAGACATCTGCCTGGTTAAATAACACTTCTATACGACTGATTTTAAAGCAAAGTAACTGATTATGAAGCAGAAGTATGTTTCTGCTTTAAAACAAAATGACATTTTTTATCATGTTTAACAACAGACAGGATTCATGATGATGATTGACAGCACACATGAACAGACAGGTGAAGAGTCAAACTTTGACTCTTGATGCTCAACATGATGCAACATGGTGATACTGCAGCAGCTGGGAAAGAACAGATAAGATGTTTTTGTTAGTGGTCTGAAACCTGTTAGTTCCTCATTGTATTTTTGAAGTAAATGTTCCTGAGAACTGAAGGGGAAGTGTTTTAGTGAGAATGTGGTAACAACAGCAGCAGAGCTCTGGAGGTTTTACTCTCTAACAATGACGAGATAAAAACAGATCTGATTGTGATTTATTATTATCATTATTGTTGTTATTGGATATATATATATATATGTGCTTTATCCAAATGTTTCTTTTGTATTCAACTATCTTGCAACATTAGTTTATGGAATATCATGTTTCTACTGTGGGATGAAAGTCTGAAAGAATCGGCTCCTTTTCTGATAATATGGTCTAAGTTCATCCTCTGCTGGTTTTGAGTTGTGCGTAACAACGTGAGTGACGTCAACCTCTTGTGAATTTTGCATGTTTTTTTCTTTTTTAACTCAGTATGATGCTTCACTTCAGCCAGCGTCTGACTGGCTTGGTTCAAGTATTAGCAATCGTATGTTTCTGTGGAAATGGTTTATACGGTGGCTGACGAGGGCAAACACACTGCAACTTAAGAAAACACATGCAAATGGACAAAACACAAGAAAATCAAGAAAACATCCTCATCAATTTGAAAACACATGTGCAGCATTTAGAAAACACACTGCAAATACCACAACATAACACATTACAGAAACAACAAGGGAAGTGTTTCCAGAGGACACTTAAGAGTGATGAACACGTCAATAATTCATAAGAGAAACATTGTTAAAACACAAACGAGGCCTCTTTCCTACCGTAGTAAGGTAGACAACAAGCTACAACCTTATTTTCAGTGAGCCGTCCTCTGAGCTGGACTAATAACATTGTTCTCTATGTACAGCTGACTGTGAGACGAAGGTGCAGAGACCGAAAAGAGACACTTCAAACAATATTCAATAACTTCACTCTTATAGTGTCCCCAGAATCACTTCACACATCAATGGTCTCCTGTTAGTTATACAACAACACTTAGTTTGGGAAGAAGGGTTAGAGGTTATTGAATATTGATCTCTCATTATTGAACTGTAGTTTGTGATAATTCATATTCTCACCTGAGGACGGAGGGCTGAAGGTAAACAGATGTTCTTTGTTAGTGTAAACATCTGTCACTTTACACTGAAATATCTCATGAGATGTTGACTTCAGCTTGAGATGAGAAGTAGGAAATCTCACTGCACCATAGCAGTCATCCTGTGATATTGTCACGTTTTCATCCACATCATGACCCTCATACAGCCACTTCACTCTGTGTCTACATGAATCATATGTCCACACAGAGCAGGACAGCGTCACATAGTCACTGTCTTCATGTTTATTCACTGGTGAAGAACGTAAATACAAAATTGCTTCATCAATTATTGTAATGTTTCACTATATTGTTCTAACAGTTTGAGCTGAAAACTTTATGGTGCAAATACTCACTGTTAATAACAGACAGAAGAACCTGGGCGTCTGGTCCTGATATGTGCTGTCAACAGAAGTAACGACCAACATCCTCTTGTGTGATCTTCTTTATAACAAGAAAACAGTTTGATGTAACACTCAGTCTGTCTGATATAACTTTGGCATTTTCATGAATCTGTCCACATTCGACCAGATCCACAGTGTTTCCTGAACCTCTGAAGAGCCAGTTAGTATTGTCACATTTATCCTGATTGGCTGACACACTTTCATAAAGCAAGTAGCTTCATCTCCATCTCTGACAATGAAGGAGGAAAACTGTCCAGTCACTGCTGTGATAAAGAGGTGATAGAAACATGAATAATAAACTGAAATATAAACATGGCTTTTATGCTGACGGATAGCATGAAGAAAAATTTAGATTCAACAGAAGTTTTCAGGTTGTAGAAGTCTACTAAATCCATCAGGTGAAAAACAATCAGCTGTTGTCTGTTTTAATCCAATAAAATGTTTCTGGTATGTTCTATGTATTCTTACCTGTAATCTGAAGCTCCAGTATAAGAAATAAAGACATTTTAATCCATCTGAATTCAGCCATCGTGCCTCTCTGTCTGCTTTTTCTGCTCCTTCTCAGCTATTAACTGTCAGAGTCTCTGAACGAGTGTGCAGGGGAGGAGCAGCGATTTCAAAAGTGCGTGGGTTCTAGAGGTGGGACATGAGCACAGCAACCCCCCACCTTTGAGCCCTGTTCCAGTCTCAACCAGCCAAATCAAAATGAATGCCATGCATTTAAACAATTTTTCTACTACTGTACTTGTAACCACTGCTTCAGCTTACCATAAAATAATTACTGAGACCATATGAATGTAACAACTCAGCAGAATTTATTTAGAGTCTGGTAGCAGTTTACTACTTACATCCAGTTATTTGTAAGAACTGCTGTACTGGAGCATAGCTATCCTTATTACATTTAAGATAATCACAGAGTATCTTTATCCTACTTCCTTACATACCTTATAGACATGAAATTAAAGGAAACTTACACTTCCATTAAAATGAAATGGATAATTATAGATGCATAACAAATTGAACCCTGGTAACAAATCAGTATCAGTAAAGAGTCATTAATGAATCCATGGATTAGTACAACCTAAACTGTCTTCAAATTTTATTTTTTTTTTGTCTTTAATTGGGAAATTAAATACCAAAAGTTCTCTAGGAGGTTTTGTATCAGCAGGTGTCAGTTCCTCTCCAACAGCCACAGGAAACAAGCTGTCCCTCTTCATCTGAAGTCCACCTCCAAGCTAACAGGAGAATCATATCATATAAGCAGGTGATTTGAGGCTAGTGAGTGTAGAGAGTGAGCAACTAGCTCTCACAGGCCACAGCTCCAATCTGAACCCTTTTCAAGCTCAATAATAAATAGTAATATTACTGTGGTCTAGCTTTAATACACAGTACAAGCTATAGCTCATTCTAACTTATTTTAAATGCAAAAGACACATAACTCCCTAACATAAGGAGTAAAACTATGATTTCTAAAGCAACATATTCCTTTGACATTTAGCTTAAAACAGCATGAACTGTGTGAGCTTACATTCTGGACACAGAGGTAACTTGTACATATTCTTGCCAAAGTCTAATTAGCGATTAGCTTAACTCATGATTAGCAATTAGCATGCTAATAATTAATTTGGTCGTTAAGACTTTACAGTAAGGCAGCACATTTCCATAAGACAGACAGATGTTACACATCTTAAATATGAATGCTCACCTTTGTCTATGACTATTTGGAATTACGTTTCTGTGAAAGTGTGGGTGTGACAACACCCGTAACACCCATGGCTGCAATGTCCCTGTGAGTGCGTGTTGAAGAGAACTGTGTCACTTCCTCATAGTGACTTCCCTAATAATATAATTTGGTAATACTTACATTTTCACTTTTTGCCATATTTGTTGAATTATACAGTCACTACAGGACCTATAAAGTAAAGTGTTCCTAAGATGTTCTAAAATACAGCAGTAGAAGAGGAAGCTGTGATTCAGTGTCACTGGTGTGTGGTCAGACCACTTCTCTGACACAAAGAAGAAGCGAGAAGAGTGTGTGATGTATTTGCTTTAGTCTCTCTCCAAAACAATGCAACAAACACGAATATTAATTTCTAAGAAAAACTGAATGAAGCATAAATTGAATTTTATTTTAAATTGTGAAACTGTACAATAGATCTACAACCTCTTGGAATTTCTTATAATTTCCACTTTCCATATTCAGCTGTTTAATATATGACTCTCAAGGATGACACCAAGTGGGGATGTCACATGATCACATCCCACCTCTGCTCAATTTTGCCTTTTGACACTTTTGTACCATAACAAAGCAAAACTGAACAGACATAAATGTTGAAATTATTACACTCTGAAAAATAACAGATACATGCTTAAAGAGAAAAAATATATAAGAAGAAATAAAATAGCAGTGAAAACAAAGATTTTAACTTTAACTCAACACTAGAACAACCATCACTGAACGTAAATGTCTTTCTCTTCATGTGTCAAGCACAGTCTGTTCTGCACACTGTAAATAACTGATTATTAGGATAAAATCTCTATGAGGTTTGGACAGTATAGACAAATTCCCCACAGAGACACAGTCTCTATTATGAAGTAAAGTGTAATTGGCTGAGATTCTGGGGAAAAAAAATTGATTTTCTCATCAGAAAGCTTTAACTAATCAGTTATAAATGAATTTTTATGATATGAACACTGTGGTCTGTTATTTGTTGGGTTTGTTGATGGTAGTGTAGAAGTTGCTGGGATCAGTGGAGGCTCCAGCAGAAGAGGAGGAAGCTTTCACAGTCCTGTAGGTCACTGCATCACCTTCATCATCACCATCACCACGAACCTGGGAAACAAAAGGGAAACAGCAACACATATAAATTACACATAATGACATGAAAATACATAATAACATAAGTCGACAGGAGCTGAGAGATCATTTTGCTTCTATTTAACAACTAAAATATTCACTTTGCAGCAGCTGTTATTTGCTGATTAGATTGTGAGATATCTTGTGTGTGAAGCTGACATGTTGGTCTGATGGTGGCGCTAGAGAAAAAGTGAGGAGACCACTGACAAATCTTGTAGATTCTTCCTTTTGGGACCATGAACCTTCAGTGACCTTCATATTAATATGCTCTTGAGCTTTTGAGGAATCTTTATTTTAGAGCAAATACTTACTCATGTCACAATCCTTAATCACAAAAACACAAAGGCTTTTAAGATAAAATAAATATTCTTTTCTCTTCTTCTTGACAAAACATTTTCCTTCATCCAGTAACAACGCCAGAATAACCAAACACTCAGGTTACCCGGGCATTACTGTTGGTCAAAGGCACCAGAAGTAGGGGGTCAAAGGGGCCACTGGCCCCCTACTTTACCCTCCTTCCACATTCTTCATCGCGAATCACTGTATCCCCCGCAAAAGCCCCTATATTCAAATACTTATGCTAAAAAGACCTTTCAATCATTCCCGTCCACTCTAAAACTTTCTGTAAAATCAAGCAGGCAAACATAAAATGGGAAGAATATTTACATTTTAATCCAATCAAAGAGGACATTGTCACACAAATCAAATGCAGACAGTGTACATTGCAACCAATAAAATTGTTTCAATGCTGTGTGTTACATGGTTTAAGTCTGTTTGAGCTAGCTGAACTAACCTTAGCTAGGGTCTTATCAGATGTAACTTGACAACATGGAGAAACCCACACAAGCCTGTCAATGACATAATCAGATACTTTGTGTAAACTTTTCTTGTCAACAGACAGAACTCAGGCTGTGGCTGCTGTGTCAGAAACACTCTACTATATTTGGTCATCTGTCAGTGTCATCATGCATTTATTCTGTGGAAGTTCAAGTGATTTAGAACTGTGTTCTATATTTGACTGATATTCAAACTCTTAACAGGAACAAGAGTTTCATAGAAAATGAATGATGCAATTTTAGACTTGGAGGGAAGTGTCAGTCCCACTGTATAAACCTAACGCTGCATATCATTTAGTTTGCAGCAGAAAGCTTCCTGTCTGTGCTCTGTTTATTTGCTGCACTCAGATCATATTCAAAAAGAAAATTAAAGTGCTTAGTTGATTTATTGAGCACTTTTGGTGGTCACAAGTCAGAGGCTGTGTAAAGGCACAGAAGTCAAAGAAGACTACAGATACATTAAACACTATACAAAACACATTTAATCTCCTCACACAGAACAGATTGTTAAATATAGATATGGGGCATGGCTGCTAATGACACAAGGACAATGTTAACAATCCTATTGCCTGCTTGCTGTTACTCAGCTGCAGTCGTGTTGCTGTCCTGTAAACTTGTATTTTCAGGTAATTGAACAAACAAGCTTGTATCTAATCCCACAAGCACTAGTTGGCTGCTTTGTGTTTGAAATTATACTGCCACCCTGTGGTGAAAGCAAGCTATAGTTACTCTGCAAAAGTTTAGCGAGTCTCCGGTCTATCTACTGCTACACACACACTGACAGATGAACAAATATAGTGAAGCATTACTGACAAATCAGCCACAGTCTGCATTCTGTCTGTTGACAGGAAAAGTTTACACAAAATATCAGATTGTGCCAGTGACATAGGCTTGTGTGTGATTCACAGCTTAAAAAGAATTTGGGAGGAGGGTAAAATGGCCCACTGGACCTCCTACTTCTGGCGTTCTTGACACAGACACACACACACACACACACACTTTTTGCCCCCCAGATGGATTTATACCGACTCACCCTTCTAATTTTACTTTATTCTCTCTCCCAGATGGAAATAAGTGTAACTTTATACCAGGTGTAGTGTGTAATCTCACTGTGTCCTGATTGCTTTCAGGAGTCACAGCAGGGTTTAAGCTCAGTCCCTGGACAAATAACAGTCTAGTTACAGTTTTCTATTGACAGCAGTGAATACTTAAAAGGAACATAACATGCTTTTTGTGTTTTACACCATTTGTGAGGAACTTGCACCATTTCTACAATTTGTACTGAATTAGATCTGAACTGTCAAGAATGACTAAACAAACACAAACAAACAACAAGGACCTAGACAACCGTCAGATAACCTGAGGCCAAAGGAGAAGCTATGGTTATCTGCACCTAGCAGACATCCCTAAATGTTAACCTCAAACATAAATAAGGAGAAGTTCAAAAGTTCCACAGGGTGTGGTGTAAGTGACAGTTAAAGAAAAGGTCACTATTTTGAGTAAAGTCACATAACATCAGCATGTAACTGATAGATGTCCTAGAGATAGATGAGCGGTAGAAGAGCTGAGTGACCGCAGCAGTTTCTGAAGGAGGACTCTAATATACGTCTACATTTGTGATTCACTACCAGCATTTTTAAACCGGCATGGAGCTGCTGTTGCCTGTTCTTACACATACTGAGGGGTCATCTTTGCTTTTTCTTCGGTAAGTCTATAATTGTCATCAGCTAACCTGTGTTAGCTAGCTAGCTAACCTTAGCCTACTGTAAAACTCACAGCCTGGTAGGGCAACAGTTATTTATTTATAAATTATATTTTGAGTCAACAAGACCGTACTCAATAAGTATTTAACCCACAAAATTGTATATTAATGTAAATATTAAAATTATCAACCAGCCATAGTTCTTGAAAAGCTTTGTAATTAACATGTAAACTAGGCAGTCAAAGGACAAACAGCCATGAAGCGTCTGTTCAGCGTGAAGAACAATCATTGTGAAGTGACAATAATAATCATACAAAACAAAGGAGGAAAGTTAGTTATCTTTTGTATTTCTGTGGTCACATATACTTACACTGAGCTCAAACTGATCTATATACAATTAATATACATATGTGATTGTGTTGTATTTATAGAGGCAGCCTGACACCTCCAGCCTGGACATCAGACCCTCTATTCACTTCAGTTCAATTCAGTTCAGTTTTATTTATAATTTATTTCTGTATTTGTGTTATTATCCGTCCACTGCAGCTCAGCAAGGAAACACAGAGAAATACTGGCCAGTAATATAATATCAGTTATAGTAAAGAGAAGACAGGTACTGACTCTATTAGAGCTCCCAGCTCAGTTAAGTCTATTCTACACAATTTAAAACATATCTCACTCAGCAAACATGTTAAAAACAACACAAAATGAAAGTTACTTAAAAATGTGTTTTTCTGCACAAATAATGAAAGAACTGAGAAGAAGCTACAGTGTAAAAAGTAAAATTTAAACATTTGTTTAAATTCTTAAAATGGGTGAAAAGTTTGACAAAACAGTGCTGCAGTTAAAAAAAGAATCAGCCACCTAAACCCACCAAAACACAAACAAAGGCTTTAACTTCTCATATAAAATCTGATGAAATGTTATTTAACTGCGGTGGACTCTGGTGAGTTGATGTTGGTGTGAAAGTTGTTGATCAGTGGAGTCTGACAGTAGCAGAAGGTTCTCCAATGTTTTCATAAGTCACCGTACCTTCATCTTCATCTTCATCATTATGCACCTGTGAAAAACAACACAACACACCTGAGATTCTGAGATTAAATAGAACAAATAAACAACCTTTGTGTCAGACTAATACAGTCAACACTGTTTATTCTTATTGTCTTTATAGAATCACAGTAAATAGTGAACTACCACAAACATAAACATTTGAATATTCAGTTTTTAAACTCACAGCATTGTCATCCATCTGTGATTTGTTCACTGGAAACACAAAAAAAGAGTTTAGCTTCATCAGTAAAAATCTGAGTTCATCCAAACTTCTTGTTCATAAACGTTCTGTGAATGTTCTCACCTTTAATTCTGGTCCATATGTTGACTGACACAACGATTATTATGAGTGCAGTTAAACCAACAGACACGATGATGAACCTCAACCAAACTGCAAAGAGAATTAAAACATTAAAAACATTTTTCACTGTTTAAACTCCTGTAATTAAAAGATGAGAGAAATACAGTATATACAGCATGTGTGCTTTTTATAACCTGAAAAATGTTGCATTTATCACTGCTTCATTACAATATTAGTACAATATAGTTCAATATTTGAACTGAACTGTGGATTAAGTGTATGTTGCTACAGATAGAAAGCACCAAAAATACAAATCTACACATGACATTTAGAAATATTTCTCTTCTATCTGTTTTGTACTTTACACGTCAAAGGCTGAGAGACAGAAAGAGAGAGAACAGTGAACAACAACAAGGTTTGAGACTCAGACATGTGTGTGAACACACTGACTGAGATTAACTGAATAAGAGAATATCTCCACCCACAGCCAAGACTCAGTCTGACATTCATACTTTACACTCAGAGAGATACAAGTTGTTAAATCACTACCTTGTTGTTTTGTTGGAGTATCATTGGTTGTTGGTGTTGATTTTTTTGTTGCAGTTCTTTTAGTGTCCTCACCTGGACATGAAAAAAGAACAAAAGAGAGACAGAGAGATGAACTGGAAGACAAAAGAAATTTGTTTGGATCGACTTATTCGCTTTTTCCACTTATTCCTTTTGGTGTTGATGTTGTGGGTTTTGCATCCATCGAAAAAATGAGAAACTAAATGAGGCAGTTTACTCACCTGAAGACTGAGGGCTGAAGGCAAACAGCTGCACTTTTCCAGTGTTTTTATCTGTCACGTTACACTTGAATATCTCAGAATACTTTGACGTTTCAGCAAGATGGGAAGTTGTAAATGTCACAGTGGCAAAGCAAAGAATCTCCTTCATGTGCTGAATGTTCACATCCCAATCATTACCCTCATACACCCACTTCACTGTCTGTCTACACCGTTGATATGTCGACGCAGAGCAGATTAACATCACCTGTTTAGTGCCCTTATATTCAGTCACTGGTGAAGATGGAGATATTGTGAGAGAAAGACAACAAGAGTCAGATTAACTTCATCACTGTAATCATAATTATTGTAATGTTTCAGTATATTGTTCTAACAAGACAGTTTGAGCTGAAAACATTATGATGTAAATACTCACTGGTAACAATAGACAGATCAACCTGAGAGTCTTGATATTGTTGTTGTCCTGATTTGTTGTACTGAAGGCAGGTGTAAAGACCAGCATCCTCAACTGTGACCTTCTTTATAACCAGAGAACAGTTCGCTGTAACACTCAGTCTGTCTGATTTAGCTTTGGCTTCTTCACCAATCTGCACAAGTTTAATCAGCTCTACTGCTGCTGTGCTTCTTGAAACAAAGGTCCAGGTGGTACTGTCACATTTATCCTGATCAGTCATCACATTTTCACAAGACAAAGTGACTTCATCTCCATCTCTGACAGTGATATTGAGGGAAGTTTGTCCAGTTACTGCTGTTGAGAATTTGAGAGAGAAATGTGATAAATGAACTGAAATAATAATATGACTGTAGTGTGAATGTTAAAAACAAACAGCATATTGGACTGTCTCAGTAAAGTGAAAGTTATTCAATAAAGTACAATAAGGTAATAGTGCAAATTATTGTACTTTACTTGTAAACTGAAGCCCCAGTATCAGAAATAAAGATATTTTAATCCATCTGAGCTCAACCATTGTGCTTCTGTCTTTCTCTCTGTCTTCTTCTATCGCTCTTAGCTCTCAAAATGTCCTTATTAGTGCTTCATACAGAGAAATACACTGAAATACACTTCCTATCATGACTAAAGTGTTTCCTCCACATTGTGTTTTCAGTGTGTTTTCCTCACTTCTAAATTACCGATTTTTTGTAGGCGGAGCATATTATTATCATTATATAGGGATTAGATATTATAGAAGTTAAGGTTGGTTGTCTCCACCCACTCACCACCAACACCACTTCCTTTCCACTGCTGTATTTTAAACTACATCATGTTTATGGTCATGATGTCATCATGTAATGTTTTTAAAAAGTGAAAATATGGATGTAAAACAAATTTCACACTAATCTGCTGTCGGGCAGAGACATCTGCCTGGTTAAATAACACTTCTATACGACTGATTTTAAAGCAAATTAACTGATTATGGAGCAGAAGTATGTTTCTGCTTTAAAACAAAATGACATTTTTTTATCATGTTTAACGACAGACAGGATTCATGGTGATGATTGACAGCACACATGAACAGACAGGTGAAGAGTCAAACTTTGACTGTTGATGCTCAACATGATGCAACATGGTAATACTACAACAGCTGGGAAAGAACAGATAAGATGTTTTAGTGGTCTGAGACCTGTTAGTTCCTCATTGTATTTTTGAAGTAAATGTTCCTGAGAACTGAAGGGGAAGTGTTTTGGTGAGAATGTGGTAACAACAGCAGCAGAGCTCTGGAGGTTTTACCCTCTAACAATGACGAGATAAACACAGATCTGATTGTGATTTATTAGTATCATTATTGTTGTTATTGTATATATATATGTGCTTTATCCAAATGTTTCTTTTGTATTCAACTATCTTGCAACATTAGTTTATGCAATATAATGTTTTTATTGTAGGATGAGAGTCTGAAAGAATTTCTGATAAGAAATGGACATAGAAAGTGGTTTATACGGTGGCCTACAAGGGCGAAACATGCTGCAACCTAAGAAAACACATGCAAATATACAAAATGAAAACAAATTAAGAAAACATCTTCATCAATTTGACAACACATGCGCAGCATTTAGGAAATGCGCTGCAAATACCACAACACATTACAGATACGACAACAGAAGTGTTTCCAGAGGCACTTAAGAGTGATGAACACTTCAATAATTCATAAGAGAAACATTGTTAAAGCACAAATGATGCTTATTTCCTACCATAGTAAGATAGACAACAAGCTACAACCTTATTTTCAGTGAGCCGTCCTCTGAGCTGGACTAATAACATTGTTCTCTATGTACAGCTGACTGTGAGACGAAGGTGCAGAGACCGAAAAGAGACACTTCAAACAATATTCAATAACTTCACTCTTATAGTGTCCCCAGAATCACTTCACACATCAATGTCAATGTCAATGTCAATCTCCTGTTAGTTATGCTACAACACTTAGTTTGGCAAAAAGGGTTAGCTGTTATTGAGTATATGAATCTGTCCACATTTGACCACTATGATCCACTATGTTTCCTGAACTACTGTAGATCCAGTTAGTATTGTCACATTTATCCTGATCCTATCCTGGCTGTCACACTTTCATAAAGCAAGTAGCATCATCTCCATCTCTGACAATGACGGAGGAAAACTGTCCAGTCACTGCTGTGATAAAGAGGTGAAACAGAAACATGAATAATAAACCAAAATGTGAACATGGCTTTAATGCTGACAGATAGCATGAAGAAAACTTTAGATTCAAGAGCAGTTTGCAGGTTGTAGGAGTCTACTAAACTAATCAGGTTAAAAACAAACAGCTGTTGTCTGTTTTAATCCAATAAAATGTTACTGGTATGTTCTATGTATCCTTACCTGTAATCAGAAGCTCCAGTATAAGAAATAAAAACATTTTAATCCATCTGAATTCAGCCATCGTGCCTCTCTGTCTGCTTTTTCTGCTCCTTTCTTAACAGTCAGAGTCTCTGAACGAGTGCATGTTGAAGAAAAATTTGTCACTTCCTCATAGTGACTTCCCTAATAAGTTCCCTGGAAATGTTCATTTTTACATTTCATCATATTTGTTGAATTATACAGTAACTACAGGCACCATAGAGGAAAGTGGTACCAAGATGTTCTAAAAAAAACAGCAGCAGAGGAGGAAGCTGTGATTCAGAGATATATATAATGTCACAATGTCACATGTTCATGTTAAAAGTGGCCGATGTGTCAAATAATGAGGGAAACGTATGTAGCAGTAATCCCTGTGAGCAAAAAGCAGCAGCTTCAGACTGCTCTGAACATTCAGTTTACAACATTCTTGTCTACTTTCAGCCCGAGCTGACGTCAGGTCGTGATGGATTTCTTTATATGGACATCTGCTACGTGCACAGCGCGAGAGTTCGCTGCTCCACTCTGGGAGTAGTTACACCAAGCCACGACTCCATTACACAGCACAGCTAAGTAAAATAAGTAGTTTACCTGTTGGAGGTGTGCTGGTCGTCTGCAGCTCTTCATCAAACATCATCATCACTGTGACTGTTTCTGCTTGTACTATTCCTCTCTGCGTGATTTCTAACTGATCCGCTGAACAAATGGCTCCAAATATCTCCATATGTTATAATGTCGGATGTCAATACTAAACATGGTCAAAGTTCCAAAACTTGAGGTGAACGTCTGTAAAAATGCTCCCTGTAAGTCAAAAGTCAGGACTTCAGCCTGCCCTGAATGTTTCATTTGCAAAGTGACCTCTACTTCCCCATCAAACTGACTGATGTCAGATTGTTCATACATGCCCACAAACAGCCATCTGTTCTGTAGTCTTAGTTGTGTTGAAAGCTCCACTATAAGTGGCCGAGACAAACTCCACTCATGCCTACTTCTGACTAAATTATTTAATTTTAATTGTTAAAATAAAACAAAGTCTGATGTCTTACACCATTTGTGAGGAACTTGCACAGTTTGTACAATTTGTACTGAACTAGATCTGAACTGTCAAGAATGACTAAACAAACACAAACAAACAACAAGGACCTAGACAACCGTCAGATAACCTGAGGCCAAAGGAGAAGCTATGGTTATCTGCACCTAGCAGACATCCCTAAATGTTAACCTCAAACATAAATAAGGAGAAGTTCAAAAGTTCCACAGGGTGTGGTGTAAGTGACAGTTAAAGAAAAGGTCACTATTTTGAGTAAAGTCACATAACATCAGCATGTAACTGATAGATGTCCTAGAGATAGATGAGCGGTAGAAGAGCTGAGTGACTGCAGCAGTTTCTGAAGGAGGACTCTAATATACGTCTACATTTGTGATTCACTACCAGCATTTTTAAACCGGCATGGAGCTGCTGTTGCCTGTTCTTACACATACTGAGGGGTCATCTTTGCTTTTTCTTCGGTAAGTCTATAATTGTCATCAGCTAACCTGTGTTAGCTAGCTAGCTAACCTTAGCCTACTGTAAAACTCACAGCCTGGTAGGGCAACAGTTATTTATTTATAAATTATATTTTGAGTCGACAAGACCGTACTCAATAAGTATTTAACCCACAAAATTGTATATTAATGTAAATATTAAAATTATCAACCAGCCATAGTTCTTGAAAAGCTTTGTAATTAACATGTAAACTAGGCAGTCAAAGGACAAACAGCCATGAAGTGTCTGTTCCGCGTGAAGAACAATCATTGTGAAGTGACAATAATAATCATACAAAACAAAGGAGGAAAGTTAGTTATCTTTTGTATTTCTGTGGTCACATATACTTACACTGAGCTCAAACTGATCTATATACAATTAATATACACATGTGATTGTGTTGTATGTATAGAGGCAGCCTGACACCTCCAGCCTGGACATCAGACCCTCTATTCACTTCAATTCAATTCAGTTCAGTTCAGTTTTATTTATATAGCGCCAAATCATAACAAAAGTGATCTCAGGGCACTTTTACATAGAGCAAGTCAAGACTGTACTCTTTGAGCTCTACTGTTCATGTCCACTCTGTCACAATCTTTGAAAGAAATGTAGAGATGGACAAAAGTTTGAACATTAACAGAAATCATAAACATTTTATTAATGTACTTGTTACCTGAGCGGACCTGGCTGTTATAAAAATTATGATTACGCTGTCTATGAGTGTTACTATTTTATCTAGATCATGATGAATTGTTCCTGTCTTGTCCTGCAACTCTGCAACATCAGCAGATTTATCAGCTAAGGTTAAAGGAAGTTCAGCATTATATTTGAAAAGAGGAAGATGAAGAAATTAAAATTCGTTGGAGACAGGGAGAGACATTGGCTCCTGGACAGGAGAATTGAAAACAGACATGACGTTATCTATAAGTCTGTATTTTGATAGATTAAGAAAAGAACTGTAACGCCCACTTAAGGTGTATAAAACCTTGTTGTAAGCGCTCCACTAGGAGCCTTTTTCTTTTTAACCTCATCCTGTGTGTTACATTGTGAAACGCTCCTTCTTGTACAGAAAATAAATTCTGTCAAATTTTGATACTTCAGCTGCGGTCTCTACTGTTTAATGGTCATTACAAAGAAATTATTTTAACACTGGCTGTGACTCCTCTCTTCTTTTTCTCAGTATTATATTATATTATATCACCAGCAGATGGTGTCATTGTACCTCAGATAAACACAAGGTTACAGGTTCATCTCCTGGTTTCTTCTATGAGGCATGTTCATGTTCTGCTCTCTTTGTCTCATTCACAGTCAAGTGGAATTGAATCTAATTTTCCTTTTATGTCAATTGTGCAAAGTGGCTCCTTTGACTCATTCTACCAACTGCATGCTGGGATTGGCTTCAGCCAGCTGTTTTAAGAAAGGATAAATTGAGATCAGGTGACTGTTTTTGTTGCTTTTTCAAAGCTTAAATATGTCAGATTTCAAATGTTCCACCATGAATAAACTGCTGCTCATAGTCCTCCAGTTCATCATCAAACCTCACTGGTCTTTCTAGTGTTGAGCAGGAAAAATACATGAATATTTCTGCTTAAAATTATTCTTTTTGGCCGCTGTTCACTTCCTGTTTCCAAATATGAGTTGGGACATTTTTAGAAAAAACGTATGTATACTGTTGCCATGACAACCAAGGTTGCCTAACTTCAACCCAAACCATGATCTTTCCCCAAATATAACCAAGTGGCTTTTGTGTCTAAACCTAACCAGACCTTAACCACAACATTGTCACATCATAAAACACCATTATTTTGTAACAGTGATTTGTAACGGTTTTGGAAAGCAGCGTATTACGCTCCAATGGGTCGTTCTTGAGTGCAGGTACAAACAACCTATGTGGTCGTTTAATTTGGAGGACTTCTTGAGATAAACACCACAACCACATGACACTCACAGTAACAGACAGGCGACACTTTATTAATGCACAAGATAAAGACACTACTTTCATCTCTGAAAGTCTAATAACCTACTTTATGGTTACTTAGATTTTGTCTCCAGTAGTTCTCTGTAAGGCAGACGCCATTGAGCATGCACAGAAACACAGTTCACTTTCCAGCTAGCTTTGCTAGCTTGTTGTGCTACTTGACTTTGTACTACATTGTAAATTTCTCAAAACACTTCAGCACAAAGTCAACAGGTTGTGATATGTAGCACAAAAAGCTAGCTAAGCTCTGTAAACAGAAACGGGTTTCTGCACATGCAAAGCTGCGTCTGCCTCTAACATGAAAAAACAGAAACAAGATCTTGGGATGAATGTGTGTGTTTGTGTTAATATTTCACTCTAATACACTAAAATAATGCACCAAACACATGAAAAAGTCTGAAAGATGCATGAAACATTAACTAGAATTTATTTTAAGCTGTAAAACTGTACGATAAACTTACAGCCTCTTTGGATTTCTTACAGTTTCTGCTCATTCAGATGTTTGATGTAGGGGAAAGTCCCCTCATGTCTCGAATGCAGACGGTACAAACCCTCAAGCAACAGAACCTTCTTCAACCCCCCAGGAATGCCCACCAACAACACATTAGTGAGATTTCCATTCTTCTTACTGACCAAACTATCACAACATCCTGCAAACAAGATCAAGATAAGAAAATCATCTCCTGCTTGGCCACTAAAGACCATTAAGACCACTGACCCTGCCACCTTTGACGCTTCAAACCCTTCAAGAGCACCAACATGGAAAGACCAATTCACACCCCAGTGTGAGCTGCAGAGTCCAAAATTAACTTTTCCACTTGCCAGCCAAGTTGGCTGGTAGACGAAAAATTTAATGGCCAGACTGATTTTTTACCAGCCAAAATAATAAATTACTTTTTACTATTGCAACTTGCTATTATTACTATTTATCAGGTCATCTTGGTCTCATAAATGATTCTCAATCAATATTATAGTGGTGTGCAAACATGCACTTCAACACAT
The DNA here is from genome assembly GCF_910596095.1 of Thunnus maccoyii. NCBI lineage: Eukaryota > Metazoa > Chordata > Actinopteri > Scombriformes > Scombridae > Thunnus > Thunnus maccoyii. The sequence goes on along the minus strand of NC_056549.1, from coordinate 3,426,966 downwards.
AAATGTGCTCAAATTGGAATTAGATGCCATCACATTAATGTAAAGACTACAGCAGCACAAGCAATCATGGGGTCACATGTGAATGGGAGCAGGGATCGATATTCAGGGAAATCTGTACCACCAATTTCCCACCTCAAGAACTTTCACATATGAACTCCAGACAATGTCCAGAGAAGCAGGTTCAGACATTTATGAGTTCACAAATTCTTACAGTTTAAAAACAGCTTTTTATTGCCAGAAACATCAAATTAATACAACAGCAATGTACAGTTTGAAGTGAGGCAGTTTAAAGGACAGGTTCACATTATTCAGGTGACCAAATGACCATTGAAACAGGTTTTGCTCGTTGTAATCAAAGATCCCTTTCTAACATGCTTCCAGTGTCAGAGATGAGGAACAAAATCCTCATTCTGTACAAAAATATATTCCAAAGTTTAAGTTAATATGAGGCTTCAGCACTCAGAGTTAATCAAATCAAGTTTGCCAAAGTTATTAGTTAGTTAGTTTGTTAGTTACAGTCTTTTTATTTCCGTCTTTGTGTTATTATCCGTCCACTGCAGCTCAGCAAGGAAACACAGAGAAATACTGGCCAGTAATATAATATCAGTTATAATAAAGAGAAGACAGTTACTGACTCTATTAGAGCTCCCAGCTCAGTTAAGTCTATTCTACACAATTTAAAACAAACATGTTAAAAACAATCCAAAATGAAAGTTACTTAAAAATGTGTTTTTCTGTACAAATAATGAAAGAACTGAGACAAAGCTACAGTGTAAAAAGTATCTGTTCTGTAGTCTTAGTTGTGTTGAAAGCTCCACTATAAGTGTCCAAGACAAACTCCACTCATGCCTACTTCTGACTAAATTATTTAATTTTAATTGGTGACAAAAACAAAGTCTGATGTCTTACACCATTTGTGAGGAACTTGCACCATTTGTACAATTTGTACTGAACTAGATCTGAACTGTCAAGAATGACTAAACAAACACAAACAAACAACAAGGACCTAGACAACCGTCAGATAACCTGAGGCCAAAGGAGAAGCTATGGTTATCTGCACCTAGCAGACATCCCTAAATGTTAACCTCAAACATAAATAAGGAGAAGTTCAAAAGTTCCACAGGGTGTGGTGTAAGTGACAGTTAAAGCAAAGGTCACTATTTTGAGTAAAGTCACATAACATCAGCATGTAACTGATAGATGTCCTAGAGATAGATGAGCAGTAGAAGTTTCTGTACAAATAATGAAAGAACTGAGAAGAAGCTACAGTGTAAAAAGTAACATTAAAAAATTTGGCTTAACTTCTTAAAGAGGCTGAAAAGTTTGAAAAAACAGTGCTGAAGTTAAAAAAAGAATCAGCCACCTAAACCCACCAAAACACAAACAAAGGCTTTAACTTCTCATATAAAATCTGATGAAATATTATTTAACTGCGGTGGACTCTGGTGAGTTGATGTTGGTGTGAAAGTTGTTGATCAGTGGAGTCTGACAGTAGCAGAAGGTTCTCCATCGTTTTCATAGGTCACCGTACCTTCATCTTCATCTTCATCATTATGCACCTGTGAAAAACAACACAACACACCTGAGATTCTGCGATTAAATAGAACAAATAAACAACCTTTGTTTCAGACTAATACAGTCAACACTGTTTATTCTTATTGTCTTTATAGAATCACAGTAAATAGTGAACTACCACAAACATAAACATTTGAATATTCAGTTTTTAAACTCACAGCATTGTCATCCATCTGTGATTTGTTCACTGGAAACACAAAAAAAGAGTTTAGCTTCATCAGTAAAAATCTGAGTTCATCAAAACTTCTTGTTCATAAACGTTCTGTGAATGTTCTCACCTTTAGTTCTAGTCCATATGTTGACTGACACAAAGATTATTATGAGTGCAGTTAAACCCACAGACACGATGATGAACCTCAACCAAACTGCAAAGAGAATTAAAACATTAAAAACATTTTTCACTGTTTAGACTCCTGTAGTTAAAAGATATACATATAGCATATATTTTTAAGCTAGCTGCGTCGTGTCACCGGCACAGCTGATGGAGGATGCTGGAGTGGGAGCTGAGATAAACTCTCAACTGAAGGGAAAATGGCTACGTTTTGCTGTGTATGGGGGCGCCAGGTAATGATGAAGAGGGGAGAAGGGTTCGGGTTTTGTATGTGTGTGATTGTGTGAGTGTGTAACTCGTCTCACAGTCTCAGAGTTCAATCCACTTGGTAAAGGGTCTGTTATGTTTTCCCCACAACTCCTAATCAGTTCAGTTTAATCCAGTTTCACAAATGTATGACCTCCCACCCCCCAGAGCCAGCAGAAACATCAGATAGTTCGGACCACCGTGTTTAACTATATAACTTTAAACGTTACAGTTACAGCTGAAAATGACAACAGAGAAAAACAAGTTTGCTAAGTTCACATATCTCCGCAATTCAAATCAACCTCCAGTCGTCTACCCAGAAAGGACTGTTGTTGTGAGCGCGACGTCACGGTCTGTAATTCTAATGAATGGCAGAGTAATAATTTTAGCTTTTTTCATTTCAGCACAGCTAGGTGTGCTGTCATGCTGATTTGAGCACATTCTAAATGTCTAGTTGACCAATCAGATTGCTTGGTCGGAACTACGTGTTGTATAATTTAGGCTTGTGGCAGTGGTGATGGAACTTGTGTAATTTCTCTCTCTCTCTCTCTTTCTCTCACTCTCTGAGTCACTCACATACACACTGCTAGAAGCAGCCACTTTGTTGTTGAAAGTGTTTTGTGGAGCCATGCATGGACCCATAACATGTTAAAAAAACTACAACAAGGTTTGAGACTCAGACATGTGTGTGAACACACTGACTGAGATGAACTGAATAAGAGAATATCTCCACCCACAGCCAAGACTCAGTCTAACATTCATACTTTACACTCAGAGAGATACAAGTTGTTAAATCACTACCTTGTTGTTTTGTTGGAGTATCATTGGTTGTTGGTGTTGATTTTGTTGTTTGTGTTGAACTTATAGGTGTTGATTTTGTTGCTGCAGCTCTTATAATGTCCTCACCTGAACATGAAAAAAGAACAAGAGACAGACAGAGAGATGAACCAGAAGACAAAAGAACATTTTTCCACTTATACCTGTTGGTGTTGATGTTGTGGTTTTTACATCCTCATCTGGACAAATAAAATCTTCAAACACCAACAAACTGTGGTGAGAAAATACCCTTCAATAAGTTAAGGGTGATTGTCTCCACCCACTCACCACCAACACCACTTCCTTTCCACTGCTGTATTTATAACTACATCATGTTTATGATCATGATCTCATCATGTAATGCTTTTAAAAAGTGAAAACATGGATGTAAGATGGTACAAATTTCACACTAATCTGCTGTGGAGCAGAGACATCTGTCTGGTTAAATAACAGTTACATACAAGTGATTTTAAAGCAAATTAATTGGTTATGAAGCAGAAGTATGTTTCTGCTTTAAGACAGAATTACATTTTTTTATCATGTTTAACAACAGACAGGATTCATGGTGATGATTGACAGCACACATGAACAGACAGGTGAAGAGTCAAACTTTGACTGTTGATGCTCAACATGATGCAACATGGTGATACTGCAGCAGCTGGGAAAGAACAGATAAGATGATGTTGTAATGGTCTGAGACCTGTTAGTTTAGTAAATATTTCTGAGAACTGAAGGGGAAGTGTTTTAGTGAGAATGTGGTAACAACAGCAGCAGAGCTCTGGAGGTTTTACTCTCTAACAATGACGAGATAAAAACAGATCTGATTGTGATTTATTTTTATCATTATTGTTGTTATTGGATATATATGTGCTTTATCCAAATGTTTCTTTTGTATTCAACTATTCAACCTCTTGTGAATTTTGCATGTTTCCTTCTTTTTTAAGTCAGTATGATGCTTCACTTCAGCCAGTGTCTGACCAGCTTGGTTCAAGTATTAGCAATCGTATGTTTCTGTGGAAATGGTTTATACGGTGGCTGACGAGGGCAAACACGCTGCAACTTAAGATAACTCATGCAAATAGACAAAACACCAGCAAAATAAGAAAACATCTTCATCAATTTGACAACATGTGCAGCATTTAGAAAACACACTGCAAATACCACAACACAACACATTACAGAAACAACAAGGGAAGTGTTTCCAGAGGACACTTAAGAGTGATGAACACATCAATAATTCATAAGAGAAACATTGTTAAAACACAAACGAGGCTTCTTTCCTACCATAGTAAGGTAGACAACAAGCTACAACCTTATTTTCAGTGAGCCGTCCTCTGAGCTGGACTAATAACATTGTTCTCTATGTACAGCTGACTGTGAGACGAAGGTGCAGAGACCGAAAAGAGACACTTCAAACAATATTCAATAACTTCACTCTTATAGTGTCCCCAGAATCACTTCACACATCAATGGTCTCCTGTTAGTTATACAACAACACTTAGTTTGGAAAGAAGGGTTAGAGGTTATTGAATATTGATCTCTCATTACTGAACTGTAGTTTGTGATAATTCATATTCTCACCTGAGGACGGAGGGCTGAAGGTAAACAGATGTTCTTCGTTAGTGTAACCATCTGTCACTTTACACTGAAATATCTCAGGATATGTTGACTTCAGCTTGAGATGAGAAGTAGGAAATCTCACAGTAACTGAGCAGTTATACTGTGATATTGTCACGTCTTCATCCACATCATGACCCTCATTCAGCCACTTCACTGTGTGTATACATGAATCATATGTCCTCACAGAGCAGGACAGCGTCACCTGCTCACTGTCTTCATGTTTAATCACTGGTGAAGAACATAAATACAAAATTGCTTCATCAGTTATTGTAATGTTTCACTATATTGTTCTAACAAGACAGTTTGAGCTGAAAACTTAATGGTGTAAATACTCACTGTTAATAACAGACAGATAAAGCTGGGAGTCTTGTTGTGATCTGTGCTGTCGACAGAAATAAATATCAGCATCCTCTTGTGTGATCTTCTTTATAACCAGAGAACAGTTCGCTGTAACACTCAGTCTGTCTGATTTAACTTTGGTATTTTCATGAATCTGTCCACGTTTGACCAGATCCACTGGGTTTGAACTACTGAAGAACCAGTCAGTATTGTCACATTTATTCTGATTGGCTGCCACATTTTCACAAGGCAAAGTCGCATCATCTCCGTCTCTGACAACGACGGAGGAATACTGTCCAGTCACTGCTGTGATGAAGAGGTGATAGAAACATGAATAATAAACTGAAATATAAACATGTCTTTTATTCTGACAGATAGCATGAAGAAAATTTTAGATTCAACAGAAGTTTGCAGGTTGTAGTAGTCTACTAAACTAATCAGGTTAAAAACAAGCAGCTGTTGTCTGTTTTAATCCAATAAAATGTTTCTGGTATGTTCTATGTATCCTTACCTGTAATCTGAAGCTCCAGTATAAGAAATAAAAACATTTTAATCCATCTGAATTCAGCCATCGTGCCTCTCTGTCTGCTTTTTCTGCTCCTTCTTTCTTAAGTGTCAGAGTCTCTGAACCGGTGTGTGTTGAAGAGAAACGTGTAACTTCCTCATAGTGACTTCCCTTATAAGTTTCGCGGAAATGTACATTACTCTGCAAAAGTTTTAGGCGCTAAAAGTAAAGTGAGAATGCTTACAAAAATATTGCTATAAATTATTTTAATTTATCAATTAACTTCTTACAAAGTTGAGTAAACAACAGAAACCTAAATGAAATCAATATCTGCTGTGAGCAGCTTTGTCTTTAAAACAGCAGCAGTTCTCCTCTTCTGTGGATTTATTATTTAGGCCGTCTCAGGTGCTTCTTCATGTAATCTCAGATTGACTCCATGATGTTGAGATCAGAGACCATCTGTTGCAGGACTCATCATTCTTCTTGTTGCTGGAAATAGTTCTTTATGTCTCTAGCTGTATGCTTGGGGTCATTGTCATGTCATGAATACATTTGGGACCGATCAGACATCCTTCTTTTCAGACATATATATAGTGTCTCAGTGTCGGATGTTCATGTTAAAAGTGGCCGATGTGTCAAATAACGAGGTAAACGTATGTAGCAGTAATCCCTGTGAGCAGAAAGCTGCAGCTTCAGACTGAATGTTCACTTTCCGTTTTTTCCTACTTTCAGCACGAGCTGACGTCAGGTCGTGATGGATTTCTTTATATGGACATCTGCTACGTGCACAGCGCGCGACTTCGCTGCTCTGCTCTGGGAGTAGTTACTCCAAGCCATGACGTCATTACACAGCACAGCAAAGTAAAATAAGTAGTTTACCTGTTGGAGGTGTGCTGGTTGTCTGCAGTTCTTTATAAAACATCATCATCACTGTGGTTGTTTCTGCTTGTACTATTCCTCCCTGCATTATTTCTAACTGATCCACTGAACAAACAGCTCCATGTGTTGTTGTTTTGACCGGTTTTTAGCGCCACTAACAAAGCTCCACTAATTCAGTGAGGAACATGTTTAATTTCCTGTAAGTTATTCACAATAAAAGTCTCCTGTTGTATAGTCATTTGAAAGCTTTTAATTTGAAGCAATAAAGCAGGAAATGTTTGGTTTGCAGTGACAGTAAAGTTATAATACGTAAAGCTGGCCAATCAGAACAGAGTGGGCTCATCGGGAGGTGGTCCTTAAAGAGACAGGAGCTAAAACGGAGTATAAAGAGAAACTGTGTATATTGAGGGGCTGCATAAAGGGCCAGTATAAGATAAATGAGTTTTTTTGAACTGTGAATCATGCAGAGCTACTCTAGTGGAGCCCAAAAATAAAAATTTAGAGCTTAAAGAAGCATAACAGGTCCTGTTTAATCTCTCTTTAAAATAATGCACCAAACACGAATATACATTTCTAAGAAAATCTGAAAGAAGCTTGTAACATAAATTGAATTTTACTTTAAGCCGTGAAACTGTACAATAGATCTACAACCTCTTTGGATTTCTTATAGTTTCCACTTTCCACATTCAGCTGTTTAATATATGACTGTCAAGGATGACACCAAGTGGGGATGTCACATGATCACATCCCACCTCTGCTCAATTTGCCTTTTGACACTTTTGTACCATAACAAAGCAAAACTGAACAGAGACATAAATGTTGAAATTATTACACTCTGAAAAATAAGATACATGCTTAAAGAGAAAAAAATATAAGAAGAAATAAAACAGCAGTGAAAACTAAGATTTTAACTTTAACTCAACACTAGAACAACCATCGGAAATGTCTTTCTCTTCATGTGTCAAGCACAGTCTGTTCTGCACACTGTAAATAGTTGAATGTTAGGATAAAATAGACAGTACATTTCTTTTTAAGGTTTGGACAGCATAGACAAATTCCCCACAGAGATACAGTCTCTATTATGAAGTAAAGGCTAATTGTCTGAGATTCTGGGAATAAAAAACTGATTTTCTCATCAGAAAGCTTTAACTAATCAGTTATAAATTAAATGTAATGATATGAACACTGTGATCTGTTATTTGTTGGGTTTGTTGATGGTAGTGTAGAGGTTGCTGGGATCAGTGGAGGCTCCAGCAGAAGAGGAAGAAGCTTTCACAGTCCTGTAGGTCACTGCATCACCTTCATCATCACCATCACCACGATCCTGGGGAACAAAAGGGAAACAGCAACACATATAAATTACAAATTATTACATGAAAATGCATAAGAACATAACATCATCATTTTGCTTCTATTTATCAACTGAAATATTCACTTTGCTGCAGCTTTTATTTGCTGATTAGATTGTGAGATATCTTGTGTGTGAAGTTGACATGTTGGTCTGATGGTGGCGCTTGAGAAAAAGTGAGGAGACCACTGACAAATCTTGTGGATTCTTCCTTTTGGGACCATGAACCTTCACAGTGACCTTCATATTAATATGCTCTTTAGCTTTTGAGGAATCTTTATTTTAGACCAAATACTTACTCATGTCACAATCCTTAATCACAAAAACACAAAGGCTGTTAAGATAAAATAAATATTCTTTTCTCTTCTTCCTGATAAAACATTTTCCTTCATCAACAACGCCAGAATAACCAAACACTCAGGTTACCCGGGCTTTACTGTTGGTCAAGGGCGCCAGAAGTAGGTGGTTCAAGGGGCCATTGGCCCCCTACTTTACCCTCCTTCCACATTATTTTTAAGTCACGAATCACTGTATCCCCTGCAAAAGCCCCAAATACTTATGGTAAAAAGACCTTTCAATGCTGTAAAACTCACAGCCTGGTAGGGCAACAGTTATTTGTTTATAAATTATATTTTGAGTCGACAAGACCGTACTCAATAAGTATTTAACCCACAAAATTGTAAATATTAAAATTATCAACCAGCCATAGTTCTTGAAAAGCTTTGTAATTAACATGTAAACTAGACAGTCAAAGGACAAACAGCCATGAAGCGTCTGTTCAGCGTGAAGAACAATCATTGTGAAGTGACAATAATAATAATACAAAACAAAGGAGGAAAGTTAGTTATCTTTTGTATTTCTGTGGTCACATATAGTTACACTGAGCTCAAACTGATCTATATACAATTAATATACACATGTGATTGTATTGTATGTATAAAGGCAGCCTGACACCTCCAGCCTGGACATCAGACCCTCTATTCACTTCAATTCAATTCAGTTAGGTTCAGTTTTATTTATATAGCGCCAAATCATAACAAAGGTGATCTTCTTTTTGGCCGCTGTTCACTTCCTGTTTTCAACTGTGAGTTGGGACATTTTTTTAAAAAACGTATGTATACTGTTGCCATGACGACCAAGGTTGCCTAACTTCAACCCAAACCATGATCTTTCCCCAACTATAACCAAGTGGCTTTTGTGTCTAAACCTAACCAGACCGTAACCACAATATTGTCACATCATAAAACATCATTATTTTGTAACAGTGATTTGTAACGGTTTTGGAAAGCAGCATATTACGCTTCAATGGGTCGTTCTTGAGTGCAGGTACAAACAACCTATGTGGTCGTTTAATTTGGAGGACTTCTTGAGATAAACACCACAACCACATGACACTCACAGTAACAGACAGGCGACACTTTATTAATGCAGAAAATAAAGACACTACTTTCATCTCTGAAAGTCTAATAACCTACTTTATGGTTACTTAGATTTTGTCTCCAGTAGTTCTCTGTAAGGCAGACGCCATTGAGCATGCACAGAAACACAGTTCACTTTCCAGCTAGCTTTGCTAGCTTGTTGTGCTACTTGACTTTGTACTACATTGTAAATTTCTCAAAACACTTCAGCACAAAGTCAACAGGTTGTGATATGTAGCACAAAAAGCTAGCTAAGCTCTGTAAACAGAAACGGGTTTCTGCACATGCAAAGCTGCGTCTGCCTCTAACATGAAAAAACAGAAACAAGATCTTGGGATGAATGTGTGTGTTGCGTTAATCTTTCACTCTAATACACTAAAATAATGCACCAAACACATGAAAAAGTCTGAAAGATGCATGAAACATTAACTAGAATTTATTTTAAGCTGTAAAACTGTACGATAAACTTACAGCCTCTTTGGATTTCTTACAGTTTCTGCTCATTCAGATGTTTGATGTAGGGGAAAGTCCCCTCATGTCTTGAATGCAGACGGTACAAACCCTCAAGCAACAGAACCTTCTTCAACCCCCCAGGAATGCCCACCAACAACACATTAGTGAGATTTCCATTCTTCTTACTGACCAAACTATCACAACATCCTGCAAACAAGATCAAGATAAGAAACTAATCTCCTGCATGGCCACTAAAGACCATTAAGACCACTGACCCTGCCACCTTTGACGCTTCAAACCCTTCAAGAGCAGGAACATAGAAAGACCAATTCACACCCCAGTGTGAGCTGCAGAATCCAAAATTAACTTTTCCACTTGCCAGCCAAGTTGGCTGGTAGACGAAAAATTTAATGGCCAGACTGATTTTTTACCAGCCAAAATAATAAATTACTTTTTACTATTGCAACTTGCCATTATTACTATTTATCATGTCATCTTGGTCTCATAAACGATTCTCTAACAATATTATAGTGGTGTGCAAACATGCACTTCAACACATAAATGTGCTCAAATTGGAATTAGATGCCATCACATTAATGTAAAGACTACAGCAGCACAAGCAATCATGGGGTCACATGTGAATGGGAGCAGGGATCGATATTCAGGGAAATCTGTACCACCAATTTCCCACTTCAAGAACTTTCACATATGAACTCCAGACAATGTCCAGAGAAGCAGATTCAGACATTTATGAGTTCACAAATTCTTACAGTTTAGAAACAGCATTTTATTGCCAGAAACATCAAATTAATACAACAGCAATGTACAGTTTGAAGTGAGGCAGTTTAAAGGACAGGTTCACATTATTCAGGTGCCCATATGAACATTGAAACAGGTTTTGCTCGCTGTAATCAAAGATCCCTTTCTAACATGCTTCCAGTGTCAGAGATGAGGAACAAAATCCTCATTCTGTACAAAAATATATTCCAAAGTTTAAGTTAATATGAGGCTTCAGCACTCAGAGTTAATCAAATCAAGTTTGCCAAAGTTATTAGTTAGTTAGTTTGTTAGTTACAGTCTTTTTATTTCTGTCTTTGTGTTATTATCCATCCACTGCAGCTCAGCAAGGAAACACAGAGAAATACTGGCCAGTAATATAATATCAGTTATAATAAAGAGAAGACAGTTACTGACTCTATTAGAGCTCCCAGCTCAGTTAAGTCTATTCTACACAATTTAAAACAAACATGTTAAAAACAATCCAAAATGAAAGTTACTTAAAAATGTGTTTTTCTGTACAAATAATGAAAGAACTGAGACAAAGCTACAGTGTAAAAAGTATCTGTTCTGTAGTCTTAGTTGTGTTGAAAGCTCCACTATAAGTGTCCAAGACAAACTCCACTCATGCCTACTTCTGACTAAATTATTTAATTTTAATTGGTGACAAAAACAAAGTCTGATGTCTTACACCATTTGTGAGGAACTTGCACCATTTGTACAATTTGTACTGAACTAGATCTGAACTGTCAAGAATGACTAAACAAACACAAACAAACAACAAGGACCTAGACAACCGTCAGATAACCTGAGGCCAAAGGAGAAGCTATGGTTATCTGCACCTAGCAGACATCCCTAAATGTTAACCTCAAACATAAATAAGGAGAAGTTCAAAAGTTCCACAGGGTGTGGTGTAAGTGACAGTTAAAGCAAAGGTCACTATTTTGAGTAAAGTCACATAACATCAGCATGTAACTGATAGATGTCCTAGAGATAGATGAGCAGTAGAAGTTTCTGTACAAATAATGAAAGAACTGAGAAGAAGCTACAGTGTAAAAAGTAACATTAAAAAATTTGGCTTAACTTCTTAAAGAGGCTGAAAAGTTTGACAAAACAGTGCTGAAGTTAAAAAAAGAATCAGCCACCTAAACCCACCAAAACACAAACAAAGGCTTTAACTTCTCATATAAAATCTGATGAAATGTTATTTAACTGCGGTGGACTCTGGTGAGTTGATGTTGGTGTGAAAGTTGTTGATCAGTGGAGTCTGACAGTAGCAGAAGGTTCTCCATCGTTTTCATAGGTCACCGTACCTTCATCTTCATCTTCATCATTATGCACCTGTGAAAAACAACACAACACACCTGAGATTCTGAGATTAAATAGAACAAATAAACAACCTTTGTGTCAGACTAATACAGTCAACACTGTTTATTCTTATTGTCTTTATAGAATCACAGTAAATAGTGAACTACCACAAACATAAACATTTGAATATTCAGTTTTTAAACTCACAGCATTGTCATCCATCTGTGATTTGTTCACTGGAAACACAAAAAAAAGAGTTTAGCTTCATCAGTAAAAATCTGAGTTCATCAAAACTTCTTGTTCATAAACGTTCTGTGAATGTTCTCACCTTTAGTTCTAGTCCATATGTTGACTGACACAAAGATTATTATGAGTGCAGTTAAACCCACAGACACGATGATGAACCTCAACCAAACTGCAAAGAGAATTAAAACATTAAAAACATTTTTCACTGTTTAGACTCCTGTAGTTAAAAGATATACATATAACATATATTTTTAAGCTAGCTGCGTCGTGTCACCGGTACAGCTGATGGAGGATGCTGGAGTGGGAACTGAGATAAATTCTCAACTGAAGGGAAAATGGCTACGTTTTGCTCTGTATGGGGGCGCCAGGTAATGATGAAGAGGGGAGAAGGGTTCGGGTTTTGTATGTGTGTGATTGTGTGCGTGTGTAACTCGTCTCACAGTCTCAGAGTTCAATCCACTTGGTAAAGGGTCTGTTTTGTTTTCCCCACAACTCCTAATCAGTTCAGTTTAATCCAGTTTTACAAATGTATGACCCCCCCCCTCCCCTTCACAGTACATAAAATAAAGCCAGCAGAAACGTCAGATAGTTCGGGCCACCGTGTTTAACTATATATCTTGAAACGTTACAGTTACGGCTGAAAATGACAACAGAAAAAAACAAGTTTGCCAAGTTCACATATCTCCGCAATTCAAATCAACCTCCAGTCGTCTACCCAGAAAGGACTGTTGTTGTGAGTGCGACGTCACGGTCTGTAATTCTAATGAATGGCAGAGTAATATTTTTAGCTTTTTTCATTTGAGCACAGCTAGGTGTGCTGTCATGCTGATTTGAGCACATTCTAAATGTCTAGTTGACCAATCAGATTGCTTGGTCAGAACTACGTGTTGTATAATTTAGGCTTGTGACAGTGGTGATGTAACTTGTGTAATTTCTCTCTCTCTCTCTCTCTTTCTCTCTCACTCTCTGAGTCACTCACATACACACTGCTAGAAGCAGCCACTTTGTTGTTGAAAGTGTTTTGTGGAGCCATGCATGGACCCATAACATGATAAAAAACACATCAGTAGCAAGAGCAAGTACTGTAGTGTTCCTGGTATGCAGCTTATCTATTGAAGTAGTTGGTGTCCCACCAATTTTTTACATATAAAAACGCCACTGGATAGAAAGCACCAAAAATACAAATCTACACATGACATTAAGAAATATTTCTCTTCTATCTGTTTTGTACTTTACACGTCAAAGGCTTAGAGACAGAAAGAGAGAGAACAGTGAACAACAACAAGGTTTGAGACTCAGACATGTGTGTGAACACACTGACTGAGATGAACTGAATAAGAGAATATCTCCACCCACAGCCAAGACTCAGTCTGACATTCATACTTTACACTCAGAGAGATACAAGTTGTTAAATCACTACCTTGTTGTTTTGTTGGAGTATCATTGGTTGTTGGTGTTGATGTAGTTGTTTTTGTTGAACTTATAGGTGTTGATTTTGTTGTTGCAGCTCTTGAAGTGTCCTCACCTGAACATGAAAAAAGAACAAGAGACAGACAGAGAGATGAACCAGAAGACAAAAGAACATTTTTCCACTTATTCCTGTTGGTGTTGATGTTGTGGTTTTTACATCCTCACCTGGACAAATAAAATCTTCAAACACCAACAAACTGTGGTGAGAAAATACCCTTCAATAAGTTAAGGGTGATTGTCTCCACCCACTCACCACCAACACCACTTCCTTTCCACTGCTGTATTTATAACTACATCATGTTTATGATCATGATCTCATCATGTAATGCTTTTAAAATGTGAAAAAATGGATGTAAGATGGTACAAATTTCACACTAATCTGCTGTGGAGCAGAGACATCTGTCTGGTTAAATAACAGTTACATACAAGTGATTTTAAAGCAAATTAACTGATTATGAAGCAGAAGTATGTTTCTGCTTTAAGACAGAATTACATTTTTTATCATGTTTAACAACAGACAGGATTCATGGTGATGATTGACAGCACACATGAACAGACAGGTGAAGAGTCAAACTGACTCTTGATGCTCAACATGATGCAACATGGTGATACTGCAACAGCTGGGAAACACAGATAAGATGATGTTGTAATGGTCTGAGACCTGTTAGTTCCTCATTGTATCTTTTAAGTAAATATTTCTGAGAACTGAAGGGGAAGTGTTTTGGTGAGAATGTGGTAACAACAGCAGCAGAGCTCTGGAGGTTTTACTCTCTAACAATGACGAGATAAACACAGATCTGGCTTTATGAGCACGTCCACCCATCCAGGAATATGACCCTCCCAAGAGAAATCAGCATTATTGTTATTATCAGATATATATTTGGTTGTGATTTATTTTTATCATTACTGTTGTTATTGTATATATATATATATATGTGCTTTATCCAAATGTTTCTTTTGAATTCAAACTATTCAACCTCTTGTGAATTTTGCATGTATTTTTCTTTTTTAAGTCAGTATGATGCTTCACTTCAGCCAGCGTCTGACCAGCTTGGTTCAAGTATTAGCAATCGTATGTTTCTGTGGAAATGGTTTATACGGTGGCTGACGAGGGCAAACATGCTGCAACTTAAGATAACACATGCCAATGGACAAAACACAAGAAAATCAAGAAAACATCCTCATCAATTTGAAAACACATGTGCAGCATTTAGAAAACACACTGCAAATACCACAACATAACACATTACAGAAACAACAAGGGAAGTGTTTCCAGAGGACACTTAAGAGTGATGAACACGTCAATAATTCATAAGAGAAACATTGTTAAAGCACAAACTAGGCTTCTTTCCTACCGTAGTAAGGTAGACAACAAGCTACAACCTTATTTTCAGTGAGCCGTCCTCTGAGCCGGACTAATAACATTGTTCTCTATGTACAGCTGACTGTGAGACGAAGGTGCAGAGACCGAAAAGAGACACTTCAAACAATATTCAATAACTTCACTCTTATAGTGTCCCCAGAATCACTTCACACATCAATGGTCTCCTGTTAGTTATACAACAACACTTAGTTTGGAAAGAAGGGTTAGAGGTTATTGAATATTGATCTCTCATTACTGAACTGTAGTTTGTGATAATTCATATTCTCACCTGAGGATGGAGGGCTGAAGGTAAACAGATGTTCTTCGTTAGTGTAAACATCTGTCACTTTACACTGAAATATCTCAGGATATGTTGACTTCAGCTTGTGATGAGAAGCAGGAAATCTCACAGTAACTGAGCAGTTATACTGTAATATTGTCACGTCTTCATCCACATCATGACCCTCATTCAGCCACTTCACTGTGTGTATACATGAATCATATGTCCTCACAGAGCAGGACAGCGTCACATAGTCACTGTCTTCATGTTTATTCACTGGTGAAGAACATAAATACAAAATTGCTTCATCAGTTATTGTAATGTTTCAGTATATTGTTCTAACAGACAGTTTGAGCCGAAAACTTAATAATGTAAATACTCACTGTTAATAACAGACAGATAAAGCTGGGAGTCTTGTTGTGATCTGTACTGTCGACAGAAATAAATATCAGCATCCTCTCGTGTGATCTTCTTTATAACCAGAGAACAGTTTGCTGTAACACTCAGTCTGTCTGATTTAATTTTGGTATTTTCTTGAATCTGTCCACGTTTGACCAGATCCACTGGGTTTGAACTACTGAAGAACCAGTTAGTTTTGTCACATTTATCCTGATTGGCTGTCACACTTTCACAAGGCAAAGTCACATCATCTCCATCTCTGACAATGACGGAGGAAAACTGTCCAGTCACTGCTGTGATAAAGAGGTGATAGAAACATGAATAATAAACTGAAATATAAACATGTCTTTTATTCTGACAGATAGCATGAAGAAAATTTTAGATTCAACAGTAGTTTGCAGGTTGTAGGAGTCTACTAAACTAAACTAATCAGGTGAAAAACAAGCAGCTGTTGTCTGTTTTAATCCAATAAAATGTTTCTGGTATGTTCTATGTATCCTTACCTGTAATCTGAAGCTCCAGTATAAGAAATAAAAACATTTTAATCCATCTGAATTCAGCCATCGTGCCTCTCTGTCTGCTTTTTCTGCTCCTTCTTTCTTAAGTGTCAGAGTCTCTGAACGGGTGCGTGTTGAAGAGAAACGTGTCACTTCCTCATAGTGACTTCCCTTATAAGTTTCGCGGAAATGTACATTACTGTGAAAAAGTTTTAGGCGCTAAAAATAAAGTGAGAATGCTTACAAAAATATTGCTATAAATTGTTTTAATTTATCAATTAACTTCTTACAAAGTTGAGTAAACAACAGAAACCTAAATGAAATCAATATCTGCTGTGAGCAGCTTTGCCTTTAAAACAGCAGCAGTTCTCCTCTTCTGTGGATTAATTATTTAGGCCATCTCAGGTGCTTCTTCATGTAATCTCAGATTGACTCCATGATGTTGAGATCAGAGACCATCTGTTGCAGGACTCATCATTCTTCTTGTTGCTGGAAATAGTTCTTTATGTCTCTAGCTGTATGCTTGGGATCATTGTCATGTCATGAATAAATTTGGGACCAATCAGACATCCTTCTTTTCAGACATATATATAGTGTCTCAATGTCGGATGTTCATGTTAAAAGTGGCCGATGTGTCAAATAACGAGGTAAACGTATGTAGCAGTAATCCCTGTGAGCAGAAAGCTGCAGCTTCAGACTGAATGTTCACTTTCTGTTTTTTCCTACTTTCAGCTCGAGCTGACGTCAGGTCGTGATGGATTTCTTTATATGGACATCTGCTACGTGCACAGCGCGCGACTTCGCTGCTCTGCTCCGGGAGTAGTTACTCCAAGCCATGACGTCATTACACAGCACAGCAAAGTAAAATAAACAGTTTACCTGTTGGAGGTGTGCTGGTTGTCTGCAGCTCTTCATCAAACATCATCATCACTGTGGTTGTTTCTGCTTGTACTCTTCCTCCCTGCATTATTTCTAACTGATCCACTGAACAAACAGCTCCATGTGTTGTTGTTTTGACCGGTTTTTAGAGCTAATGAAGCTCTGCTAATTCAGTGAGGAACACGTTTGATTTCCTGTAAGTTATTCACAATAAAAGTCTCTTGTTATATAGTCATTTGAAAGCTTTTAATTTAAAGCAATAAAGCAGGAAATGTTTGGTTTGCACTGATGGTAAAGTTATACTACGTAAAGCTGGCCAATCAGAACAGTGTGGGCTCATCGGGAGGTGGTCCTTAAAGAGACAGGAGCTAAAACGGAGTGTAAAGAGAAACTGTGTATATTGAGGGGCTGCATAAAGGGCCAGTATAAGATAAATGAGTTTTTTTGAACTGTGAATCATGCAGAGCTGCTCTAGTGGAGTCCAAAAATAAAAATTTAGAGCTGAAAGAAGCATAACAGGTCCTGTTTAATCTCTCTTTAAAATAATGCACCAAACACGAATATACATTTCTAAGAAAATCTGAAAGAAGCTTGTAACATAAATTGAATTTTATTTTAAGCTGTGAAACTGTACAATAGATCTACAACCTCTTTGGATTTCTTATAGTTTCCACTTTCCACATTCAGCTGTTTAATATATGACTGTCAAGGATGACACCAAGTGGGGATGTCACATGATCACATCCCACCTCTGCTCAGTTTGCCTTTTGACACTTTTGTACCATAACAAAGCAAAACTGAACAGAGACATAAATGTTTAAATTATTACACCCTAAAAAATAACAGACATGAACGAAAAAAAATATAAGAAGAAATAAAACAGCAGTGAAAACTAAGATTTTAACTTTAACTCAACACTAGAACAACCATCACTGAACGTAAATGTCTTTCTCTTCATGTGTCAAGCACAGTCTGTTCTGCACACTGTAAATAGTTGAATATTTGGATAAAATAGACAGTACATTTCTTTTTAGGGTTTAGATTGCATAGACAAATTCCCCACAGAGATACAGTCTCTATTATGAAGTAAAGGCTAATTGTTCTCATCATTCTCATCAGAAAGCTTTAACTAATCGGTTATAAATTAAATGTAATGACATGAACACTGTGGTCTGTTATTTGTTGGGTTTGTTGATGGTAGCGTAGAGGTTCCTGGGATCAGTGGAGGCTACGGCAGAAGAGGAGGAAGCTTGCTGTAGGTCACTGCAACACCTTCATCATCACCATCAGCACGAACCTGGGAAACAAAAGGGAAACAGTATGCATTCATGTACCATTAATGCATGTTACTAATTTGGCTTCTTTCCCAGAGTTTTTCTGTGCTTTCTCATCTCACAGGAAACCCTGGATTGCAGGCCGAGCCTTCGCAGTCCTTCGCAGTCCTGTTGACGGCTATTGCTATTGCTGCTGTTATTGTTATTGTTATGATTGTTGTTATTCTGTCTGTTGTGTGGATTCTTCTTTTTAGGACCATGAACCTTCACAGTGACCTTCATGTCAACATGCTCTTTACCTTTTGAGGAATCTTTATTTTAGACCAAATACTCACTCATGTCACAATCCTTAATCAAAAAAACACAAAAGCTTTTAAGATACAATAAATATTCTTTTCTTTTCTCCCCTTTGACAAAAAATATTCCTTCATTCAGTAACAACACCAGAATAACCAAACACTCAGCTCAGGGCACCAGGATTAGGGGGTTCAAGGGGCCATTGCCCCCTCCCCATTTTACCCTCCTTCCACATTCTTTTTAAGTCACGAATCACTGTATCCCCCGCAAATGACCCTATATTGCAACACTTATGGTAAAAAGACGTTTCAATCATTACTGTCCACTTTTAAGACATTAAGTAAAATCAAGCAGGCAAACATAAAGTGGGAATAATATTTACATTTCAATCCAATCAAAGAGGACATTGTCACACAAATGGAATGCAGACAGTGTACATGGCAACCAATAAAATAGTTTCAAAGCTGTGTGTTACATGGTTTAAGTCTGTTTGAGCCATTCAGTTAGCTGGCTGAACTAACCTTAGCTAGGGTCTTATCTGATGCAATTTGACAACATGGAGCAACCCACACAAACCTGTCAATGACATAATCAGATACTCTGTGTAAACATTTCCTGTCAACAGACAGAACTCAGGCTGTGGCTGCTGTGTCAGTAACGCTTCATTATATTTGGTCATCTGTCAGTGTCATCATGCATTTATTCTGTGGAAGTTCAAGTTGTTAATAACTGTGTTCTATATTTGACTGATATTCAAACTCTTAACAGGAACAAGAGTTTCATAGAAAATGAATGATGCAATTTTAGACTTGGAAGGAAGTGTCAGTCCCAATGTATAAACCTAACGCTGCATATCATTTAGTTTGCAGCAGAGAGCTTCCTGTCTGTGCTCTGTTTATTTGCTGCACTCTGATCATATTCAAAAAGAACATTTAAGTGGTCAGTTGATTTATTGAGTGGTCACTAGTCAGAGGCTGTGTAAAGGCACAGAAGTTGAAGAAGACTACAGATACATTAAACACTATGCAAAATGTTTAATCTTCTCACACAGGCCAGATTGTTAAATATGGACTTGGGGCATAGCTGCTTACAACACAAGGACAACTTTAACATTCCTCTTGACTGCTTGCTGTTACTCAGCTGCAGTCGTGTTGCTGTTCTGTAAACTCGTAGCTTCAGGTAATTGAACAAACAAGTTTGTATCTAATCCCACAAGCGTTAGTTAGCCGCTTTGTGTTTGGAATTATACTGCCACCCTGTGGTGAAAGCAAGCTATAGTTACTCTGCAAAAGTTTAGTGAGTCTCTGGTCTATCTACTGCTACACACACACACACACACACAGACACACACACACACACACACACACACACACACACACTAACACACACACACACACACACACACACACACACACTTTTTCTGAACAACATAACAAAAGTGATCTCAGGACACTTTTCACACAGAGCAAGTCAAGACTGTCCTATTTAATTAAGACCCAACAATTCCCCCATGAGCTCTACTGTTCATGTCCACTCTGTCACAATCTTTGAAAGAAATGTAGAGATGGACAAAAGTTTGAACATTTTATTAATGCACTTGTTACCTGAGCAGACCTGGCTGTGACTCCTCTCTTCTTTTTCTCAGTATTTACATTAATACAAAATTACATTTCCATGCCAGTGCTTCTACAGCATTTCTTCATTTTCACCAGCAGATGGTGTCATTGTACCTCAGACAAACACAAGGTTACAGGTTCATCTCCTGGTTTCTTCTATGAGGCATGTTCATGTTCTGCTCTCTTTGTCTCATTTACAGTCAAGTGGAATTGAATCTAATTTTCCTTTCCTTTCCTTTGCAACAAAACTCCCTTATCAGACCACTGGGGCATCCCAATATGTGAAAGAGTTGATTGATGTATAAAGTGTAATCAAACAATTAACCGTTTTATTATATGACTCCTTATATAAGAATTCTGTGGAGCAATTAGGATCAATCATGTTTTAAGAATCAATTATCAATTATATTAACTTTAACATGATGTATTTACATGCCACGCGCCAGCCTGCTTGCCGTTCTCCAAAAAACCAAGGACCACAGGACTTAATCAGAATCAGGTTTACTGGCCATGTTAACACACACAAGGAATTTGGTTATGGCCGTTGGTGTCTCTCAAGCAATACAGACAACATACAGTACAGACAATGTACATATTATTTACAGACAATTCACAATATACAAGAAATACACAGATTATGTAAAAGACAAACAGTATAATATACATACATGCAAGTGTGTGTGGTATTGCAAACAACAATAATGTGCATCACCTATGGGAATTAAATTGTGATGTATGAGTATTTGCACAATACAGTATTTATAGATGTGAAGCAGGGTGTAATAACTATCTGAAGAACTGAGAATATCTATGGTACAGCAGATGATACTGGTCAGCTAGTAATGAGGGTGACGGCACAAGGAGAGAAACTGCTCCTATGTCTGGTAGTTTTGGTATACAGGGTTCTGTAGGGCCTGCTGGAGGGGAGGAGTTGAAAAAGGTTGTGTCCAGGGTGTGAGGATCTGTAATGCTTTTCCCTGCCAATTTCCTGGTTCTTGAAGAGTACACGTCCTGGAGAGTGGGCAAGGGAGTACCAATTATTTTATCCTTTCTGTTCACCGCAGCTTGTTCCTATCCTGTTTTGAGGCTGCTCCGAACCAGACCATGATGAATGTGCACAGGACATATTCAGTGACTATGGTTTTGAACTGGCCATACTTCCTCAGTTGCTGCAGAAAGTACATCCTCTGCTGGGAGTTTTTGAGGATGGAATTGATGTTTGTCTCCCACTTCAGGTCTTGAGAAATGGTAGTTCCCAGAAACTTGAAGGTCTCCACGGTTGACATAGGGCTGTTGGTTATTGTGAGGGGGAGCAGTGCTGAGAGGTATCTCCTAACGTCCACTGTCATCTCCATCTCCAAGTTGTTCTGACTGTACCAGAGCACCAGCCGTTCAACCTCCCGCCGATATGCAGACTCATCACCATCTTGGATGAGTCCGATGACCGTAGTGTCGTCTGCAAACTTCAGGAGTTTAACAGCTGGGTCGTTGGAGGTGTAGTTGTTGGTGTAGAGGGAGAAGAGCAGTGCAGAGAGGGCACATCCATGGGGAGCACCAGTGCTTACTGTCTGTATACCAGAAATGACCAATGACTACAGACCCATCGCCCTGACCTCTGTGGTCATGAAGTTCTTGCGCTGTCCCACCTCACATCCAGAGCTAACGAATGGGTAGAAGACACAGTCAACATGGCCCTCCACTTCATCCTCCAGCACCTGGACTCTTCAGGAACCTACGCCAGGATCCTGTTTGTGGACTTCAGCTTCACCATTAAAACATTCATCCTCCTGGTTTTCCTGCAGGACCAGCTCTCCCCGCTGAATGTACCCGACTCCACCTGCAGGTGGATCACAGACTTTCTGTCTGACAGGAAGCAGCATGTGAAGCCGGGGAAGCACATCTCTGACTCCCAGACCATCAGAACCGGTTCCCCTCAAGGCTGCATCCTTTCTCCAGTCTCCTTCTCCCTGTACACCAACAGCCGCACCTCCAGTTATCAGTCCGTAAAGCTCTTGGGGTTGGTGGATGACACCACCCTCACTGGGCTCATCTCTGGTAGGGATGAGACTGCCTACAGGTGGGAGGTTGACCATCTGGTGACTCGGTATGGACAAAACAACTTGCAGGTCAACACTCTAAAGGCAGTGGAGATGGTTGTGGATTTCGGAGGGAGCACAGCCCCACCCACCATATCACCCGGTATGACTCCCTAGTCCTACGAGTCCTTCCACTTCCTGGGAGCCATCATCACCCAGGACCTCAAGTGGGAGCAGAACATCAGCTGCCTCACCGGGAAGGTTCAGCAGAGGATTTACTTCCTGCGGCAGCTGAAGAAGTTCAATTTGCCAAAGTCAATGATAGTGCACTTCTGCATCGCCATCAATGAGTCCATCCTCACCTCCTCCATCACCATCTGGTACACTGCTGCAACTGCCAAGGACAAGGACAGACGGCAGTTTATCATCCGCTGTGCTGAAAAGGTGATGGGCTGCAACCTGTCATCCCTCCAGGACCTGCACACCTCTAGGACACAAACTTTCAAATGCTCCCCTCCGGCAAGAGGCTGAGGTCTGTCAAGACCAAAACCTCACACCGCAAGAACAGTTTCTTTCCGTCTGCAGCCACCTCATCAACAAGGCCCGAGACTCCCACTGACACAGACTCTACCTCCCCCATGAACATAACGCATAATATTAACATAAAACCCCCATAATCTCATATTTGCTCATCTGTGACTTTGATCTAACATGGCATGTTTCATTAACCCAATTTGTATTATCATTATTATTATTGATAATAATTTCACACTGCTTATACTGTTTACACTACGAACATTTGCACATTCCTGGTCGATATTTTGTATATTTCATTTTATTCTCTTCAGTGTGTATATTTTTGACTGTAATGCACCACAACATCAGGGCAGATTCCTTGTATGTGCAAACCTACTTGGCAATAAACCTGATTCTGGTTCTAGTCTAAATTGAAACAAATTTGACTGGAATTTATATTATTTATGACTTGCTGAAATAAGTACCCCTTGCATGGTGGCACAGACCTTTTCTTATATATAAGAATGCATTTTTACTGTATTGCGACGAGCAGCTGACAATAAATTACTGATAAAATGAAACATTATGACACATTTTAGAGAAAATAACAGTATTGAATATGTTCAGCTGTTCTTGACGCCCTCACTTTAAATTTTTTAAGTCTAGTTGTCATTTGTTAATCTTCCATTCATTCTTCAGAGACAAGAAGGCAAATGACAGAAGCACTTCAGAAAATGACAGCTGTGCCATTGAAAAACCAGAGGTAATTTCTAATGCATGTCCACAATTTATTTAATTCACTCCAACACAGGCTCATCAGAGCTGAGGACAATTATGGCGACCCCCTGCCTCCCCTGGGACGCTCTAGTACCCCCCTCCATTCAGACTTTGCCCCTTTTACCACCCCCCACTGCCAGGATATTCTCCAACCCCCAGTCTTTATCCACTGCCCAGTGCATGCTCGAGACTTAAGGCGTATGGGCAGCATGACAGAACACGTCATGAGCAATCATTTGTTAAGAAAATAGAGGCATGTGATTTAGAAATGTCTTGCAGCACCAAAGCAGCATAACCTGCATAGATACTGTATATTTTGAGGGTTAGGGTATGGAGGGCTGGTGTTCCTCTGAAAAAAAGTCACCAAAATAGCACCAGAGCATCATAACATGTTTGGATCTATTCTGCTGTGAGTGGGAGGTCATTTGTTTTGTGTTTAATGTGCTTACTGAAAAATGAATTCCTCATTTAAAGGCTTTAAAACATTTGCATCCCTAAATGAAATAAGGTTTTTAAGATGCCTTTCTTCTCGTGGTGGCAGATCTTTGAATTGGTTCTCTGAAATAAAGGGAGGTGGATCAGAACATAAAATGCCAACTTTAACAACGTGACAAGGCACTTCCTGTCAGGTTAAAGAATACATTTCTAGCTGGTGGTGTTGCCTGTTAACTTAAGGGAGAAACTGGTAGGAAACTCAACCAATCTAATATTGCACTCATAATGTTGTCGGACTCACGATGGACGTTTTAAAAGAAAAAGGATATAAATTATGATACAGCAGAACCAAAGATAAGACAGATATTGTCTTTTTTTATTCCATGCATTCTTCTTTCTCGTCAAAACCTGGTGCCTACATTACCCACAATGCAACTCAACTCAACTGTACAGATTCAGGTGTGTTATGCCAGTAGCAGCTAATGTAGCCTGGAGCTGCTAGCCTCCAGCAGAGACGAGGAGCTAAATTCCTTTCTAACTCACACCAACAGATTTTATTACTTTTCTTACTCTTGTTGTCTTCAGAACCAGCCGACACTGACTCAAATAACATCACTTGAGACAATTTTTCCAATTTCACACAGCTCCCACTGGAACTTTTTTTTTTGACCTTTAAACACACATTGATGTGGAAAATTGGCAGAGCTCCCCTGTAACATGTAGAGTTTTATATGGTAACAACAAATAGCTCTTTGAGTTTGTACTGTAGATCAGACATTATGGTATTTTAAAGAACCATTAGGAATTCTCTGTAGGACTATAATGTAATAATTTGTATTTTGTTTGAACCTTAAAATGGTGTAAAAAAAAAAAAAAAAAAAAAAACCAAACCAACATGAACGTATATTAGGCTCTAAACCAGCTGAATTAAACCAAATCAGAGAAACCACAAAGAATTTCAAGTCCAGAGACAGACTGGTGATCCCTCACTGGCTTCCCACCGGTGAATACTACCTACTGTGATTAGAGGAGTGCTGGACAAGTTAGCTTCAACATTATTAGGGTCACTTCACGGTGTGTGTGTGTGTGTGTGTGTGTGTGTGTGTGTGTGTGTGTGTGTGTGTGTGTGTGTGTGTGTGTGTGTGATCATCTGATCAAGGTGTTTTAGCTGTTGCTCTAACCACACCCCAAAGAAGATTGTGCTTTTGCAGCTGTGGCTCTTAAAGTCAGAAATTAATTTATCTGACCTTTATTATGTCCATTTTTAAAGTTTTTACTAACTGCACAGTACGTTAACTTTTGTTTTTAAAAAGTGCTTTTCCAGCCTAGAGTTATGTTAATATTGGCTCTTGTCTGGCAATAGGTTTAGCCTCACAGTTTCTATTTCCTCTTCTTCTTCTTCTTCTTCTTCTTCTTCTTCTGTATTTTGACTTTCTTTATTGAGACAAATAACTTTACAAGGAAAAGTAGTCATATTACGAATGGTTAAGAACATACTGTATCTCATCATATACATAACAGCTATTTTAAAAAAGGAGAAAGATGATTAAAAATGAAAAAGACTGTTCTTGCTCCTCTTCTTTTTCTAATTATATTCATAAATACCATTAAAATACACAAATGTAATACAATGTAAATGTAATGTATTACAATAATGAAACATCTTTCTGAATCCTGCAGTCATCAACAAACAATTATGACAAATATGACAATGAAAGAAAATCACGAGTAACAACAATGCAGGAAAAGAAGAAGTCTGTCTGCTTACAGGTTATTTTCTTCTTCTTCTGTCAAACTCTCAATATTATTTTTATTTCTCTTGCTTGTGCTACTTTGTCATGTGACCACATTGATTTGGTGGCCAAAGTGAACATTAAGTGAGCTGAATGACACATGCAAAGCTTAACCATGTGTAAAGACACGGTAAAACCAGAAGAGAGAGAAGTAGGCGGATACAATAGGAATTAATTCAGCATGTTAGTAGAGTGCAGCTGTCTGGTCACCACTGAGCAGGTGCCACCTCCTCCCCCTTCCCCCACTCTACACCCATTCATCCATACACCCCTCCATTTCATCTGAAGCCCAGCCGTCAGCATCTCAGCAACAAAACCTCATATAAAGGATGTCCTATTTTACTCTATGAATTATGATCTAACTGAGGGGAGAAATGCACTTACCTGATTGGCTATCCATCCACCTTACCATCATATGTGACAACCAGCACATTTACCTCTTTGTTTAACGGTTTTACAACAAACAATTACAATGATAAAGCAGTTGTAACTATCAATATGCAGTTATGATCTAGTTACAAAACAGAACAAACACTGAAGACACTTAAAAAGTAAAGAGAAGCAATAGAAATGATAAAAAAAATAATAATAATGACAAAAAATCATGAAACAAAGAAGAGTGGGAAATATCTGCAGCACACGGTTCGTGCACAATTGTACAATCACTCAAATCACATTTTAGCGACTAGAGAAAAGAGCAGCTCGTGAATCTCTTAATCTGAGTTATATGGAAAGTTATCCTCTCTGACAAGTTGAAAAAAAGGGAGTAAAACCTTCCAAAACATACTGGATGAGCTCTTTAATGTGAGTCTATTTTTTCCAATTTAAGGGGAAAAAAAGAATGTCTATAATCCAACAAGAATGAGAGGGTGGATTTTCTGGACTTCTAATTAATCTGTAACAGCTGTCTTGCTAACAAAAGCAGTAATGTCTTTCTTTGATACGGAAAGAAAGAGAGAAGCAGAGATCCCGCGTGAAGCTGTGAACAGGTTACTGTAGGTGCAACCGTTTCCCTCCTCCGGCTCTGTTCTCCTCGGTCACTTTATCCATCCGTCTCCATCTAAATGCAGGCTTTACTCTCAGGCAAATCTGCCATCTGAGGCCCTCAACAGACATGATGATCGTGAATCTTATTGCAATAGACAGTTCAAGGACGAGGCAGCTGATAGTAGACGTTCTTATAAAAGTGAACGGAAATTATAAACATTTACTGTGGAAGTCGAGCAGAGAAAAAAAAAGAGGAAGCAAACTGCTAAACTCATAAATATACAACAGCATCTTTTTTCTCTAGTTGATTCTGCTGTTTGTTGTTTGCACTCATGTTGCTACTTAACCGTTTAATATGTTTTGGCATTTATGATGATGATGATGATGATGATGATGTGTGATAGCAGCAGAGTGATTTTAAACTTAATCCAACATCATTCTTTTCACCCAGTAGGCAATGATTTGGTCATTTGCAGGTCAAACGATATCTTGATGTCTATGTTAACAATTTTTCAAAAGTTTTTTAGACTTTTAGGTTACATGTATGTTTATATTGTTTCAACAGTATTTAAATTTTGAAAAGTAGGTTATTTCCTTCGTATTGTGTCTGAGACTTTGTGGATTTTAACGACAAAGGAGGAATTAAGTTAAACATAAATTGTAGTTGCAGAGTTTGAATTCTGATTCTTATATTTATTAGACAAATTATATTTAAGTTTTCTTGTTTTAAGGCCAAACATTTGAAATTAAATTGAAATATAATAAAGCAATATTGTATTTTACCACCATATTTATATTCTGGCAGAGTGAAGTATGAGAGTTTGAAGCAGCATTTAGACTCTCATGTATGAAGATAAAAATGACAGAAAATATGACTGAACATACAGCAAATTTAAATTAATATATAATTTATTTGATGGTGAGACAAAGATATATTAGGTTATAGATTTGTGATGTGATAATTAGTCTTATAACCTTACTATTAAAAATCTACAGCCCTGTCTTACTGTAACATGAAGCAGGTTGAAATAAAGTCTGTACTGCTGAAATGGTTATGAGTAACATACATGTAAAAAAAAAAGGTTTTAATCTACATATCTAGACGTCTTTTGACCCGCAAATCACTAAAGCAATGCTTGCAGGGAGGGTAAATGTTTGCCTGCATAGTATAAGACAGATAAACTTTTAAGTTTATGGCTTTAAGGGTTTAGAGTGAATGATTTCTTCATTATGTTTCCTTAATTGAGTTCATATTTCTTGCAGTTGAAAAACTGCAGAAACCTTTGCAGCAGCTCCTTGGTGATACGTATGATGTTGAACATGGAGGAGTGTGATTGTTAAAGGAACATATTGGTGGGTTTGCATGTTTGAGTCCATTTGCTATAAATGGTAAATCCTTTGCATCATTAACCATCTTGCAAACCATATGTTGTTGTATTTTAAACGTTTGAATGTGTTTGTTATATTGTTCCAGGCTGATTGACGTCCATTCATTTGTGATTGACAATTAATTATGAGACTCTTAAAACTTACTTGAGTTGCGTAATTCATTAAAACATCAAGTTTGCATACGAAGTTTTGTCAAAATTTTTGAACTATTGAGGTGCACATTTTTCACTCGCAGTGCACGCAACTATCAAGTAACAATGAACACAGTTTTAATGTTCAATAAGATGGATTACACAAGTTTTAAGACTCAGTAAGTTAATAGAAAACAATGGCTGCCTGGAACAGACGGAGAAAATAACCAAAATAAACACAAAACTGCACATAACACATTTCAAAAAAGACCACAAAAATGTAGCTACACATTATATGTGGCCATAAGGAGATAAAAACCTGCTAACATCTGGTCCTTTAAGAAAAGTAGGGATAGGAACTGGTGACATAGAGGCCCCTAATTTTGCCTCAGGCTCCTAAAACACACAAAGTCTGCCCCCATCTTCATCCCTTCAACCTTTTTATTGCCTACAGCTAATAGCCCTTCTCACCCCATCCTCCTTTCATCTCTGTTCTCTCTCCTCCCTTCAGCATCCTTCCTTCATCCACCCATTCTTCCCTCCTCCTCTTTCATTTTTGGCCTTTACAGCCATCCTCCATCTCTCCATCTCTCTGCCACCTTGCCCTCTCTCCCTGCATCCCTTTTTATATCTGTTGCCTTTTCATCTTAACACTCCACCCACTTCTCCCTCCCTCCCACCCTCTCTTCCCTCCCTCCCTCCCTCCCTCCCTCCCTTCCCCCCCGCCGGTGGCGTCCATACACCGACCGGAGCACAGACTCTATTGATGTCAGTCACTTTCCCAGCGAACAGACGGCAGCAGCAGCAGCAGCAGCAGCAGCAGCGGCAGCAGGAGGAGCGGAGACGGTAATCCCCCCCCCGTCCACCCCACCCCTCTCCAAAACCCAGAAACCGGAGGCAGGAGGGGAACAAAACCTCGCGGGACACCTGTGCTGCTGGATACCTCCTTTTTTGGGGGCTTTGTGAAACATGATTTAAGATTTCAATCACACCCAAATTGTGGTGATGATGATGAAGCGGTGATGATTAAGACGGGGGATGTAGACGCGAAAACGAGCGTCCAAATCTGCCTCAACTGACGGAGCGGTCGGAGGCGGCACCAGCAGCAGCACCACCAGCAGCAGCAGCAGCAACATCAGTCGGTCGGCGGTTGGAGATGCGTTGTGAAGGCGGAGGGATGATGATGATGATGATGATATAGCAGGTGCTGCAGGGTCGTGCCGCATTGCCTGGCCACCGCGAGCGACGCCGGGGAGACGGTGATGCTGTCGTCGTCATTGTGCCACAGAGAGAGAGAGAAAGAGAGGAGAGGAGAGGCTTTGACATGGAGGGAAGCGGCTGTCTGTCGGCTCTGAGCTCAGGCCGCCC
Source organism: Thunnus maccoyii (assembly GCF_910596095.1). Lineage (NCBI taxonomy): Eukaryota > Metazoa > Chordata > Actinopteri > Scombriformes > Scombridae > Thunnus > Thunnus maccoyii. The sequence goes on along the minus strand of NC_056549.1, from coordinate 3,397,598 downwards.
GGATCAGCAGGTTGGATGTACCGCCTGAAGCCTGGAGGACCTCATTCATGAGATACATGGTGGAAAAAAATTATAATAAAGTTGAATTCTCGAAGCTGGAATTGAAATGTTTCTGTGCGTAAAAGTGAATGGCCCATATGTTGATAACGCATCATAGGAGCATCATAGCAGCAGCGTCTGTGCCAGTTCAGGGTGGATTACCGTCTACAGAGCAGCAGGCCTTCATTTGAAGTCAGCTTCTGATCAGGAAACCACAAAATAATAACTTAATATACTTCACCCTGTTGCTGGAGGTAACATTTTACTTTATTGTGTTGTTTCATCGTAAGCTGGTTTGGTGTGGCCCCCCGTGGAGGGACAGCTGTTGCAAAAGATGACTCACCTACAGGCTGGCCTGTCTCCAGAGACCCTGGAGAAGGCCAAGGTTGAGCTGAAAGAAAACCCGGAGACTTTACACCAGGACATCCAGGAGGTCCGGGACATGATCATCACTCGGCCGGACATCGGTTTCCTCAGGACAGACGACGCGTTTATCCTCAGATTCCTCCGGGCGAGGAAATTCAACCACTTCGAGGCGTTCCGGCTGCTGGCACAGTATTTTGAGTACCGACAGCAGAACCTGGACATGTTCAAGAACCTGAAAGCCACGGACCCGGGCATCAAGCAGGCCCTGAAGGACGGCTTCCCCGGCGTGCTCTCCAATCTGGACAGATACGGCAGGAAAATTCTGGTCCTGTTCGCAGCCAACTGGGACCAGAGCAGGTAATAAAGACAGACACGGTTGGTGGGGGGTGGGGAGGAGGGGGCTGAAAAGTCTCATCAGTTACTGACATACTAAAACAAACACAGTCAGTCTTTTTAGGATCCATTATAATAAAGTGAGGTTTTTGGAGCTGTCCGTTCAGCACCACACACTCATACACAGGAACTCTCACTGTAATTTAAAGATACCAAACCAAGTCTTGAATAAAGGCAGCAACACCAATATAGAAAAAACACATGGCCAAATGTATGTGGACACCCAAATTACACTCATGTGATTGTTGAGCATCTCATTCCAAAATCAGGGGCATTAATCTGCTGCTGTAACAGCTGGAGCTCTCCTGGTTTCAGGCTTTTCACCAGATTTTGGAACCTGGCTGCAGGGATTTGCTCTCATACAGCCACAGAAGCATTAGTAAATAGTAAATGCACTTATATAGCACCTTTTTAGTCTTCCGACCACTCAAAGTGCACGACAAGCCATATTCACCCATTCACACACACATTCATACACTGATGGCAGAAGCTGCCATGCAAGGCGCCAACCTGCTCATCAGGAGGAGTTCTAATCATTCACACAACGATGGCGCAGCCTTTCGGGAGCAATTTTGGGGTTCAATATCTTGCCCAAGGACACTTCAACAGGCGGACTGGAAGAGACAGGAATCAAACCACCAATCTTCCAATTAGTGGACGACCCGCTGTGCCTCCTGAGCCTGTTGTAGTCAGGTCCAACACTGATGTTGTGCATCCCAAAGCTGCAGAAGGGGTTGAGGTCAGAGCTTTGTGCAGGCCAGTCAAGTTCTTCCACACCAGACTGGGAAAATAATTTCTTAATGGAGCTGACTTTGTGCACAGGGACACAAACTGTGACACAAAGTTGGAAGCACAACATTGTCTAAAATTTAACTCTATGCTGTAGCATTAAGATCTCTCTTTACTGGAAGTAACGTACCTGTAGACCAAACCAGGAAAAACAGTCTCTGACCAACAAAAGTACAAAAGTAGTTAACAGGTGACCGTCTGTCCACATTCTTTTGGCCATGTAATGCACTAATTTAAAAGTAAAAGACCTGCAGTCAAATTTTATTTAACTTAAAGTAATCAAATATTTTTAGTCAGTCTGATTTATATGGTTTTGGTTAGTTTAAACATCCTGTTGCTCACTCATGTTATTTCATTACATTCATTAAATTAATGTGGCAGATACTAAGTAAAATAAGTGCATTCATATTCAGTAGGAACAGGAACCAGGTAGGGTTGCAAGTAACGATTAATTTCATTATCAGTTAATCTGCTGATTATTTTCTCAGTTAATAAATGAATCATTTTGTCTATAAAATGACTGAATATCTCCCACAGCCCAAATTGACATCTTCAAATGTATTTTTTGTCCAAAGTAACAGCCAGTCAATGTACAGTCTAAGTATAAAAATCCAATTCTACAAAGTGCTGCAACAATCAGATAACAGCCTATAATTGACTAAAAAGTTCAGTATTTTCTTCTAAAATGGAAAAATCTCCCAAAATGGAAAAAACTCAAAGTAGCAGTGCCTCAAAATTGTCTGCATTTATTGGGTTTGAGTAAAAGTACCTCATTACTTCCCTCATTAATTTGTGTATCTATGGATCAGTATCATTAATCAGTATCCTGCAACAATGTAATCCAAGTTCAACCATCTGTATGACTTTTAGTTGTGGATTTGTGACAATGCAATTTAAATGAATGTATTGAAAGGACATTTTATCAAGGATTCAATGAACCTAACATATAATTCTTAATAAGAAACATTATTATTAGGATAGCTCGATACCATTTAGTAGCATTCTGCCTTTAAGCATTCTTAGTTTTTGAGTTTAATCTCTAGAAACCCTCTTTTCTCCTTGTTTGGGTGAAGAAACAGAGTGGACATTTGGACACTCTTCTTTCAGACAGTTCTATGCTGATCAATGTGGGTTTGGATTTAGGTTTTAAAGGTGATGAGTCAGTGTTTGGGTGACCAGAGGTCTATTCATAGAGATGTTCTGTCATTTCATAATTCAGTTCAGAAACATTTGATTATCCAAATAAAATGTCATCAAGCCTTATTTACTGTAGTGTTGAATGATCTCATAAAAGTGGAAATGGGGACAAAAATGATGATTTAATTTAGTGTCATTTTGATGACCAGCCAGATCGTTCATGACTGTTATAGAACAACAGCACGTACTACAGTAGACGCCACTTTGTACAGTCTTTATGTAACAGGGAGACACACATGCCACGAGGTGCTGAATGTCTGCAAGTTTTCATTATAATCAGTCACAAGATCGAGTGATTTCCATGATGAGTTTCTCTTCTCTGGATTAATGTGTGTCAATCAAAAAAAATAGATATATGTTTCATATCATGCTTGTCATCATTCCTGTTCTATTCAACACATTTTAGATAAAACTACAGTATGTTAAAGACTGAACGTGTGCTTGCATTTGAGACGACTTTTGTCTGTTTAGCTACTAATTAAGCCAATTAAGAAAGATGCAACAGACAAAGGGTCTCTCGATGGAGAATCAGACTGCAGTGGAAAATGACAATAATGAATCACGATAATGAAGGCAACAGCGAACGACTGAAAGAAAAACATGAATGTTGAACAAGTGACAGTGAAGTGACCGAGACATCAGCTGCATGAAAACCTGTGAGGACACACTGAGGCGGGAAACAACATGACTACTAACACCAGCAGCCACAAACACATCCAGATGATCATCTTATGACACTCGTAATAACTGACACCAAAGATAAAGATAGAAAGATGGGATATTTTAAATCAGCCTAGTGGTTTTGGCAGCTGGTCATGTGTATAAATGGCTAAATGGGCAGACACCAGACTATTCAGAGGTGTTTGAGCATAATAAACACCAGCATACTGTATGTGTATCACTAGACATAGATGTAGTCCTTCTCTAAAGCATTTCAGTGTGTGGTGAGTTTACCAGATAATCATGTAAAGAGGAAAGATGTGTGAAGATATTTGATATTTTAATAATATTTGCACAATAAGTTTACCTACAAATATTACAGCTGAATGCCACACGTTTCATACAGTCTTTATTATAATGATTTATGGAAACATGAAGGCTATGTTTTATTAACTTTTAGTTTTTTATCCTGCTGTCATGCTTCAGTTATGCACAACACTTTGTGTTACATGTTATTTGTAGTTTGTTTTATTTCATTTTATATTATTTGTCCTCACATGTCCCATGTTTAACTGAATTTGTGGTTTTTTGTTTAGGTTTTCTTCTTGTCTTCTTGTGTTGGGAATAGTGTGTATGTTGTTTTAAGACAGAGTCAAATCAAATTAAAGACTTCCTTATAAATTCAAGATCAAATTACATTGGAAAGAAATCTTTGAGTTCCGTTAACAAACATAAACCTGAGAAATGTTAGGTTGTTTCAGTGAGTTTTATTATTCAATGTCCCGACTATTGTGTAAATTTAATTAACAAAAAGAAGAAAACTATTTTGTTTGCCTCATAGCTTCTGTAGTTAATATTTTCATGTTAACAATGGTTTCCTTGACTACATGTATCTGAGAATTACTGCCCAACTCTGCAGTTCCCCTCAGCTCTTTATTTTCATTATTGATTAATCTGTCAATTATTTTTGCAATTAATTGATTTGTTGTTCGGTCTATAAAATGTCAGAAGATGGTGAAAAATATTGAATACTGTTTCTCAAAGCTCAAGGTAACATCCTCAAATGACTTGTTTTGTCCTGATTTGTTCATAAAAGACTAAAGAAACCATAAAACATTCACATTTGAGAAGCTGGAATTTTTCTTTAAAAAATACATAAAATTATCAACCATTTATCTAAACAGTTGCAGATTAATTTTCTGTCAATCAACTAATCAAGTAATTGTTGCAGTGCTACATTTTAGCATCTATTAGCTCATTGTTTTGAGGTTTGCAGCTCTGCCTGCCCAGAACCAAACTGCAGACAGACAAATTTAGAGACTAGCGGATGAGAATATCTGAGCATGCAGCAACTAAAGATGCAGATATTTTTCTTAGGATGTAGTGGAGACCAAAACAGAGCTTAAAGGAGAGTAAATATTGGACTGGCATTCATTAGGTGACCAGAAATACGATTCCAAATGAATGCTAATGTTGCTAACGTACATATTTCCGCTGCCCTCAAGTGGCCAAAAACATCAATTAACGCAGATTTAATATTTTCTCCAGTGTGCTGCAGAATACAAAATTATGTTCTCTCTCTCTCAGATACACATTTGTGGACATACTGAGGGCTATACTGCTGTCGCTGGAATCTATGATTGAAGATCCGGAGCTGCAGGTCAACGGCTTCATCCTCATCATCGACTGGAGTAACTTCACCTTCAAGCAGGCGTCCAAACTGACTCCCAGTATGCTGCGGTTGGCCATCGAGGGGCTACAGGTAAGATGCTCCACCGTCAGACAGCATGATGGGTAACAGAGTACCTTCAGCTGCCAGATAATACAGATTAAAGTAAGTTTCATATCACGATCATACCAGAGGACGTCTCGATGATTGTCACATGAATTTATGTTACACACAATTACCCAACATTTTTTCTACAACTTGGTCCCTCACTAAAGCAATTTTATGTTTCCTGTCACAAGTGAAGGAAAAGCCAAATCTGTGGCTTTACTCGACTCTAAAAGTACTATTTTTCATTTTCTGACAGTAGGTGAACAAACCTCCAGCTCCCTTTCACATCATCCACTCTGTAGTCAAAATGTTCCACTTAAGAACAAGTCAAGCACCGTGTTAAAGCTGTGAGCTCGTTGAAAGCGGTAGAAGGGAATAATGACATTTCCATTTTGATTACACACTGCTGGGTTTTTCTTTTCAAGGCTTGTTTGGTAGGTAGATGATGCAAAAAAGATGATTTTTAGCGGTTGTCAGTTTGGTTTTCTTTACTTATTGCTTTCCCTAATTTGTTTTTTTCTCATGTGGTCCAGTTTTGCAGACAGAAAACAAAAGAATGTCATATTTGTATCTGTGCATTCTGGATTTTTCATGACATAAAAGTGCATTAGTCCTCTGAATCATCAGGATACCTTTATTGTCATTATTGAAATGAGTTACAGGAGAAAAGGCAGAATGTACAGCTGTCCACTGGTAAACAGCCAAACATAAAAGGAAATGTCTTGCCTGTTACTGTGTGTATGTGTGTGGCGGGGGGCTGTTATTGCTTTCTCAACATCCTTGTGAATCATCTGCCAATTTGTGTTGGGCTCCATTAGTCAAAGTGAAATCTAAGGGGAAGTGTTTCTAGAGGGAAGTGTTGAGTAAGAGGCAGCATGGTCTAAAAGATTTTCTGATGTGCTTGTGATGGATGCCAAACTGTTAGAGAAGCATCCTTTGAATTTATATTGAATTTATCTCCAATATTTGTGTATTAGAGCTGAGAAAATAACAGCAGGGGATTACATTCCTTAGCTTTAAAGTAATTTAATTATAATTCAGCAGATTTTTTTGTATTTCCATCAATTTTAAATTGCTTCCATCAGCAAGTACAAATATTATACTCACAAGAATTTCATCAGAAACTGACTGGTGGTAAATTGTTGTATAAATGTTTAACAGTAAGGCTGGTTATCAAATCATGATATTTATTTTGTACCAACTTGAATGTGCCAATAGCACAGAGTATTGAAAACTTTCAAGTACCAAAAGCCGATATTGAGCTCATGTCCTCTGTATTTTGGGTAATGTGGGGGTTTAACCAACCTTTTACTATCTGTAATACTTTCTTTTTAGTGGAAATCAGGTGTAGAAACAGTGTTATAGTTTAATAACTCACCTTAAATCCTAAGGTGAAACAAAAGGAAGCAGAGAAGGACAAAAGAAACTTCTGTGTCTTGCTGTAGTTGAAAGAAAACTGTCATGGATGCCATATTTGATTATGTAATGGAGACCAGCGGTTCATTTAGCTTAAATGGTTCATTAGGATTTATGTGGGGATGATTGATAAAAAAAACAGTAGGTTAAACTGGTAGTCGCACACAGTGATTTTTATTCAATTAGTTGGTAACAATTGGTAACTTTCTTTGCTGTGGAAGCTCCAGAGGGTGATTGAGGAAACACAGGGGGACTGGCCATCCTGCCTGTATAAAAAAAAGAAAGAAAAGAAACCTCAATCAGTGTGTGTTTTTCTACTCTGTTTCATCTGTAGTTATCAAGCTAACTCCAACAGCCAATTCAAACAATGGCAGTACTCACCTCTTTATGGTTGGTCCTCAGCAGAGGCTGGAGGCTAAAGGGTGAGGCTAAAGGGTGAGGCAGCGCAAGCACCTGCTTAAGAGCTCCTGGAGCAAAGCATTAAGATGAGTGAGGGGAGTAGAGGCAAACAATGCTGATTTATGTGATTATTTGAGTGTATGTGTTATTGGCTTATCTATAGGAATTTGTATTTATGTAAATATTAATTCTTTATTATTTCATATGGTTGTGGTCCCACGTAAGTGGTCTTCTCAGCCTAATTACCTGCAGCTGGGAGGATATATAAGGCAGCTAGTTGCTTTTAATGTAAGTTGGTGTTGGTGTTTATCATAGTGTCTAGTGAAAGGCATCGGTATTAAAAAGGCACAAATAACAACAACATATGGCAATGATAAAATACAAGGCAATATCAAAATATGAAAAGGGGCAGAGAAGCTCTGATTTGTACAGTTCAGTCCTGTATTTGACAAGTATCCAGTGGAGGGATGCTAGTGCCAGTGTAATGCTGTCTCTTTTTCTGGTACCAGTCAGGAGTCTTGCTGCAGCGTTCTGTACCAGCTGCAGGCGAGAAAAAGAGGACTGGCCAACACCCAGGTACAGTGAGTTATAATAATACAGCCTTGAGGAGATTAATGCAGTGGTAACAGCCTTCATATTGTTGAGAGAGAGGGTGGACTTTAGTTTAGCAATGTTCCTCAGCTGAAAATAGGAACCTTTCGCCACAGAGTTGATCCGTTTGTCAAATTTCAGTGCCAAGTCAAAGATGACACTAAGATTCCTGGCATGGGTATGAAGGTATGATGTCAATGACCCTAAGTAGTGTTGGGGGGGGGGGGGGGTGACAAAAACAATCACTTCTGTTATCATTCAACAGGAGACAGTTTTTTGCCATCCAGCATTTCACATCCTGGAGGCCGTTATGGATGGATAACGGCCTCCAGGATCAATGTGATGGAGTTGGAATCCCCCAGATTCAATGGAAGGTATATTTTAGTGTCCCTGGCATAACAGTGAAAGGAGAAGATAGGAGAAGATAGAAGAAGATAGCGGAAGATGGAGTCTGAAGAGAGCATATACAAAGCAAATAAATGGGCCCCAAAATGGAACCTTGAGGTACTCCACAAGTGACGGGGCAGTAGAGGAAGAGAGGCTCTCAATCTTAACAGAGAAAGTCCTGTTTGCTAAATAGGAGGAAACCACTGGAGGGCATTGCAATGATCAAGCGTATCAAAAGTCACGCTAAGGTCTAAAAGAATTAAAATGGCACTTTGAGACTTTGAAAACAGCAGATTCTGTGCTGTGACGAGCCCTGAAGCTTTATTGGGATTTCTCCAGGATGTTGTTATTGTCTAAAAAAAGACAGAAGCTGTGTGTAGACAATTTTCTCTCCAGTGCTTTAGACAAGAGTGTGTTTTGACTGATTTGGCTGTTATCACAGGTTAAACAATGAAATGAATTTTAAAGTGTTAGTTTTATAAAACAGACCAGTTACTGAGAACTCAGTAACAGTAACATGTGAATCAGTGTGAGCAATTTGATTTCTTCAGTTAATTTGTCCTTTTCTTAAGTCTTAGCAACATTTAGATACATGTCATACTTCTACATAAGCATTATGTTTTGATATTTTTAACCTAATCCACTTTTTCTAAACATTAGCTTTCTTCAGTGTCATTGGTACAGAGTTGAGGTGGTACAGTATGTTGGTACTGTAAGGGCAAAATTCTTTTCCTTTTTCCGACTGAGTGAACGGCAGTAGACACAAGCCAGAGCATCGCTGTGAGGAGTGAGTCCATATATAACACATTTCTGACGGCTCTCCTGACACAGATTAGAGCTTGAATTATTGATAGGAGCTATTAGCTGAGCCCTGAGTCATTCTCAGCTGTGCAACTGCTCACATGAATGGCTGCTCATCAGTTGGTGCAGCAAAACCAAAAGAAGAAGTGTAATAGGGGGATTTGATTTGATTTGATTTGATTTGACTTAATTTGATTTGATAAATAAAATGCATAATGCCTTGCTAAAATAATCAGGGATGTTGTAATAAATTCAGCCTTATTTTCCTCAGGATGCAAAGATGGGAAAACAAATTTAAGTCTGGTGATATTCTATATTCCTCTTATTGTCAACAAATTCAATGAAAAGACCAAAACTAACAATCAATTAATATACTAACAACTAACTCTTTATATTGTCTCTTGCTGTGTGTTTCTTGTCCGGGGCGTTCAGTCCTATATATGTGATGCCCTTTGGCTCATGACACCAGTTATCATTTCCATTGATTGCTGAGGTCACACCTCTTTCATTTGAAGAGGCTACATTGGGGTTGTCCTTTCACAGATGGATCCTATTATATAATTATGTATTCTCGTCGCTGATTGGCTTTTCAATCTCACCTGTTTGTCTATACATATTGTCATTTCTTTTGTTTTTTTTACGCTGATGATGGCTTCAGGCTGAAACGAGTCAGTTTCTGTCGTTTCTGTCCACAACAAAAAAACATAAGAAGATGGATCAGTGAGTGCCGCTGTTTTGTTTTGTTTGTTTAATACATTAACAGGCCTGATATATCTTATTCATCTGTGTCTGTAGACCTCTGTTGGTGGCCAAAAACTATTAAAAATACATCAATGTCACACCGTTGCACTGGGCAACATGTTCTTTCATTACCATAAACACACACAGCCAGTTTATTTCATCTCACACACACCATCCTGCTGCTAGAAATACTCACTACAGCACCAATGTGTATTAATCCACTGAAAATAGTCCCCAATAATTTACTCTATTTACTCCTGTTTAAGAAACATTTACTAAAAGTTACAGTGCCCAGCTGTTTTAGATAATCACCAAGCCTTTAAAAACATGAGAGTGAGGTTCAGAAGTACTGAGATGGACTAACACACTGTTGGTTTTGATCATTTAACAGGATTTTTTTGTCAGTAACAAGAATATAGAATATCAACAGCCTTATACTTTAACAATATCAAGAAAAATATGGGACATTATATTGAGGAATCAAGTATGCGAATTGTAAAAATACCTCTATATCAGCATCTGTGCCATACTCCTTATATGTAACAATGTTCAACTCTATTAGCCCTTTTAAATAAACTATGATAAATAAATATATTGAATATTCATGCTTCAGCCTCTGTACAGTATGGGAGAGTAGTAGAGCTGAGCCTGAGTCATTCCCCACTCCCAAATACCAAGATCTGAATATTGTTAAACAGCCTCAGTGAGTCATTTGATTCTTATGAATCTGAAAACCAGTAAGTTGTTTAAAGCGACTGAGTCACATTCATCTGTTGGGCAGCCGTACACAGTTCCTTCTGCATGAGGGTTTGATGTAGTTTGATGGCCGGTTTACACTGAACACATCACTCGCTTAACTTCCATGTGCATCAGCAATGTTATATCTGCCGCTGTCCTTGTTTCCTTTTGTCTCCAAACATTTCCATCTCTCAGTCCCATATTATCTGATGTCAATGTGAGCTGACAGCAATGTGCAAAGTAACAATAGCGATTACACTGCAAAAAATCCGCTTTTAAGCTAGCTAAATCACTTGTAATCTGGAGGAATTTTGCTATTGTCAACCCCCAAAAAAAACTGCCAAAAGTTTAAACATAATTTATTTGCTGGTGCAGTGATCTGCTATAATTAGATTTTAGATTTTAGTACAAGATTATTACAGTTTTTGTTCTTGTCTTTCATAGTTTTAAGATCCTTGAAATAAATAAAGCCACCTAGTTACTGTATCTCTTAAGAGAGATTTGGGATATTGAAATATGTGTGTAATATGTCATATAGCACTTAACAATATTATTTATCCTCAAAAAGGGGGAAATCAGGCTTAAACATCCTAAAATAGGACATATTGATGTTCTTCCATTGCTCTTTTTGTGGTGTAAGGAGTCAAAATCCTTTTTTTGTGTCTGCATTTACCTCCAGTTGTGAGTGCATTGAGTCATCAGCTTGTCTTTCTTTTCATTATTGTATGTCGTTCTCCGTGTTAATGCTGTTCAGGCAAACTGCCTCAATTGTCATATAGTCTTTGTCATGGCAACCTTGACAATGTTGGTTTTGAGCAACCAAATACAAATAGCATGTAGGCCACATGCCTTGGGATCCAATTTTGTAGCACAGTATGCTGCACAGATCACAGCAGATGTAAGACTATAAGTGTGGATCCCTGCTGGCGGCCCCTAGCAGCTTCAATGTTTATTACAACCCAGAAAACGCAGCTTTTTTTAGATCTTCTTTTGGAGTAACAGTACTTTGAAGGTATAGTGTCAAGAGGCAGACATGATATGTGGGAATTACATACAACAAAAGTCCCCAGTCGGATTCGAACAGTGGTGGTTTATATGTGAAGCGTCATACTCCACAGGTCATGTCCCAGTATCTGCAACCGCTGATGAGAATAAACAACATAACGACAGTAGCGAGGCATCTAAAAATGTTACATTTGTCCTGAGGGTGGTGCAAGCTATGAAGGGTTCATCACCATGATAGCATGAATATGTTCTCTTCTCTCTATTATGTGAAAAGATATCTTGTGTATGAAGATGACATTTTGGTGCTAAAGAAAAGCTCTTAGAAACAGAAACGGGTCATCCTCTGGGGAGCATGAACGTAGTTGACAAATTTTAATGGCAATCAGATCTTGATAAATTTTGATAAACTATTAAATCTGGAAATATTTTTTTGTTTGATTGTGGAGCAAAATTCAGGGAGTCACAAATACTTCAAACATCATGATGCCTCATCTGGGGACCATGAATATTCATGAATAGCAAGTTTCATGGATATCAGATACAGTGTTTTTGAAATATTTTGCACAGACCAAGAGTGTTAATCCTGTGGAAATTTTGACATAACAGAAACACAAAGTCCAGACGTCTCCAAAATAATTGGAGTCATTCTCAGGGGAATAATAAGACGAGGAAAAATGCAAACAACAACATAAATAACTTTGCCAATTTCTGCATTTTGCTGAGGAGTTGTCAAGATTTAGTATTTTGTTCTTGTGTTGGACAGACCGACTGAGCGGCTCACATTACTCTTTTTTTCTCCACCGCCATGAGGGGAAAAAAAAGGCTTTCCTATTGTTTTTTTGCTTTGTTCAATGATTTCTATTTAAAACACTGAAAACTGAGACTTGGAAGCTGACACAAGAGAGCCTTGTGTCCTTAAGTTGACCCTCTCTACAGTCTGGCTCTTAATGTGCTGCCTCATTGCTTGTTTGTGATGTGGACTACAGTATATTGTCTGAGGAGTCGTAGAGTCTAGGAGAACAGAGGAGACAGAGAGCAGGATGAGACTCAAACACATCCAGTCATAATCCTCCAGGATTACAATGTTGTAGAAGGATTTAAGTCTTCAAGTCTCTTTTTTTTGGGATTGTTCTTCTCAAGACAAGTTTGAAAACTGTTTAAAACAGAATTTAATGTGTAAGAAAATAAGAAATGTTGCCATTTTAAATGCTGTTGTTTTTACATGAAAAAGGCAGCAAAATGCCAACAGTTTATAAGGTCAAAAAACAAATTGACTATCAAGGCAGAGAAGGAAAACCCAGCTGAACATTTATAAGGTACATGTGTTTATTGTTTTTTTATTCACATTTTATATTTTATTTGGGAGCATAAGTTTTTTTTTTTTTTTAATTAAATTAGTCTCTAAAGGATTTTAGAAGGTCAAGGTTCATATTGGAGCTGCAATGATAAGTGGATTGACAGAAAATTAATAGCTTTGTTTTGAGTCATTTTTTTAAGAAAAAAAGAACTAAAACCCTCTTGTTCCAGCTTCTCAAATGTGAATATTTTCTGGTTTCTTTAGTCCTCTGTGACAGTAAACTGAATATCTTTTGGTTGTGGTCTGCTGGTCGGGACAAAACAAGACATTTTAGGTTGCATCTTGGGTTTTGGGAAACGGTGATCGTCATTTTTCACCATTTTCTGACATTTTATAGGCCAAATAATCGTTAGTCACAGCCCTACTTCATACATTTCCAAAAACATAAAGAATCTTTTAATCAAGTACATTATGACATAATTATGACACATCTACAGGCATACGGCTTCTTATTCTTCTTTTATGCACAGATTTTTTTGTGTTCTTTTTTATTTAAACTTGTACTTTTTCTTTTGTTTCAACATGTTCGTAGTGGACTTGAGAAACCTCCTGCGTTGTGTAGCTCTCTTCTTCCGGAGGTCAGAGACGTGAATCACCTGGTTAAGGTGATTTGTCATGGCCTGACACCATCTGACCTCAGATCAACTACCTGCCACTCAAAGTAATGAATGAACCGTCTTCAATGTGTGACAGTGAACCTGCTGCACAGCTGCTGACAGTCAGTAGACTCATCAGCCAGCTCCACGTCTCTAACCTGCATTTACAGCTGCGGTCGTTAGTGTCTCAACGTCTTAATCACAAAGAGAGAATTAGAGTATCTGGGATTTCCATTAGACAGTTTTTCTTGTGGCCAAACCTCTTAATGTTGTGCTCATGTGCTGATAGGAAAGTCAAACATGTGAGCCTATTACTTGACTGCTAATCAGAGTTCTTCTACTGTGCTTTTAACAAAAAGCAGGATAATGAGGTTCGGCCTTAATTAGATAATTAAAGTAAAACCTAGTAGCTGCTTTCTCTGCACTTCAGAGTCAGGAACTGCGTCAGTCCCAGCTGTAATATAAGGCTGATGTCACAGTTACATAAACACTCTAGAGGTCTTCAGGACCCGGTGTCTTGTATTCGAGACCCAAATCGAGCCGGATCCAAATTATATTTATTCTCAGTCGGGTACAGTTTGTCTAATATGCGAGTGGATCAAAGCGGATCCTCAATCAGCTCTGATTATGTGGTGTGTCATCATCATCCCAAGAGGAAAATATGATTTTTTTAAGCAGACAGCAAAGTGCAGAGAAAAATTACATGTATTGCTGCTCTTTTCAACAACAGCTGTGAGTTAATTGTTGGAGCATCATGCTGCTGTGTTGGTTTTTCTCTCTGATTGGGCCTGTTTTTTTTGTTTTTTTTTTACTATCCTCAGATCTTATTGGATCAGGTCTAACTTTTCTCGGGTCCTTTTCGGATTGGGTCTCTTTTTTAAACATTAATTTATACATGTCATGGGTTTCCTGCAGGTCTGTTTTTGAATTGGGTACAAAATGCACATTGTGGCCCAGCACGTTTTGTATCCAAAAGTTTTAGAAGACATGTACCAAGCTGACTTTTTCTCTCTCGACACCGATTCTGATACATTAACTCAGGGTATCTGCAGATAGTACATTTAAAATCCATAAAATACTGTCCCACTGTGTGGATCTCTTTGGGATCTTTCATATGTAAGGTAGCATGAGGCTGTAACTTCACACCACTTATGATACAGATTTGTGCTTTCACAGTTTCTGGTCACAGTGTGAAAAAACCCACTAGTGGCATAAATATACAGATGGTAATGTTTGTTAGTTTGTTGGTCCAACACTTTGGTCCAGAGAAAAGTATCTCTGGACAAATACTGGATGAACTGATATGAAACTTAGCACAGACGGTCATTGATGGTCCCCAGATGATGAATCCACATGACTTTGATGTTCTCCTGACTTTTCCACCAACTATCAGCTCAAATTTCAACCAGTCAGCTTTTGTTTGTCGATACTTGTGGGATCAAAACATCGTCAGTCTGGTAATAAAATGCTCTTAATGCAAACAGAACAAACTGGACAGTGTGCAGGATCATTTTTATGTTTGAACATTTAAGAGTTTAATTACAGCCTGGTCGCCAGAATAAAACGTTGGTACTGTACATTTCTGCAAACCACAGAAACATTGAATATCTACGTTTCAACACGTGAAATACGTAGCATATTAACATTTCAACAAAACGTATCATCTCAACATTTCTAAAGTGACATAGTTCACATGTGATCTATATGAGTTGATCCTTCCTATATAGGAGGAGGAGGGGCAGGTGGATGGTTAGTAAGTTTCTTGGCAGCGAGTTGGAAATCAGCAGAGAACACGGTTCGAGACCACCTCGAAACCGAAACCAATGTCCACTTCCTGTTTCAACCGACAAAAGCGGGTGTTTTTAAGCGAGACGTCAGGACATTTGCAGCCGTTTTTCTGGTGAGAAAAATGTCTTTTTTTAGTGAGACATCGGCCATTTTCATTTTATTTTCTATTTTTATTTTAACCCAAACCATGATCTGACCCTAACCAAGTGGTCTTTGTGCCTAAACCTAACCAGACCTTAACCACAGCGTTGTCACACCATAAAACATGTTGATATGATATGTAATTCACATGTTGAAACGTAGATATTCAACGTTTCTGTGGTTTGCAGAAACGTTCAATGCCAACGTTTTATTCTGGCGACTGGGTTGTAAATTAACACCTTTCGTGTTAAAATGACATTAAGACCTTTTTAATTGACACCTTGACCTTTTCTCAGACCTTAAAAAACGCTTTCACTTTTAAAAAAAGGATTTACAGAAAGTAGAAGGAAAACTTCAGCCAAAGTGTTTCTTGTTTTATGGCACAAATGACTCAACATAGATTCATAAAGAGCATCAATATCATTTATAAAAGCGGAGCACGTAAGCTGTCCTCTTCTGGCTGGTTTGGTTTCCCTCTCCTCCTCCTCCTCCTCCTCCTCCTCTGTCTCTTTGTGTCCCCTCTGGCCTCCCCACCCCTCACTTTTGTTTTCTTTACCCTCCCCGCCCCCCCCTTCTCTCTTTTTAACAACATCATCATCCTCCCCTTCCCCCTTATCTCTCCCCTCCCTCTCTCTCTCTCAATTCAGTCACTCCATCATTGTTCACCAGAGAAAATATTGGCAGGGCAGTTGAAATAATCTCACAGCAGCCGGAGCGTTCAAGCCACGCCGAGATAATTAATCTTTTTGTTTAAAAATGAACCCAATCATCACAGAATCACCAGTATTTACACATTTGTTTTAATTACAAGTTACAAGAAATTAACCAAAAGCCTTTAAAATCTCTTCCCTGCTGTTTATTTTTCACCTTCTTTTTTTTATCCTCTTTGAATCTTAAAGAAGCAACATTTTCCTTACCAGCAGCCAGTTGCATGATGCAATGTGCTTCGTCCTGCTCCCCCCCCCACCCCCACCCCTCTTCTTCCTTCCCCCTGCCTCCCTCCCTCCCTCCCTCCTCGCCTCCTTGCCGCCACATCCCACCCTCGTTACGTTGCCACGGCAACATGTCCGACTGCCGTGCTATCTGCTCTGCCCTCTCCTCCAGATGGGCTCCCTTTTGTTGTGCGTCTGCGTGTTGGTGTGTGTTTGTGCCGAGACAGAAACACACTTCTCCATCTTTCTCTCTCGCTCTCTCTCTCTCTTTTTTTTTCTTCCAAGATGCTCACAGGCGGCTGTTTGAGAGTCAATGAATGCGCCACAAAACACTGTAAATATATAATGTGTTATGTAAATGTGTGATGTGTTATAAATAGTTTAATACTGATGTACACATAACACTGTGTAGTTTTAGTCTTTTTGTGCTTTTGATTTTACATGTTTGTTTTTTTACCAGTTTTTGACCCTCTCATTTTTCATTTATGAGCTTCCTCAATAATTTTGGATAATCACATACTTTATTTATGCTTTCATGTTGAGCTAGGACTAACTTTTTTTTTTCATTATCTAGTACTCGGCCCATTATAATTTCCCACAGTCGAAGGTATTCAAGTTGTTTATCAGACCATCAGTTTAGAATCCTGATTGCACATTGTCGTACAACTGTACAGCTCCTAAAACAGTTCATTTATCATTACACACACACACACATACATCCATATGTGCACCTGCCCATACAGATAAAATTATAATAAAGCAATAAATTAAAAAAGGAGCTACTGTTGTACATTGTACCAAATCCTTTTGCACCTTATAAAAATATTAATGCACACTATATATACAGATATTTGCAGATGTTATTGCACATTTCTTCATTGTATGGAAACATTATTCCAGTTGTTAGTCCTGTGGTGTGGACTCCCCTGTGGTAGGGGAGTTCAGTTCAGTGGTGGTTTTGGGGATAAAAGCTGTTTTCGAGCCTGGAAGTGCGAGTCTTTAAGACCCTGTAGCTCCTTCCATGTGGCAGCAGAGAGAAGAGATGATGATAGGGGTGAGTTGCATCCTTCAGGACGCTGCTGGCTCTGCAGAGGCAGCGTGATCTGAAGGTGTCTTGCAGAGAGGGCGGGGGGGGGGGGGGTCCAGTTATTTTCTGAGCTGTGTTTATGACTCTCTGGAGAACTCTCCTGTCTGCTGCTGAACAGTTATCAATGCAATACTGTGCACTGTCTGTAGAGCCGTGGTAGAAGGACACGAGCAGCTTCACAGACAGGTTGGTTTTCCTAAGTGTCTTTAGAAAGTAGAGGTGCTGTTGAGCCTTTTTGACCAGAACAGTGGAGTTGATTGTCCATGTGACGTCCTCTGTGATGTGGGTTCCTAGAAACTTGAAGCTGGAAACCCTCTCCACTTCTTCTTCTTCTTAATCTTTAGAGGAGAGAGGTCCTCGCTGTGTCTCCTAATGAGTTCTCTGTTTTTTTTAATGTTTAGTGATTAATTGTTTTCTATACATCATCCTGCCAGTTTGCAGACTTCGTCTCTGTAGTCTGTCTCGTCCTCCGTTTGAGATCAGTCCCACCACTGTTGTGTCATCTGGAGAGGTGGGGACCGAGTATGACTGTCTGCGAGCAGTTGGATCGGAAGTCCTTGATCCACATGCACAGGGAGTTACTGAGACCTAGGTCGAGCAGTTTGGTGACCAACTTGCTGAGGACAGCAGTGTTGAATGCAGAGCTGTACTCTATAAAAAGCATCCTCACACATGTCCCTTTCTGCTCAAGGTGGGTCAGTGCAGTGTGGAGAGCAGTGGTGATGGCCTCCTCTGTGGATCTGTTTGCTGTGTATGCTGGTCCAGTTCAGGGTGGATTTGATGTGATTTAGAACCAATCTTCAAAGCACTTTGCTGTGATGAGTGTGAGTGCCACTGGTCTATAGTCAATCAGACAGCTGGTGTTTGGGTGCTGGGATGATTATGGCTGATTTCAGACAGGCAGGTACAGGAGCCTGGAGCAGGTTGAAGATGTTTGGAAACACCTACACAAGCTGATGGGCCAGAACTCGTAACTCTTAACATTCACAGTGCTGAGAGTTCGCTTTACCTCCTGTGTCTGTATGGTAAGTATGTGATTGGTAGTAGGTGGTGGAGGTGTGGCGACATTGTCCTTTTGTCTTAAAGCAAAGAAGTAGTTAAGTTCCTCTGTCAGTGAGGTGCTGTCGCCTGTAGGTGGGTTGGTGATGTGCTGGATGTCCTGCCACATACGTGTTGGATCCCTGCAGGTGTTCCTGTCTTTTTTCCTGTATGCGGTTTCAGCACATCTGATGCCTTTCCTCAGGTTGTGTCCTGCAGCGCTGCACTGTTCTCAAAGAGCAAAGAAAAGCTTCAAATTCTCACATCTGAGAAGCTGAAAATACGCATCACATCTGAGAAATAACTGAAAATGATTGACTGAAATAGTTGATAATCGATTTTCTGTCTGCTAAACAATTTCAGCACTATGTTTAGTAAACTAACAATTATTTGATTCATTTAAAATCAACAACAATTTTCATGTGTCTGGTGATTTTATATATTTTTCTTATTGTCAACAAATCTCATGTGCAGAGACAAACCAACAATGAATGAATCTACTTATGAAGATTAATAAAAGTAGTAACCGAACCACATTCCTGCACATGCTCAGTGGCCTCTGCTTTACACAGAACTACTCTCCAGAGACTCAAAACTGTTATTAGTCTTTGTGGCCATTTCTCAACAAACCACAGTGACCGTAATCTTCATAATGAAGTAACATGTCACCCAGCGCAGCGGTGTGATTCATTGACGTGTTTTTAATAGTTTCTAGACAACAACGGAGGTCTACGGTGCAGAGGAATCAGATATATCAGGCTTTAGATACACACATAATACTTGTAAGTAGATCAATTCATTTCATTCATTCATCATTTATAAAACAAATCTTTCATACGTCAACTGGTTCCAGCTTCTTAAATGTCAGGATTTGCTGCTTTTCTCTGTTTTGTATTATTTTACATTTAGTATCCTTTGATTTTGAGCTGCTGGTCAGACAAAATAAGCAGTTTTAAGATGCTAATTTAAGCTCTGGGAAATTGTGAGCATTATCGGACTAATCAGATCAGATCAATTATGAATTAATCATTAGTTGCAGGCCTGGTGAAATCAATTAATTGTAGTGTATTTACTATTAACTTGTTCATTAATCCTTCTTGGTTTTAAACCTAATGTAAAAAAAAAAAGACATTTTCTAAATTAGCTTTAATTCATGACTCCTTTGCCTTTCAATTTGCCTTTCAAATGCTTCTTCTATCGAGCGTGAATATTTGCTGATATTTAGACCACATTAACATATACAGTACAGTACAGTGCAGCCCCAGTCAGTGAGCTCTCTGTGGATTTACTCTGCATTAGCATTATTATGTAACACACAGACCCCTCCAGAATTACTGGGACTCCTGAGAAAATTGTGCCAACACTGGCTGCGGAAAAATACATGAAAATAAATATTGAGCTTACCGTATCTCACTCAAAACATCTCAAATCTATTTTTATTTTTTATCTTTAGAGGAAATCGCTAATCACTAGTAAAAGGAAGCAGTCTAACTCGGAACATTAATCTAAATCTACTGAATTATAATCCCCCTTCTTCTCCACATCATCATGTATAATAAATGATGAATAGTTTCTAAGCACCCTATAATTTGGCTTCTTTTTTTCCCCAACGCAAGCAGTATAATTACAACAGCAAATGCATTATATGCTGTATTGGGAATCAGTTAACAGGAAATGGATTTAAATTAACTGAAAGTTGTTTATTAATTTTTATTTCATTAGATATAATCGAAATTCATAACAGATAACCTGTCGTTAACCAGTTTCTCCCAGTTTACCTGCTGATAATAATGAACTTATTATGCTCTAACATACTTTAAGTGTCAATAGTCTTTCAGTGGAGTCTGAAAACAGGAAATGGAGCTGGTTTGTTGTGCATAAGCAGGCTGTTTACCACATTTGTCTTAACAAACAACACAGTATTTATTTAAACTGTTTCATTTCTGCCTGTTATCTGTAACTGCAGCTGGGAGAAGACAGCAGCTGTCTGACCAAACATTCGCCCACTTCAATAGATGAAGCTACACAGCGAAGGTTTGACTGATAAGAGCTTTTCATGCCTGACGCCAGTTGGCTTTAAAAGAAGCTACCGGTAGATATCTTCTGCCAATATTCAAGATCATAATTCTTTTTGAATTTGATGATGCCAGTGTGTTTGTTTGTTGAGACTGTCCTCGCTGGAAAACAGCAGCAGTGTTGTTTGTTCAGGCAGTTAAACTTTTTCCTGACAAGTGTGGTAATCGGACTAAACGCTGAAGTTGCGTCACGTTTGATTTTGACACCAGGAACATCTGTTTGCATCCCAACCCTGCCTCCTAGAAATGGTCTTCATATATTTATGAATTGTTTTCCTAATTACATTGTGGCAGCAAACGTTATCACTTCAGATGCAGAGGTTTTTTTTAAAGGAAGTATTAAAAGAAATCAGAGAACTGAGGTTTGCAGCCTGAGTCCAGGTTCAGGCTACAGCAGCGCTTTAGTCAAGGTTAGTAAAAGATTGTTGTTTTGGTTAAATATTAATGAAAACATTGTGTCTTGTGCTTCAGGTCACTGTGGACCTTTTTCTGTATTAAACCAAGAACATGACCTTAACCAACTGCTGCTAATTTGTTTTGGTGGAAAATTAATTAACATTTTTTACTTTGCGACTCGTCTGGTACGTTGATTAACAACATTTCCTCATTATGTTACTGGAATATATAATCTGGCCTTGTGTTAAAGTCTGTTACCTTCCTGTAGCATCAAACACCACGATTGGGGTTAGGTTATGATTATGATTAGATGTAGCAGAGATAAGTGGTTGGGGTTACATATGAGTGCAGGTTAAAGTAAAAGGAAACACGTGAAACAGATTTAAACGCAGCACATTTCCTGCAAAACGTATTCGCTGATGCAAACTTACTAATTTCTAGAAGACAAGGTTGTTTCTTTTAACTGTGATCTTTCCCTAAACTTAACCAAACACAGAGAACAGATCATAAAAGCCTTTTATGAATCTATGAATTTCTATCAAATGTAACAGATTGTTAGAAACCAACAAACACCGCCATCCTGCCAATAACAGTGTCAGCAGATGCTCATATGTGTTTGTTTTGGAGACAATGACTAAGAACATGTTTTGAATATATTTTAGACACCAAAACGTTTAACAGAAACCTATGATGGTTTAATACTTATACGTTTAATCAGTGATATATTTATGTTGGCCATGTTGGAGGATGTACAACCTCCTTTAAAAAAAAAACAAAAAAACTTATCATGGACACTTCAGACCAACTTTAGGGACTTATGTTATGAATTTTGAGGGCAGCCAAACTCGAGCTTATGAGGAATTGGCGGTATATAACAACTGAACACAGAAATGAAGCTGTACAGATGATTTACAACTTTGGGTGTAAATACAAAAGCAGAGTACAGATTTCTGGCACAACTTCATCTACTTCCACGGTGCATGGAGAGAAGAAAGGGAGTCTGAAGGGATAAAACTCAAGTAATACTTGAAGAATAAAGAACAACTTTATTATGACCAACGTGTTTACTGGAGTTTTAACCTTCATAAAGACAAAAACAAGACATATAAACAGATACAGATAATATATTTGCGTTACAACCCCAAATATCCAGACACTTTACCAAAATAAGCAGCGTACATTTTTCCTGCTTCAGGAATTTTGACGCAGTGATGAACTGGCATGAACTGTCACTGCACATTTGTCCCTCCATTTCTCTCTCTCTCTCTCTCTCTCTCTCCCTCTGTTTGTTTGGCAAGGAGACAAGATCTGCTGAGCTTGAGCCCACAATCTGGACGCTCAGGTCAGCTGCATCAAACAGACACACCCAGAACAAACACACAGAGGCAGACGAGGGGCAGCAACCTCTGAATGCTAAGACTTCCTGTAATAAAGGAAAAAACGCAGATTGCTTGTTCCCTCATAGAAATTTGTCAAGTAATTTTTTTTACATATCCTGCTAATTGAAAATCAGAAAAACACTCAACATAATCAAGCCCTGGAGTCGCAGACATGACTGTTCAGTTTACCGGGAGGTTTATTGACTTGACAGTTTGACTCTTCATTAAGAGAAAAGCACACTACATGCAGCTGAAATAACATATATGAGTTCATATATGATCTCTAGGTTGGAGATTTACTTAATTTCTCTGCTTCCTTCGCCCTCAGAGCTCCTGAGTGGAGTTGGCAGTATTTTAAGAACCTGCAGAGGCTTCGGTTTAATTGGTGTGACCTTCCCTCTCGCTGTGAGTCTCTAGCAGGAATAAAACCGTTAAGTTACTTTTGAACCATCGTTGCTTATCAAACACCTGAGAAAGGATTTTACTGTATCTCTCTGCATGTGTGTGTGCTGCTTCCTGATGTAGAAGGAAAGAGAATTACAGCCGATAGCTCAGGTGTGACCAACAAGATAACACAGTAATTACTAAGACATTTAATTTAATGAATTAACTTAATGATAATACAAGAAATTCTGCCATAAATAATTAATTTTATATACCTAAGTTTATGTACTGCTACACCGTTTCCTTCTAATATTTTCTGTTTCTATATGTGTGTTTCTATCCACCTGTTTTCTGCATATTTTCAATTTGAGCATTAAAAAACCTGAGTGGAAAAATACGTGAAACTATCTGAAAAACATTTGTATGATTGATGGAGGTGGAAAAGTTGGTGTATCAATAAAAAGTATTGGAAGCATGGGAGTTAAACATGAAGAGTGTGGAGCAACGAGGAGACTGTAACGTTCCTCAGATTAATACATGAAACAAACAGAAATGTCATACTTCCATTGCGTTTTCCACATGGTTTTCCATCGTTTGAACTTTGACTGACATTCTTTGAATCATGTCATCTTGTTGTCTCATTCTTCCGTGACGGTTTAATGGCCCTGATTGGAGAATTAGCGCCACCAACTGTTTATTCTTCATTCTTTTGGATGGTAACTAGCCTTCCTGGAGTCGACACAACATTAGCAACAAGTAAAACAGGAAAAAGTAAAACAAGGTAAATATAACGATCAGAAAATAAGTGAAATAATTGTAGACAAGACAGGAAGCAAGAATAAAAGAATCCAAACCCGCAGTAACTAACAGTAACATGTACTGTATGTAAGATACATCACATTTAGTTTTAGTGACTGTAGTGAAAAAAGAAAAATCTGCTGTTCATGAGTCATCTTGATGAATCAGTTGTTTTTTGTTGTTGGGGTTGTTTTCTGAAGCAGCAACAACCAACTGAACTTACAAGCTCATAAAAGTAGTAAAATGTTTCATTCATCAGAGCAACTGTTTTTCCTTTGACAACAGATTTTGCGGTTAGAAGTGCAACAACGCTCGGAGATCAGTGCAGCAGCAGCTTCTCTTTGTTTTCTGTCACATAAGATTCACTGTTGATTTCCCCTTTTTTCAGTTCAGCATTAGCTCCAGTCAGACATCTTCCCATACTAAAGGTGGATTTTGTAAAGAACAAGCCAGCAGCAAAACAATGTCATCACTCCAGGCTGCACTTAACGTCCTGAAAAAGGAAGCACTCGAATGGATGTCGTCCCTTTTTTTTTTCAAACTCACTTTTTTACCCCTTTTACTGGAAGACACGTTTACTCATCCTGCTGTGGATGAGAAGTGACAGGAGCAGAGCAGAATAGAGAGAGCTCATCAACCTGATGTGCTCTACGAAGACCGAACAAGCATGAAGGAGAGAGAAGATGTATGACCGCAGCACAGACACATATAGAGTGGTAGACGACACATGTCAGATGCTGTAACATCAGCTGCTTACACCGACTCACGCTCCCCAAACCAAAATGTTGGATGTTACAGTGTTTATTTTCTTCTAAAAAATGGATTTGTTTTAGTTTTTAAGTCTTCTTTTGAAGAAAAAAAAAACACATCGAACTACTTTTAATGAATAAATCATGGACAGCTGCATAATATGATGAGTTATTTTGACATGTTTTACACAAAATTATACGTAATCTAATGCTCACTTGGTTGATGTGTAGTTGGATTAAACTGTGTAACACTTTCAGCATGAAATTTATTCAAAAGGAGGAGCACTAAGAAAACTTCTCTTACAGGAGCTGAATATGAAATTATATAACTCTTTTTCTACTTGAGTGAATATCCATGACCGAAATGTTTTTTAAAGCTCCATTAATTGATATTATCCATATCAAATGTCTGATGTCTGGGAAACCGTGAAAGGGGTCAATCACAGTGATGAACTCACAGAGAATTATTCTCTGCAGCTCTACTCATCTCTTTAATAAGTTCTCCAAGTTAAACGACAGTATAACGATATCTGGTTTTCTGATCTGACGCCCGTATCGACACTCTGCCCTTCAAAAATGATCCAAATCACTGTTGAAATATGAATACGGTAGGTTTCATGGTGAGACAGCACTATGGTTAAGGTTTGGTTTGGTTAAAGCACAAGAGAACTTTGTTAGGTTTAGGGAAAAATCATGGTTTGGGTTAAAATGATCAGGTCGGGGTAACAGTCGTCATCAGGGGACAATCAAGGTCAATTTTAAAAAAAGATAAAAAACAATGGTGACTTGTGGTTGGACACAGAAAGCAAACAGCAGATGCTCTTACATTAAAGTCATGTGGTTTTGTTGACCCTATTACCTCTAAAGAACAACTGATTCTGTCATTTTCTTGGGAAGACAGTCTGCATTTTAGCCTCTTTTAACTCATTGTTTCAGTTTTAAGACACATTTACTGGTTTTGGTTCAGTTTTGCACTTCAGATTGTGGGCTGAAGCTCAGTTTCAAGCCACAGCAGACAGAAGTTATCAACAAACAAGCTCTGATAAACTCACACTGCAAGACATTTGGAGCTTTTTCAAAGTTAAGTTCCCCTGCTGCCTTAAAAATGTGAGTTAAATGAACTTAAGTTGTATCGTGACTAAGATAAGTTAACTCAGCTAATGATAAGTTCAAGAAACTTAAGGTATTTAATTGATTCAACACCTGTTGAGTCACACTTTCTTAGTTTGGAGAGTTGCTGACAGACAAAACTAATGACTCATGAAGAAGTGGAACGTCTAACAGCTAACAAGCGATACTTAGACATGAATGACTTTTACCGATGATTGATAACGCTGCTCTGTGTCTGCTAGGCAGCTGTTTTCTAACATTTCACCCAGAACAACTTTATAAGGCAGTGCTGCTGTTGTCAGCTTGTTTGGAGTCATTTTGCCCCCAAGTGGCCAAAAAATAGATCGATAAAGCTTTAAAAAAAAATTGTGTGTTTTTGAATTTTTAACAGAAAAAAATTGGAATCAAAGTTACTAAAAATAAAGATTTTTTTTAAAGGTTTCATCTTTGTTTGAGATGAACTTGATGCTCTTCTGGCCAGCAGAGCGACCAGATAGAAATGAGCTTGTTAGACAACTTTGGGCAGATGGACTGACTTCATCAGACTGGGAGGATGATGCAGGTTTACTGTGGGATGATGTGGATCCGGTTTCCATCCATCACAGAACCAATTTGATAAAGTAAATAATAAATGAGCAGCTTGTGTCTGTCAGGTTGTAACTCTGTTTGACCTGATGTTACAGCCTCGGCAGGTTCAGCCGTAAAACCCACTTCACACAGCACACCCGTCCCATCGTCCTCTTCTTCATGTTGTCCCGTGAAATGAGGTTTCTTCCTCCCTCCTGCTGCTGTACTTTTACCTGAGATGGATTCTATTATCTAATGGATTTGTTCTTTATGTTGCAAGACGATCTATTTACAGCCCAGTCTACGTTTATGTGGTTGTACTGTATGAATCACTGGATGGCTGTTTTGTCTTTGCCAACATCAGTTTATGTGTGTAAATCAGGTGAGGGTTTTTTTTTTTTGGCATGAGCATCAGATGCTGACTCACCTCCCTCTAATGACTGAAATCTGAGCTCAGGTCCACTGACAGATTCAATTATGGTTTGTAGAGCCTGTGTGATACTGGACTTTGGAGACCGATACAAGCATCAATATTTGAAGTGTGAAGGATCCGATAACAACGTATGTGCTGATGTTCATTTTTGTTTGTTCTTTTATGTTAATAATCCCTTACATTTAATCATTAAACCTGCATTAACTGATTTTTTGGCCACTTGCGGACGGTAGAAACAAGAAACACAACTCAGATACATCATCAGCTTTTAAGCTGATATGTTGAACTTGTTAGCAAACAGTTGCTTATTTCCACATCCAGCAGTTACGGAGCAACATTATCATTCATGTGGAGTCGTGTTTCTGTCCACCTGGTGAATGTAAGTCCAATATTCACTCTCTTTTAGCTCTGTTTTTGCTCTCTACCAACTCCTGAGGGAAATATTTGGCTCTTTAGCTGTTAAATGCTCCACTATGTTCACCAGCTAGTCTACAGCTAACTGTGTCTGTTTGCCGTTTGGTGCTGAGCAGGTAGTGTACAGTGAGTTTTTAGAGCTTTTTCTCTGAAAACAGCTGCCTGCTGCAGCCCAAAACGACGCTATGAGAGCACTGAGAGTGAACCAGAACAGTAAAGTTACAGCCAGACGGATAAACAATGAGCTGAAACTCACTATAAAGCTCCTTAAAGCCGAGAGGAGCTGCAGAGTTGCTGATAATTCTCTGTAGGTTCATCACTACGAGCCTCAGCCAACACATTACACACTGACAGCTCATTAAAGAAGTGTGAACAAGACATGTACTGAGCAAGGTTGTTGAAAAATAACCTGGTGGATAAATTGCATAATTGAAAAACTGCTTCTAAATGACCTCAAACAAATGTTACAGAAATAAAATTGCAAATTTTAAAGGCAGCTTCATCACATATAAAGTCAATGAATTTGTTTTGTTTTCTGCCTGAACACACTGTTGGGTATTTCTGTAGCTTACTGCAATTTCTTGTTTCTTACTGGCCAGCATACACATTATGCCAGTAACAAGATATCTGTGATAAACTAATTATTGGCCGACAATATCATCCAGCCAGTCCCATGGTTAATGTTTAGTACGACAATGGAGATGTTTCTGTCAGTTGGTACATTTAAAACAAGTTGTTTCTCTCTTCACAAAACTACAACACTTTCATGCACAAAATGATGATCTAAAGACGAAATACTGGCGTCAGATCTGCAAAACAAACAAAATCTGTTCCTCATAGGGCTCAATATGTTGGAAAAAAAACAATCACAACTCATTTTTATTCATTTCAATTAAACGACAAAATACATCGTCTGTAATTGTCTTCTATAACGACACATATAAGCATTTTCTGATTTGATGCCTCTATCAGCAGGACGCCTGTCTCTGCTCTCCAAAACTGTTAAACTGTTGGGAAAATAAATCTATCTTCTGATCTTACACTGATATTGTTGAGGTTTGTTAGGTTCAGGCATGACTTGTTTAAGTTTAGGGAAACATTGTGGTTTGAGTTAAATGACAGCAGTCGTGGCTAAAAGAAACCCACATTGAACAGGAAACAAGAATCAGTCTCCTGTGTGGGAAGCTAATGTTTTGCTTCCTCCTCTGCTCCCAACGGACAGAAGTCATAATTCCTACAGCCACTGAAGGTCTCTGTCACCTGAACAAAACAACTGATTCTGTCATTTATCTCGGGGAAGATAGTCAGGTCCATTCCTCAAAATCACAAATATTTCTCAGAGGGCTTTAAAATCCTTCAACATACAACAACGTGTATCCTCAGAAGTGGCTGCTGGATTGTTGTTTGTATTGACACCACTTAGACTAACAAGACTCTCCCAATCAGTTTGTATTCTGTTTTTGCACATTCGAGAGTTTGCTGGCCTGCTGGGCCACAATCCAACCGTGATTATATCCAATCAGAGCTTCCTGCCGACTGTGCAGCTCTCAGCAGTCCACAAACAAGTATGGTGCTTTATGACAATGAAGCAGTGGTTAATATTTCAAAAGACTCTCTTCAGCGCCCATATCAACAGTTTAATTAGACATTTAGGATGTTAAGAGCGATTTAATCGTTTGTATCCAGAATAAAGAAAACAGTGACTTAGTTATAGTATCTACAAGGAGAAAGCTCTGCAGCTCTCTTCCTTCATAGCGAGATGTTTACTCAGTCAGGTAGAAAATACTAAATTGGGAAACATTTTGTAGTCTGTCATGCACTCTGTAGATGACCTAATATGTAAAGGTGAATAAATTACAGAGCAATACCTGCTGCTTATCATATTCTGGTTCTGAAAGGTTTTTCACTAAAGCTGTTAAATATTCACCTGCACTGACACTTAGTACATAAAACCTTTACAGTCCTTTCAGTCATAGTGTTGCTCTCTGAAGGGTTTCTGTAAAAGCTGCAGGGTTTGAATTACAGGTAACGGTTTGCTTTTGCCTCAAGAAGAAAGTCACACAAACCAAAGAATTATTTAATGCAACATGCGGAGAAGGACTTATGATAAATAACCACAAAAATGTGTCAAAAACACTGTGATCTACTTTCTTCTTACAGTAAATCCTTTCACTCAGGATCAGGTGTTAGTTTGCATATTGCCGAATAGTCTTTTGTTAGCAGTTTGTCCCTAATGCAGCTTTTCTTTTAACATACACATATGTACTATATATATATATTTGATATTGTTCATTAGCACAGAAAATTCTGCATTTAAAGAAAGTTTACTCGAGTTTCATGTCAGTTTAATTCAAAGAGATTTTAAAGTTTTTAAAAACACAGTTGTAGTTTTAAAACATATTTGTCCTCTGCAGCGGTGCTGATCCTGATTCCATTAGTACTGGAATCAAAATGACAAAGATGCTGGGAGCAAAGCAGCATGTGATGTTTGTTAAAGGACACATTCAGTCTCTTTAAGGAGGACTCACTGTTTGAATAGTCCGAGAGCAGCTTTTAGTGGAAAGACGTTTCAGCATAGCTGCGCCCGCAGACGATTGGCTGACTCTTATCTGTTCTTTGCTTCAGCCATCGAGGGGATGTCGACACGTCACATGTAATTACTGCTGAGTGTCTTTGAACAGACACACAGTGTTTAACCCACAGTGTTGGTGGCAGCCTGTGTCCTGTGTGTCCCCTCTGGATCTTTTTTTATAACAGCAGAACAAACAGAAACATGCAAGAATTTACACAGATGTTGCATTCAAATCACGTCACGGGACAGAAGGTGGTGATGGAAAGATCGTCATGGATACGACTAAACGGCTTTCACACCATCAGACAGCTCAAGATGGCGATGTCAGTGTTACAATTAACACGTTTAATTTACACACTATGTTGATTTAAAATGTTTTTTCCCCCCCCAGATTAGCAATAAATTATGGTTTATTTAACAATTTTCAATGAAAAATACATGTTTTTTTTAAGAGATTATAGTAGCCAAGGTCCTATTGCAATATGAGAAGAGAAAATGCCTCTGGGTATAGAAAGTGAAGAGAAAAATAGGTAGAAATCACAACTGAGCTGCTGACAATACTAAGTAATAATCTGTGTGTAATGCTCACTGAATATGAGCTCCACATAATTTCCCTGTAGTGTTTATTTTGTGCCTGGCATGATGATATAAAGCATTTCAGCTGAATATAATTTTCAGGTGTTTTTTTAAAAACACAGACTGTAGAAAAACATGGATGCCGCACACAGTTAGCCTGAAGTTGGATTCATCTCATCACTATGCAAACATAGAAAAAATTAATTGAGCAATGAGTAGTAGCCTGTGTGGAGCAGGAGGAGAGAGCAGCCAAACATACATTCCTTTTTTTTTTTTTTTTACCATTAAAGGGGACGTATCATGCACATTTCCAGGTCTATATTTGTATTCTGGGGCTCCACTGGAATATCTTTACATAATTTACAGTTTTTAAAACTCCTTATTTATCTTCTACTGGTCCTTTATGCAGCCTCTCAGTTCAGCTTCTGTCTGAAACAGGCCGTTTTAGGTCCTGTCTCTTTAAGGCCCCGCCTCCTGATGAGCCCACTCTGTTCTGATTGGCTCTGGAGGCTATGTTAACAAATTATAGTAGCAGGATTTCACTTCTTTTTCTCGTTAACAAGCGAGTGGACAATGTGAACAACCTTAGCAACAAAGACTAGACAGCTGACGGCTGTTTGTTAGCATGCACCAACAATCTGATGTCACAAAGCGTTAAGAGTGGGTTGAAGTTCTGATTTTTGTCTTACAGGCAGCATTTTACATACATTCACCTCATGTTTTGAAACTTTGACCATGTTTAATATAGACATTCAACATCATATCATTATAAAATTAATCACAAAAAGCTTGATCTGTCCCCTTTAAGTTAACCTTTTTAGAAAATCGCCACGAAGACAAAAAGTAGAGAATAATAAGGCCCAAACTGTCTGTGGGGGAAAAGTGCTCTGACTTTGTTTTCCATGACTAGTTTGGGTTTTTCCCCTTTATTTTGGTTTATTATCTTAAGAAGATTAATTATGAGTGATTAGAGTAATTATTGTAGAAGAAAAAAAGACCATCACCAACAAGATTGGCAGCCTCTGATCTCCATTTTACATGTTGTGGCTGCGGGTCAGATTTAGTTAGTTTAAGCAGGAGGTGGGCGCTGTTTTTCTACAGCAAACCAAGCTTTGAAGGGAAATCATTCATAATGTGTTTATCTTCTTTAGTGAAGCCACAGGCACTCAGCGAGGGGGAAGAGAGAAATGAAGCAGCAGGATTTATGGGGAACGTAGTGTTAATGATGACTCTGATTGTGTTTCTAAATGAGACTCCATGTGTTTCCATGTGTCGTCTCGTTGTTGTTTGACGGACTTTTCTCGATCTTCTGTCACTTTTAATTCTCTTCAACCTTCGCTGTAACTGAACATACTCAGCGGTGACCTGGAGTGAGACTCCAAAAATAAATCCCACAGTGGCTCATTTGTTTAGGATCGACATTTCCCCCCCCAGAAACCAAACATCAAAGCAAACGTTTAAGAGGTTTTGAGTGGCGAGTTTCTGCAGTTGGAAGTTTATATTTACTGAAAATTTGAGCTGTTTACTTGCGAAACTCTACTTATTTTCAACCTGTGAGAATAAGTATCAAAAACCATCATCTGCCTATTAAACTATTAGGTTTTGTGCCAAATTATTAAATTGTCTAATCTAATATATTTGTTTCTGTTTCAGTTTGGTTTATGTTTTAATGATTTTCAAAACCTTTCTTGTTCACATATTGAATCATTTTCCTGATGCTTCTGCAGTTTGAGTGTCCTGGCCAGAAACAGTGAGTTACAATCAAATAAGACAAGACAAAATATACTACAAAATTGAATTTAATATGTTTATAAAATCATGAATACATTTTGTAATGCAATCAGATAAAAACAAACTAAGTATGACCTTGAAAAGAGGTACCTAAGAGGAGGAAAAGAGGACCTAAGAGCTGTCTAAAACCCTGAAAATACATAAAATAAAATAATAATACAAATCTCATATAATAACTCAGCTGCCACAAGGAAACAATAGTTTAAATGCACAAACAGAGACCAAATTTTACATTTTTAGATCTAATGGCAACAGGTTTCAGGCAGAGAGAAGACTATACTGTATACAAGAGCTCGTGGGAGTTCTGTTAGTTGTCTTATTTTGTTTGTTTTCCTTGAGGTGTTTGTATCGTTTTACACCTTCAGGTGTGAACAGTAAGATGATGAAAATGATTCTGGAGAAAATACAAAACAAGCCAATATTAGTTTGACTTTAACAGACTAGATAAGCTTGTTTAACATCCATTTGATCGTGACATTATTTATCAATTAATTGTTTAAAACCTTTATTAATTTCTTTCATGTTTGAATAACTGATTTCTTACTTAACAACATTTAAATACATCAGACAAACTGTAGGTTTTGTGAGGAGTTCAGAAATTTTATTCAAAATAAGCATAATGTGATGGTAAACATGGTTTTATAGTCTTGTAGGAGGACTTATAATATAAATCAGCTTGAATATCTGAATTTATTGAGCCTAAACCTGAAAGTATTTATGCCTCTCATATTTCAAACCTAATATCCTTAAGATCTACATCCATATTTGATAATTACACACCTCATGAATTATGTCTAAAGCATTCAGCGCCAGCGTAAGATGTTCTGTGCTTTTTATGTAGCGAGATGGAAAGTAAAGACCTGCAATCGACTTTCACCATTTTATCAACCGTAACCATGATCTTTCTCTTTTCTCCTAAATATGATTCTAATATAATCATAACTATAGTTTATTCGCCATAATCATGTGCAGAAATTGCAGAAAGCAACAGTTTTAAAAATGTTTTTATTGCATGTTAAAAAAACGTTGGCATTCAAAGTATTTCTGGAGTTTTGTGGCAGAAAGATGTAGTAAAATATGTTGCATCTTCAGTCCTCTCATCACTCGTCTTACCTGCACTCCTCATCTATAGTTTGTAATAAGAAAACAAAAAAAACTTCATGGAAATATCATTTTAATGTCTGCTCCTGCTCTGCTTACATCTTCCACTCCCTCTTGGACCTTCTGTACTTTGTATTATTCTCACTTCCTCCACCTCTATGAACACTTTCTCCTCATATCTGTCTCTTTCCGCTCTCTCTCTCTCTCTCTCTCCATCTCAGACGCCACTGGGGGAAAGCAGATCAATCCTTAAGCTTCTGTTTCTTCCTCTTTTCCTCCTCCGGTCCCTCCAGTACAGCCGAGGCTCTGGGCTGTAGTTCATATTCCATTTTCAGTGTTTCATGTATAATGCAGCAGGTCCCTTCATCACAGTGAAGATGTCTGTCAGAGCAGAGGTTCAGAGTCCAGAGGGATGTGACAGCAGGGGGGGTGGGGGGGTAGCCTGACCGCCATTTGACCAAAATAAATCTTTTTATTTTGGGAACCAGCTGATAGTCAGTATTCTGTGACAGTATTCGTTATTTATAGAATTCTTTTTAAACAATCATGCCAAAAACTTTTACGTTTCACATACAATTTTACCTTTGCCACTGTGGTAAAGTGTAGTTGTACATATTTAGAGGTCAAAATAAAAACAGAAAACTGTGAAAATAATTTTAAATATACTCCTTTCAAAACATCTGAGTATTTTTCAGTGAAAATCAACTAAAAACAGAAACAATGATCCTTAATTGTAAAAGATTTTCAGTGATTGCAGCAACAGAGGAAATGTCAAGGAGTCATAACAACAGAGAGGGTTCCAGTCCTCTGGGAACAACAAATATTAACAATCAGATTTAAAAAATAAAAATATGGGGTATAACCATGATACGATACGATACGATACGATACGATACGATGCGATTTATTTATGGCTTACAGGGAAATAACATGTTAAGGTCAAAGCACTTATTTCCATCACTGTCCCCAAATGTTACCTACATCACCACAAATTAAATTTTAGAAATAAACTCCCATTTCCCTCCTCACTCTCTATAATGTGAAGATTTTCTGAGCTGTGCTCAGTGAAGAGAACCTTATCATACTTCTTCTTACAGCAAGAATCATTTTGGGGTGTGTGAGGGCATAATATTAGGATATTAGGGAAATCATCTTAAATATGCCCCTTTTCCAAAATCTGGTTATGTTTTGGCGGAAAAAAAACCAATAAGAATTGTTTATTTATTATGTACAAGTGAGGATTTTGGACTGATGGAAGCAGGAAAGGTCAGAGAGTTCGTACCATCAGTTTCATTCTTTGGGATCCATGAATTTACACAACTAATGTCATGTCAAATCAGTCAAGTGGTTTTTAAAGCTGAACATTTGACTGGAGGATGGCGCGTAAAGAACAACCCTAAAGTTTTATTAAGACTATAATTTGTCCTCTGTGGAGCATCGAGTTTACAGTCTGTCCATTAGAATGCGATATTTCTTAGACACAAGTGGAAATTTTGATTTAATGTTTAGGGGGATTTATTGTCTGAGGACAAAGTCTATTCACAGCAAATGTCATTGAAATACAGACATTATAGTTTTCAAGAAAGCTTGTCATGGATAAGTGTTGGTCAGAGGTGAATTTTGGCCAGACAGTAGGTCAGAGGAATCACCCTCTACATGAATACCCATACTAAATTTCATGTCAAATGTAATGGCCACTAGTTGTTTAGACACAGTATTTTGCTCTGGATTAAAGCAAGCAGAGCAGAAGCAGTGGTTCAGCCTTGATGACTCATGTGGGTCAGACCCGGTCCGACCTCAGAGACACTCACTGTCTCCGTCTCTCCAAAGCACCACTAACGGTTTTTACACAACTGTCTACCCCGAGCCATTTTCATCAGCCAGCTCTGTTATGTCAGAATATAATCTCACCATACTGCTGGACTACAGCCAGAATATGACTCACTCACACACACATTCACACACACACACACACACTGTGGACTGTAATAATCATAATTGCGTTCAGCGTTCTAGGAAACACCGTGTCAGGCCCAGACTCCACATCCCAACCTGTATGAACGAGGACTCATTTCCCTCAGGCGTTGTGCTGCGGTGACTCCAGAATAGACCAGACCATTTCCTATTGACTATGAAATTAGAGGCCATTTACAAAACTAATCTAATGAAAAGGGACAGGAAACTCACAGAGGTAATTTTTCATTTGCTGGAACTCCAAGAGGACTGAACAAAATCCTCCTGATTGAGGTTGGCTCTTTGTTATCTGTGATAAAACACAGAGAGTTTTTATTCATCGATTTCATTAGCCATACTGATTGCTCTTGTCATTAAGTCCGTGTACCCTCCCGTTTGAAAAAAAATGCTCTATATACATTAGGAGATAATAAATTTGCAACTGCTTTTTAACACACTGAGCTTAATGACAATACTACAGTGGCCCCTACGGACAAAAAACACAAAAGCAAAAGCATGAACATTAAGAAAATGCTCTGAATCAAAATATGCTACAAATAGGAAAACTCAAATATTAAGAGAAATGCAACAAATAATAAAACACTGTTTATTAAGTCTTTTTGTACCATTTGTACTTTTGTATGTGTTTTGCCATTTGCAGCTGTTTCATGTTTTGGAGCACATTTCTCTTACTGTTTGTGCTTTTTCTATGTATTTCTATGTTTGTTGCATTCTGCTTAGAGTGGCTCTAAAAAATCTCACTGTACACTACCTGCTCAGCACCGAATGGCAAACAGACACAGTTAGCTGTAGACTAGCTGGTGAACATAGTGGAGCATTTAGCAGCTAAAGAGCCAGATATTTCCCTCAGGAGTTGGTGGAGACCAAAAACAGAGCT
The DNA here is from genome assembly GCF_910596095.1 of Thunnus maccoyii. Classification (NCBI taxonomy): domain Eukaryota; kingdom Metazoa; phylum Chordata; class Actinopteri; order Scombriformes; family Scombridae; genus Thunnus; species Thunnus maccoyii. The sequence goes on along the minus strand of NC_056549.1, from coordinate 3,362,164 downwards.
AAAAGAGAGTGAATATTGGACTTACATTCACCAGGTGGACAGAAACATGACTCCAAATGAATGATAATGTTGCTCCGTAACTGCTGGATGTGGAAATAAGCAACTGTTTGCTAACAAGTTGAGCATATCAATTTTAAAGCTTATGATATCTTAATGTTGTGCTGACAGCTTGTTTCCGCTGCCTCAAAGTGGCCAAAAAATCAGTTAATGCAGGTACTAGATTTTTTTTTACAGTAACAAGAAGGGAAAATACAGCAAGTATCACATCTTCATGGATTAAACAACCACCGTTATATACAAAAAGGAATAAAAGACGCTATTAAACAAGACAATAATCAGGGTGGTTCTATCCCTGTTTGCTTGTATTTACATGAATTGTTTTGTTTCTGTTTCCAACAGGACAGTTTTCCTGCCAGATTTGGAGGAATCCACTTTGTGAACCAGCCGTGGTACATACACGCTCTGTACACCGTCATCCGGCCCTTCCTCAAAGACAAGACCAGGAAGAGGGTAAGCCCAGAAGATCCTATACTAAACATGAATCCAGCTGTTTCAAAAGCAGGAAAAAACGTTTTTAAATTGACATTTAAATTAAATTTTAAAAAGTATTGTAGTCTACTGATTGTTGAATTGAACTGCACTGGACATGAGCATCTACTATTATTAGTTTTATATTAAATGATAAAGTAATTTGGCTAGATTCCTTACTCAAAATGTCATGACTCATATAAAGAAATGTGTGCTTTACATTAACTGAGCTACCGTTACCTAAAACCCAGTACCGGGTGTTTGTCAGTCTATTTCCATGTATTTTATGTCTATACTTTACCTGTCTTTATGCACCAATAGAAAATAAATAATCTGAAGAAGAAAATGTCAAACCAAAGTCAAGGTCAAACTAACCTGTGTTTGTATCCTTGTGCAGATCTTCATGCACGGTAACAACCTGAACAGCCTCCACCAGCTGATCCACCCTGAGATCTTGCCGTCAGAGCTCGGTGGGATGATGCCGCCGTACGATATGGGAACATGGGCGCGAACGCTGCTTGACCACGCCTACGACGAGGAGACCGACTACTGTCCGGAGTCCTACACCCTGTCAGTACAAGACCTGGAGAGAGACCTGGAGAAAAACCTATCCCCAAAAACCATGAAGAGGTGGGCTCATCACCTCCAACACCTCCACGTCTCGAGTGTTTTACTGTTGCTGTTTAACACAACAAAATACTCGTTTCCTCAGTTTTTTAATTTCTTTTCCTCAGTTTTTTAATTTCTTTTTTCATAAGTTAGGAAAACTGATAACTAACTGCACTGGACCAAGTTAGAGTTTTGTAGATTTTGAGAAAGGAAGCGGCTGTGGCTGGTTGTGCAAGATCACATGATCAAATTCAAATTGTTTCAAAATGGAGGAATGTTTTTGCTTGCAGGTAATCCTTCCCATGGTTTGGGTTAAAATGGTTAGGTTTAGGCACAAAAAACCACTTGGTTAAGGTTAGGGAAAGATCATGGTTTGGGTTAGGGTTAGGGTTAAAACAGTAAAATGTGGGAAAATACTCCTTTTAACAGCACTAAAATGCTCAACGTGACGGTAAAGAATTTTCGGTTATTGTCTACAAGAGGTCCGGTGTTATGTCAAAGTCTGTTCCCCCCTCGAATAATGTTCCCCACTTGTTAAAATTGTGTTCACATACCAGTATAACAAACTACTGTCGGCACAGAAAACCAGTCCGGACCAACAGCTTTTGGACTACTGGCATTGAATCCTGTTCCTGTCAATAGTCAGTAAATTATTGCACTGGTTCTATGTAGCCGATGCCTTTGAGAAAAAAGGAATTACTCACTCACTTTTTTCACCTAAAATATTATCACTTTCTGATAATATGTTTTTCTAAAATCTACTCAAGTGAACCAGACAGATTTTAACAACAGTAGCTTGTGGAAAATGTCTATATACCAAATTAGATCTGGATATCAGGCCTGTTTTTCTGCAAATATTTAGTAGTTACAAATGTGAAAAGGGGTTAAACTCAGGCTGTGTGGGCCAAAAGCTTCATCACCAGTAATCATCATCAGTAATCTCTATTCTGTAATTGTCTACAGCATGTAGAGTATTAGTGGATCAACAGAACATCAATATATTGTGGAACTAATTATGTTATCTTTGCATAATTAGTGTAAACTAATGAGACAATAGTACAGCTAATGTGTAGATTTTATCTCACTGTGATATTCTTGTCTTCTTCTCCCACCTCCCACCACCTGCCATCTTTGGCTCGACTGAAGAGGATGATGTTCGAGTTTGTTCTCCTAATTACATAGTTTATGATTATTTTTATTTCTTCAGTTGAAAAAGAACAAAATAATGTTAAGAATCATCAACAGCTGAAGCCCTGACGCAGTTAAAAGCTGGTTTTCATCAGGATTTCTTGTTGTTTCACAAAGGAGGACAAAGGAGCAGAAAAAAGCCTAATAATACAAAAAATATATATTAAAAAAAATCATAAATGAATAGCTGCATACAAAATGAAACAGTTAAATTATATACTTGATAAAAACATTACAGAATGCTAAATAACTAAATGATAAATAAATTCATAAGAAACATAACTAATTGATAGAAAAAACTGTAATAAAACCAAAATAAATCAATTACTGGCTGAACTGGTTCAATTTTAGGGTGCATGGACACAAAACTTTTACACCAGCATTTGTCCCTGGGAGGAACTGTATGTTCAAGTACCATAAAGTGTTCTTTGGCACCTTGTAACTGTGAGTATGTTTGACATTTTGTGGCGTATCATTCCCCCCATAGGCTACCATGCAGTATGATTCACTGTGACAGTAAATCATCTGACCAAACACATTTAGAAGAAGTCCGACAGTAGACTGAGAGTCTCTGCACGGTAACAAAGTCCTGCCAATGACCAATCAATCATCTGACAATGATTCCAAACATGCCTGATTATTTCATTGCATGTTGTTTCAAACACAAAGCAGTTTTATTAACTATTATTCGCAGCCCATCTTCAAAAGTACAGGTCAAAAATTCAGCCGACAAAAACAACCTATAGTTATAGACGCCATCTAGTGGCCATAATTATGACCTGGAGAAGTAACGCAGTTCAGATGACATTAACATAAGGTGACAAAGTTCCATAATCGGAGGAGGCGGGTTGGATAGATAGATAGATAGATAGATAGATAGATAGATAGATAGATAGATAGAAACATAGATAGATACATACATACATACATACATACATACATACATACATACATAGATGGCAGAAAGTGGACTTAGCTGCAGGAGACCGCTGTTCACGTCCTCATTCCAACCCAAGCGGGTAGCTCCAGGTCTGAAAAGTGAAGCCAATGCAGAAGTGCCTTAAACCTGCATTCTTTCTAATGGCCATCAGGGGGCGACACCACTGGCTGCAAAAAGAAGTCTGAGTGTATGGAAGTCTATGAGAAAATGATCCTACTTCTCATTTGATTTATTACCCCAGTAAACACTTGAGTTTATGAGTTTATGATTTCGATCGCTATTTTCAAGTCTTCTTCAATGCATCATGATTATCAGTGTGTAAATTATGGTCCCATTTAGAGTAAAATAGACGATAAAGCAGCGTATGCTTTAGGGCGAGGTTAAGTTGTGATTGACAAGTCGCTACCACAGCGACAACTTTCATTACGTAACGTAACTATGGCGTAACCAGATTCACATAGTATAGGTGTAGCTGCTGCTATTTCACAGTGTGTTTTCAGTTCATGAAAGTTAATCATAACATTTTTGTCACCTAAAAAAAGTCTTGTTAAGTGTTTGGTTGTGATAAAAAACCCTCTAAGGGGTCGGATGTTCAGTTTTTCCGGTGAGTACATTTTGTTTTAACAGTTTCAAGCCCGTTTTTCACTAGTAAAAATTAGCATGAGTATTATCACTGTTAACCATAGATTGTAAATGCACGTTGCTAACCAAACTAGCAGATAGCGCTATGATCAGCTCCACCCTCTCGTCCAAATTTGGTCATTTCTGGCTCCAAAAATCAAATATGGCGATGGTCTATTTTTCACATAGGGGCAGCTTTTTAAAAAACATAATTGTCGTGGTGTTTACTGTTGCCATGACGACTAAGGTTGCCTAACTTTAAGGAAGTAGTAACTTTAACCCACACCACGTTTCAAGTGATCATTTTAACCCAAACCATGATCTTTCCTTAAACCTAAAAAAACAGTTCAAAATAGACCAGAGGATGATTAGACCTGACTCAAAATTTGATGGACCCAAACAGACCCAAACACTCTCCGCCTCGCCTCAAAAAACACATTTTTCTCCTGTGATGACTGTGATGCACTTCATGATACCAGAGCAGATAGCGAGTCCATTTGGATCCATTCTGTTATTTAGACACATAAACACACAGATCCAGCCTGTCTCTCATCCAAGGTCAGGTCTAATGCTGCACATGTTGTGTTCTGTATCCCTGCAGGTCTCAGTCGGTGGTGGAGCCAGGCGTCCTGAAACGACCAGATAAAGTGAAGAGTGAGGAGGACAACATGCAGCCGCTGCTCTCACTGGACTAAACAACACACACACACGCACACACAGCTCCAAACCATACTTAAACCAATATCTACACACACACACACACACACACACACACAAATACACTGACTTACCTGTGCACATACTGTACGCAACACGCGCGCCCTGAAAAACACCTTCCTCCAGAAAATGCTGCTGCTGCTGCTGTTGGATTTTCGTTTCTATCGAACTCATGGAAATCAAAAAGAGCTGAGACGAAGCAGACAGACAAGGACGTTTCCTCAGACAGAACAACATCCTATGAGCTACTGATGGCGTTCCATATAATATTTATTTAGTTATTTGTCAAGTGCCAATTCCAAAAAAAACTGTAAATTAACGTCTTTAAACAATCCAGCCCGTCAGTGTGGAGCAGGGAAGGGACGGCTCAAGAGCAAACACGACAAGTGCAAAGAGAAAGAGTTGTGAAGGTGCCACATTTGTGTGAAAATAGTGTTTCTTTCAGTTGTATAGTATACGACTGAGGGGGTGGGGTGGGCGTGAAAAACTGGAAATCATCTCACTTTAATGGGAGCTCGAGGCCACGTCTCCTAAGCTCTGTTTTTCTTCTTCTTTGTACAGTAATTTAAAGAAGCACGGCTCAGGATTAGCAGAAGTGACGATAATGAGTTGGTTCAACTTCCTGGACCCAAACTGGCAGACAGGCAGGGAGTGGGTTTACTGGGAGTTGAGTTTTTCTGGGTGTTTAATGGGTTTTTGGCATTTTTCCTGCAAAAACAATGTCTGAACTATTGGTCTCGCTCTTGTTATCTCTTGGAAAAGCAAATCCCCCTTTACGGTGGCTCTATGAATCATCTGTTTTTTTCCCTTTTGGCCATTTTCTCTTTTTTTCTGACCCATATGATACAGAATGAAGTCCAATATTTCTTCCTCCATCAGAAAAATACAAAGCTGCAGGCTCTCTCTAAAGAATGAGTCACAACATCAAGTAATTTATTTCCTTCAGAATTCATCGCATGACCAAAAGATACAGATTATTTTGAGCATCTAATGAGTAGGAGTCAGGCAAATAACTGTTATTTCATAAAAGCAGAAACAAGTGGATCATTCTCTCATGTAGCACATTTGTTAGATTATCGGCAATAATAATCTTACTTCTGAAATTGTCAAACATTACCATAATTTCCTTCGACTAGGATGAATTTATGATGATGATAATGAGGTATTAAAGGGACGACACTGGTATTTCTTGCATGTTTTAGATTATTTTAAAAGTCACAGTCCTTCCAGGATGCCGTTTCTTTGTCTTAATGGAAATTAAAGATAGTAAATTAATCTTAGATCAAGGTTCACATACTAGCTTTTCAACTACATCTCTCACTTAACTTTTAGAATACTTTGACATTTTGGGAAATACGTTTTTTAAGCTTTCTTGCAGAGTTAAATGAGAAGATCGAAACCACTCTCACGTTTGTCCTTTCAAACCTCTAAAGTTCATCAGTTAACACTTTGTTTTGTTTAAGTTAACTTATCTCTGAGCAGTCCTGCACAGGCAGATTACAGATCAAACAAACGTGATACAGCACGTTAATTAGTGAGCTTTAAAGGCGCAGGTAGGTGGGATTTTTTGTTTGTTTGTTTTTTACCTTTGGACAGAGCTGGGCTGCTTCCAGGCTTTATGCTAATTTAAGCTAACAGTTTTCTGGTGGTAGCTTCATATTTATTGCTCAAACATGAGAGTAGCAAACTATCACTCTTCTCATCTAACTCTCTGCAAGCAAGTGAAAAAGTGCGTTTCCCAAAATGTCGTACTTTTGCTTTTTCGTCTTCAGGTTTTGATTCGCCAGCTAAATACTGTAGCTTGAGAAAGAAAGGCTGTTTGGCAGCAGACTGTCAGGTGTTGAGTGTCAAAGCTTCCTGACAGCACATGAACACACCACACTGGCAGATTTCATTCTAGTAAACTGCTCAGCGTTGCCAGATGGGAAATGTTTAAGTATCATAACAGTGGCTTAAAATGACCGTAGGCGAGTCATAACCAAGAGAACGAATAGACGTAAATGTGTCATTTCAGAAAACGCATTTTTTGAGATGTGCAACTCTTTGACGCTGCCTACAAATCTAGCCTCTTTTTTTTTTTTTTTTTTAAATGCTGACATAGTTATATGATGTGTGGGAGAGTTCTTTCATGACTCACTCAAATAAAAACATCCCATAATTGAAAACAAAAGCATAGCTGTTCAATAAATGAATAAAAAACTCATTTTCTTTTTTTCACAAAGACGCAGCAGTAAAATCTCTCTCGTGCAAACCTCCGCCAGAGAACGACAGCCGTGCTCATGAGTCACGTTCAACATCACAACAAGTGTGATTGGCTGGAAAGATGTCACGTGAAAAGAGATGCGTAAACACAGACGTAGGATCCATATTTTACTTTCCTGATCGTGTCGGGAAATGAATTAAAATGAGATCGCCTAGACTGATTACAGCTACTAATACTAAGTGTCATAAAATGATCAAATTATTGTACATTATGGGACTTTTGGCCTTATTGAGTGTACATCGTACAGAGTATATCACCACGTACATCTGGCAACGCTGAAACTGTATTACCAGGAAATGATGATTTAACTCCAACAAAAATGAAATAAGAATGATTTTCACTGTCATGGATCATCAAGCAGTATCCAAACTGGCAGTAAATGGGCTAAAATAAAAGTCCCTTTTTTCAGCATGAATCATTATTTTCTGTGCAGAGGACTTTGAATCTATGTTGAGCTTTATTTCAGAAAAGTATTATTTACATATTTAAAGTACAGTGTTTTATTATAATTACAGTCAGATTTAAATTTAAATACAGCAGTTAGACAAGCTACTGCTGCAGTGTAGATAGAGTAGGATATTTAAAATGACAGACACTATTTTCCACTTGCTATACTCACAGTTTTTGTTTTTTTTTTAAATGCTGCTGACTTCCTAAAAATACTTCTGGGTGAAACTGGCATTACTTAAAGCTGTTTGACATAGCTTAGGCTCCTCCAAGTCAACAATTCACTCCAGGTTTATGTTGTGAAGAGCGAAAGGTATGACAAGCGAATGTTAAGAGGGTAGACAGGCCAGCAAGAAGGAAAACATGCGACTATGACAGGCAGAGCAGCAGAGGTAAAGCCAAGTAAAGCCAGTAGGTGGGTAAAGATAGTCAGACTGGCAAGCAGACAGCCGAGCAGATCACAGAAAGGCCGGCAGGCAGGAAGCATGAGGTGGCCGGCTGCAACGAGAGCAGACAGCTGGAATGCTAAACCATCACACCAGTGAACATGACATGTCAACCCCAGTTACAACAGGCTCTACCCTTTACAGATTAGAGTTAGACTCCAGTCTCAGTGGTTCTATGTGATCTGTCTGGTTCAAATCAGAGTTAGATGGATATAACAGTTTGCCAAATATGATGCTGAGATGGTTTTCTATTAAGAATGTGATCAGCTAGTCCTCTGAGAACAGACAACCCTGAGACAAGTGGGTTTCTTTGCACATTTCCTTTACTCATCGCAGCATAAATCCAGCGTAATTTCATTTTAGCTTTTCATTGAATGCTTGGTAAAAGTCTAACCTCCCCAGTGGATTTGCTACAGTCAGCTGCAAGCCAATTCTGCTGCAGCTTTGCCCAAAATCCCTGAAGTCAAAGCCTCCTATTTGTTACCTTTATTTACAGAGGCAAGAACGTATCCTTCAGTGAATAGATCCAATACTGATATCTATGATAATGCCACTGATTTTAAGGCAGAGTGGAAAACACTGAGCTCTGTTCACCTTCACTTCTGTGAGATTGAAACTGCTCTTGATACACTCCAATGATTGTAGCTTTAAAAGGCATTTTATTTAAAATGACAGACAATTTATATTAAACGCTTCTGACTGCGGCAAAAAAAAAGAAGCAAATATAGAAAATTGTATTATTCTGAAAAATCCAGACATATCATCAACTTTCATCACAAAAAGAGACTCAAACAGTGTGAAAGTAGCCGTGCAGAAACAGCTCAGTTTTCAATTTCAGATATTACTTTGGCAAACTTATTGAACGTGGCATCAGAAAGCTCAAAGCAGTGAACTGTGGGGACAAGGTTTAGATAGATGATAATGAGCAGAACTGTTCTCACATCTGATTATTATTATTGATTATTTTTGGCCACTTGGGGGCAGCAGAAACACGTCATCACCTTTTAAGTTGACATGTTGAACTTGTTAGCAAACAGTTGCTTATTTCACATGAAGCAGTTACATAATTATCCATGTGGAGTCATGTTTCTGTCCAGCTCTCTTTTAGCTCTGTTTTTGCTCTCTACCAACTCCTGAGGGAAATATCTGGCTCTTTAGCTGCTAAATGCTCCACTATGTTCACCAGCTAGTCTACAGCTAACTGTGTCTGTTTGCCGTTTGGTGCTGAGCAGGTAGTGTACAGTGGCTTTTTACAGCTTTTTCTCTGAAAAAACAACAGAAATGACGCTATGAGAGCGCTGAGAGTGAACCAAAACAGTAAAGTTTCAGCTGGACAGATAAACAATGAGCTGAAACTCACTATAAAATCTCTAATTCTGTAGGTTCATCACTACGAGCAATGCCTCCGCTATAAAACACTGTCATTTGAAACATTTTTATTGTAAAAAATATTGATTTTCGCTGCTTTAAATCCTGAACAAATCACCTGCAAAATAATTTAAGTCTTATCACAATTCAAACCTGAACAAAAGCATAGCAAACTCTGCAAGAACACAAAGGAAGGACGTTTGTTTGTCAGCTAGCTTTGCAGTAGATTTACTCAAACTGCTACAGAATGTTTTTACTGATAGTAAAAGCAGTTATTTAAAAGTATTAATGTATCCTGGAGTTTCCCAGACATTCAGTATTCAGCATCAAGAAGCTCCTAAACATCAAAGATTTTCTCATGTAAATCTGATCTAATCTAATCCGATTGGCCAGCTTTGGTGCTACCTCATGTCCTGTCACATCACTGCTTGTTTCATGCTCTCATTGAGTCTCACATTGAACTCCCCAGATATGTAAAACATCGTTATTATAGGAGACAGAGAAGATCATATGACAGCGAGGGGGGGACTGACTGAGGGTTAATGTTGTGTTGACATCACAATCCACATGTTGCTTCTACCTGAATCATAAGCTGATGTCACAAATCCTTGCAGCAATACCGACTTTATCATGCATGTTATAATTTGTTGCTAATTGTTTTGTCCGTTCAGTGAACTACAAACAATTAAACTATTGAATTACAGATTACTTTTAATCCTGAACCACCGAGTTTATTTGAACCCTCAGAACATGGCGCCCACTCTGAGAATTGCAGCTGTTTCCTTTCAGACATAAAGCTCCTGGTGTGAAGTTTCCAGTAACGCTGAGTAATATTTGATCATCCAGCCCAGTATCCTTGACATTCTGCAGCATTCAGTTTATGCCCGATGTCAACTTTAAGTATCAATGCAGAGAGCAGTTTGTCTTTTATGTAGCAGGAGCGTGTAGCGCGTCGGCTTTTATACCAGAAACAGGAGTTTGTGTCTCAGACCAAAAACGAAACAATGATCCTTCCTTAATCTTAATTAAGTCATTTTAGTCTCCTAATATTCACCACAGAATGAGAAGAAATCTTTTATAAAAGCTGGTATTTAATATTTCATCTTCATTGAACGCATTCTGGGGTTTTGCTGGCAGGGGTTGAAGCGTCTGAGCATATCAATTAAAAAATTGAGAGATAATCAAACATATCATCTTTCTGCAATCCAAAATTCTATCAGGATCAGTACTGATGTCGGTTTTCAAAACCCAAAACTGTACTTTAAAACCTGTGTTGCTTTCTTAAAACAACATTAAGATTATTTTGTCAAATCTCGTCTAGGGTTTTTTTTCTTGATAAATGAACAAACAAAACAAAAATGTAAAACTGCCACTTCTGTGCACCTCTGTAAAGACGACGGTGAAACCAGAAAAACATATTTATCAGGTGTTTAGAATGACTTCTTTGCATTAGAAAATATCGCATTAGTTATTATACACATACAATAAAACATTTAGAGCCGATACGTCAGGATGCAGTCAAGCTTTTATCACAAGCAGTCAGACATTCAGGAGGAAAATACGATGCTGAACGCAGATTAGTACGATAAACAGGGACACACACATTTACACACAGCCACTGTAGATGCTTCCAGTTGTTAGGATACAAAGTTTACATTAAATAAACATCTGTATACTGCTTGAATATTGCTAAACTCTTTTAACTGAGTGTCACTCAGAGCGTCCTGCAGGTCCGCTGTATAAGTATTAGAGGTTGATTGAGTACGGAGAGGCTGCTTTGTTCTGTTGTAAAACTTATTGTATGTAAAAGAACTTAAACACAGTAACACACAGCTGAAGATTTTTACTTTTATTACAAATATACTTTATCGGGTGATGCTTTGTGCTTTGCCATACATTTAAGGTTTTTTAAATGTGTTTTTTTTTTGTCAGTATTTTATTAAAATTGCTATCTATCTTTTTTGTTTATTACACAGGTGACAGATATATGTTGTATGAATTGTAAACAGATGTTAGAATAATCTGTTTTTATTTAAGTATTTTTCAGCATTTTGAATGTTCTTCCTGTGATGTTGTTATGTCTTACCCGCTGATTTTGGATCACAGTATTGCTGAATATATATTTCAGAGACCTGCTGTTACAAGACAGTATAGAAGGTTGTAAAAAAAAAACCCTTTGGCTGCCATACTGGAGGTCCTTTGTATTTTTATTTTAAATTCAACCGCTTCATCTCAAAAGAAACACATATTGTTCATTTCTGTGCTAATTTTGTGCATCCTGTCACGAACACTTAATGTCAGTTTTTATGTGAGAGTGATCTATATTTCACACCAGCTTACATGAGAAGAAATATGGAGCCAACATACTGTCATGCTCCCCGTGCAAAATCCGATTAATCTCACGTGACACACAGACTGTAGAGAAACATGAGTGAAGCTTCTGCAGCGTCACTTGTAGGTTTCTGAAGAGATGTTTTGAAATCTGGGCAGCAAATCCATATTTTCTGTGATTTGCATGCAATCAAGTTCCCCCCCCCCCCCCCCAGACATAGCTTGCTTCCAGCTTTAAAGAGGACGCGTCGTCACATTTCCAGGTCTATATTTTCATTCTGGGGCTTTACTGGAATATTTTTGCATGATTTATAGTTTTTAATCTTTGGCTTTTGACTTTCAGGGAGCATTTTTAAACACGTTCATCTCAAGTTTTGGAACTTTGTCCATTTTTAACATCAGGCATTATGAGAAAAAGCATGATATTAATAACATTCATTTTGAAAATTTTCCTGTCATAAAGCAAAACATAAGAGAGAAAAAAAAATGTCCTTGTGAGGAAAAAAAATATCAGTATTTTTTAGAGAGAAGTTGAGGGTTTTACCATTTAATTCAATGCAGCCAGAGGGTTATTGGACCCGGAATCTAGTGGTCGTTACAGGAACTGCATCTTCAGACACTAATATGTTAAAGGCTCACTGTGGAGTTTTCTTATAAACAAACAAAAGTGTTTACAGTGAGCGTTATTCACCAAAATGCATTGTGTGCATCCTTCAGGTTTAACAAAGGTGTTGAATCTATTTCCTTCCTTATAAAACATTTGCAAAGTGAATGTTTTTTAAAAGTGAAATCCTGCATTGTTTACATCCATGTTTACCTCTTTGCCATCTTCTTCTTCCCTGCCATTTATTTTCTGGCATATTGCTGCTTTTCTTAGCACATTACAGCCACCTGTAGATCATTTGAATAGTATGAAAGCATTAGCAGGATTGAGTGTCTTTGCACATGCAGGAACGGAAAACAGGTCCCAGTCTTTAAAAAGACATAAAAATGGCTCCATATCGTCACCAGAGGTCAGAAACTCCACAGGGAACCTTTACTGTAACGACAACATTCAGCCGTAAGCTTTGGTTGGTGTGATGTTTCCAACTTTATTCTTTTCTTCAGATAAAAAGATAAAAGTGTTAAATAGACTTAACATACGAGGCCATTACCAGTATTTTGGGTTGTTTCTCTTTCTTTTGCTTTTCGCTTGTGAACTTTTTTTCAGTGTTTTTTACTTTGAAGTCTGGAAAAAGGTTTTCACTGAAGCTCAAAACATGATACATCACATCCTGTTGGTGAGATTATATTTACATCTCATGGGATAAAAACTATGAAAAACAGATTTTCAGATTTTCAGATGTGCTCTTCATCACATGTCACACTGTCACACAGCACTGTCAAAAATGTCTTTTTTGCTGTTTATTTATTTATTATACATTTGAGAAGTCCAACTTCTGATTTTTGAGCATCACCAGACTTAATCATGGTATGTTTAGATATTACTTTCAGACCTCCATGATGGCGCCAAATGTGGTCAGCAGAATATGTGAGATACAAATGCAATGACTCCATATTTGGAGCATTTCTGCAACTACAGGCCAGAGTTTGAATCCCAGTTTGGAACATATGACTACACTGAAACTGTGCCTAACTGGGAGATTGTAGAAGAGAGGACATGACATCATCCATAGAAGAGAAATACATGTGTTGTTTGCATTTATGCATATGTTATATTTAAAACATATTTACATATGTTTTGCACTAAATGGATATAAAAAGGGCAAATGTTAACCCAGATGTTTGGTTTCAGTGATGTAAATGTCTTCTGCTTTCTTGGCAACCTAAACTACCCTGATCACAATAACTTTGTTTATGTCAAACTCGCAGCAATGACTGCACATGCATTTCAATTTATACAACACTGTGTAGAGCTGTATTAGAAATGAAGTGTTCACATAAAGAGTTTTGTTCCAAAATGAGGTCACAAAATAAACAGCAGCCCTTTGAGAATCATTTTCTGACATGGAAACATTTAACGATCATCTTTATTCGATTTACTGATGAATTTTCTTTACAATAATTCATCATTTTGGAATTAAACTCTCCATCACAAGCTTTGTCAATGTATTTCAGTCTTTATAATGACCTCCTTTAATGTGGGAGGCTGAACTTAAATGATTTATTTCTCACTGACGTTGACTAATGTTCGATTTATCTCAGCCAAAGCCACCTCTTCCATTAAAAATTCAATGTATTGTTTCTAAGCATTAAGTATTTGTGCTTTGAGAGTTTGGGCACTGAATGACATTTTTTAAATGATTGATAATTTCCTAAAAATGAATGCACAATTTTCATTTGGTGATATATATTTATTTAAGTTTCATATCACTGTTCTTTGATTGTATAGTTGCAGTAGGCGCTGTAGGGAGACCAAACTCAAAACTGAATTGTGTTATCATGGAAAGCCGGTATATTATAGGAGCAAAAACTGTTCAGTTAGCAGGTGTTAAATGTATAAATGTCCTCAAAGGCAATTTGCTGAAATGCATTATGTAAAATGAGCAAAATAAATATGAACACACGTAGATTTTCTCACTGGTCACATTTCTCTTGTTTTTGTCTTGAGACTGTTTCATCGCTTTAATAATAATCCAGTATGTGAGAGAGGGAGCTGGAGCTTCAGATGTAACACTAACGGGGATGGATCCTACTTGCAGCTGCAGGGAATCAACAATCAGGACAAATGTCTGTTTCCTGGGAGTGAAGCTGGAGGCAAAGACCAAATGAAAAGGGACTAGAAACGTAATGTTTTCTGAGAAGATTTTTGAGTACGTTCACTCAGGTTGAAAGATGGTGCTTGAATTCACTTTGCACTTAGTGGGAAAAAAGGAGGACGTAGCCTTGAGTGCAGGACAGACTCGCTGTGCTGCAGTTGTCAAACCTGTCTCCTAGAAATGATGTTTCTATAACACTAATTTGCAAGAGAAAATATGTTTTTAGAGAATTGCAATGCCGCCCAGATTACATTTTCTATCAACATAATGAGGGAACATTTTTTTAATGAACGTATCTGCAAAGTAGCAACATGTTCATATTGAATCTGTCTGCAAAACTGTCGTGAACCGTGACGTTTTGTTTTCCCTGCAATATCAGCTCAGAGCAACCACAGCATGATAATCGTTTTTTATGGTTTTTATGTTTATGCAGGCAAAGCACTTGAATGAGATTAGAGGGGAGTGAAATGGTGGTTTTGGTTAAATACTGAAAAAGTCACAGTGACTTGAAGCTGAGACACATGTTTCTTAACATTTAACTGAAATGTCAATCTTTCCCTAAACCTGAACCAAAGCACCTTATCAAAGTGTCACCTCGACCTCCTCACCAGTACAGGAACAGAGCACCTGTGACTGAATTTACTAGATGCACCAATTACATTTCCAATTACAGTCTAATTTCTAGGAGCAGAAATATCCACAACTTTAAATTTCTTCGGACATTTTAACACTGAGTTAAGGCACCAGATAATTCATATGATTCACAAAATCATTGTCCTTTTCGATATTTAAACAAAACCACAATCTTTCCTTAACTTTAGGGGGAATGCAGGATGCGAAGAACGTCACACTTCACCAATTGGTTCCAAAATGTATTTAGAAAAGCAAATTAGTGGCACATAAACACCTCATGCATCAGGTAGGTATTCATTTGCTCTACAGAAGCCAGAGTACATCAGTCTCAAATGTTCTTCTGTGTCTCCATAATATTGACTTTTTACTGAGAAGTATGTTCGCCTATAACATTATAAAGAAAAACACAATGATTATGTCACAATTTTCTGCATGATTTTATTCAAATTATGACTCAAAAACTGCATTTTGGGTTAGTATTCTACATATGACACAGCGGGCATTCTCAGTACAGCCTGAGATGTCATTTAATTTGCTCCTAAAATATTCAGTACTGTGATTGGGTGATTGCATTCTGCCTTGTAATACATGCAACAGGTTGTTTATACCGTCTCTTTATGAAACAAAGTTAAAATTATTGCCCAAGTTTTATGTTACAGTCTAATGACACTGATCTGCAAAGAAAAACATCTTCTCTAATTAGAACAAAGTGAATTTTTCCAACCAAACTTGTGTATTTTTCTTCTCTCTGTCAGTGTGAGACCTAAAGATTTATTAATGAGTCTCCAGAGTGCAACAAATAAAACAATCCGTGTTATCTACATTCTTTATACAGCACAGGACCTACTGCTGGATGGTGTTTATTTTACACTGAAGAGTTGGTGTTGAGTGCAACTGA
This sequence comes from Thunnus maccoyii, assembly GCF_910596095.1. Lineage (NCBI taxonomy): Eukaryota > Metazoa > Chordata > Actinopteri > Scombriformes > Scombridae > Thunnus > Thunnus maccoyii. Next base: position 3,346,416 of record NC_056549.1, on the reverse strand, counting down.
ATTATAACTGCAAATTACAACTCGAAAATGTGGCTTTGTTTGAATAACAACAGCATGCATAATACATAAGACATCACCAAATTGCTTCAAAAACAACATAAACACAATTCACACCTTCTGCAATTAATCCGCTCTTATTCCTGCAGTTACAACACAATCATCATCATGTTCCCCGCTGGCTTAAATTCTTGAAACATTTCCATATTAATAGAGTTCATTCACAAAAGACAAACCCAGGATATCTACGGCTCTGTTGAGTAAGTAAACATCAGTAAATATGAAGTAAATGGAGGTGTTGAAATGACTTTCGGTAACAATGAATCCTTTACAGATTCCTTTTCAAGGCTTTTTTTTTTTTTTTTTTTTTATTAATTTTCACGCACACACACACAAACACACAGCTTAAATCTGTTGAAAAGCCCCAATATTCTCCTCAAAGGAAATTAGAGAAGGTCTCAAATTATTATCATAAATATGTCTCAACAGGAACCATAAATGATAAAAGCACCATGTGCAGCTGTGATGTCATCCTCTCAGGCCTCTATTTACAGCATATGGGTTGATATACTATATAGAGTGATTAAGGCAAACAGTGAGTTTAGTTCATCTGCAAACCATAACGCTCAAATTATATTTATTCATCAGTAGATTAATTTTTTAGTAGGTTGTTTTCATCATTTTTAATGTCTTATAGTTAGCACAGCTGTTGTAAGCTGACCCGCATGCTCAAAAAACAAAAACAAACTATTGTAAGTGCATTAAATTTAGGACATTTGGGCCAGCTAGTTATATCATTGGTATGTTAAAGGCACTTTTGATGTAAACAAGCAAGATTTTGTTCACAAAATGAACGGAGAACATACTGAATGTGTTTCTTACTTTATGAAAAATCGTTTTAAAGCAGGACTATGTCACTTCTGCTGAACAGCAGCAACAGCGGCCTCTGCTGCCACAAGTGGTGATTACAGGACGCTGGTGCATTTAACTCTGTTGATACCTGAGCAGTGAGGATACAGCACTGTTGTAACATGAGGGAACACTTATGGCATGTCTAGACCGTAAGCGTAACACGAGCAGCACGTTTAGCAGAGCAGCAGCAACAGTGAGTGCTCCGTCTGTGTGTCTAGCAGAGACACTGCTAAACGTGCTGCTCAGGCTGAGGTCTAGACACAGCATAAGTGTTAAAGTCTGAAGGAGCGGTCAGTGTTAGACCGCTGTCTTGACAGGGGGGGTTACTGTTGTGACATCCCTCACTGTGCTTCTGGTTGATCTTATTTCTGTGATCGTCAACATATAGACCCACAGCAGCTGTGTGCTAAAATGTAGTTGCTAACGGCTAGCGTTATACTCTTCAGCATCTTCACACACTGCAGAAAATAAAGTCTGGTGGCTGCTAGTATGTATTTTAGTTCTGTTGATAACGATATAGTTACATATTGGCGAGATAACAAGTGATTGTAATTCACTGAAGGGTTCATCAGGCTCATCAGCTGTTGCTTATTAGTTGAAGAGTCATCTGCACGTACTCATAGAACTGGAGTTACATCCAGGTAACTACTACTATTCTAAAGGGTGATCGTAACCGCTCAACCCAAATTACACATTACAAGAACAGGCGTCAGGGGCGCGGAGTGGGAATGAAAGAGGCGCCAGTCCCTCTATTACAAGTCAGTTTACCATCAAAATGATTTTGAAGCTGTTATTTTAAGGTAAAATAGTTGCATAATGTTGCTTTAAATTGTTTACAACAGCTTGCAGTCTTCTTCTCTTTTATCGCAGTTATGCTACTTTTTACGTCATGTGACCATCATTACATGTTGATAAGTGAAACTGCATAAAACAGCACAGCTGTTCAAACAACACACAAGGCAATGTGACATGCAGGACTGCAATAGTTGGCAGCTGAGTGAGAACGCTCTAAAAACATTAGCTCTAATGCTAAACTCTAACCAAAATGTGTTATTGTTATTTTGGAAACTCGCCAGTTATCGCTCTCTGCAGTCATAAGAATATAAATACCAGCGTCCCCTTACTCATGACGTGCATTTGCATTTTTTGTCATTATGCTGGTAGAACATGTGATTCAAACACAGCACCTGCTCCTGAAATTATTCTACCCGCCATTAGTGGTCATAAACTCCACAGGGAACCTTTAATGGCAAGAAATTTAGTTGGTCAGTAGAAATTAGTAGAAAGCAGGTGAGCTCTTGGTACCAATAAGTCATTTATGTTGTAAATTAAGATGGAATTTTTAGAGTTGTCAGAGCTGAAAGTATTGATTTTGAAAGCATTTAACTGAATTATAATCATGAATGAAACCTAACAAATAATCAAAAAGCTTCAAGTCACTGACAACTAACAAATACATGAAACCAGGTCAAAAACTGTATCTGCTCAGAAGATGCAAATCAACAAACTTGAACTACTGACCAAAAAAAGAATCAAAGACAAGAAAGACACTGAAATAAAACAGTAATAAAAATTGAACTTTGCTTCGAGTGAACACACTGGACGCTGTAAGAACAGCTGCAGCGTGTCACCAACAAAGACTTGTTCTTAATAGCATCATGTGTATTTAAAACATGTAATCAGATACGTCGTCAAGGATAAACGCAGTATTCCATCGTTAGACTCACATGAATATCAATGAAGTCTGTGAAGTACTGAGATTAGATTAGACTAGATTATCCTGTGGATTGATTGATTTGTTTATTAAATTACTGTGTATATAGTACTTAAAAACATAATTACACCACGTAGCTGCAGCTGAGTGGTGTAATTACTGTTGGTTAATATCACACAGCTGCAGAACAGCTGGAGTTTCAGGACTTCCAGACAGAGCAGAGCTACGACTGCTTCATTTTCCTGCTGAAAGAGATTTTATTCAAAAATGAAAATTCACTTATGCACTAAAGTATTCATGTCTAAAATAAACACTACGTTTCTTCAGTGTTTTTTTTTTTTTAAACACCACTTTAACATCCACACACTCTGTGGGCGACTGAATGGTTGTCAGATCTCATTTGGCCATGAAACATGAAGGCTCCTCACACTTTCATTTCTCAGGCCTGCTGACCTAAACCCTGCGGGCTGACAGGAAGCTCAAGGCTATCTTAACCTCATTTCACACTCGTACTTGACACACCAAACCTCAAGCTGAAGATTCACACTTGTAAATCAGCGCCCGGGGTTAAACCTTCAGGGCAATGACAGCACATAACATGCTGAGATTTGATTGGACAACAAACCGTTGCTTTGGTCTGACAATGAATCATACTTTTGATGTTAAAGATGCATTCAGACTGAAGGCAAAAGCAAATTTTAATCTCGCTTTAACATGTGACATGAGGCAGACCGAAAATAGCATCGTTGTCCGGGAAAAAAGGTGAACCTGTCGCAGTTTTTGCTGCAATGCAATGTCGTCCAGTGAGACAACTTACATACATCCAAGCACATGTTCCTGGTAGATTACCGGTGTAATATGAACAGCAGAGTATTTCTACTGTTTACCTCACGATCATTGCAACAAAAGAGTTGCTACTGTGATAACTTTCCAAAAGTTGTAAAATCCTGTCTCTTAGTTTTATAAACCATTGTGCAACAATTTGGCGTCTGATTCAAGGTCGCAGTAACTGACTTCCTGGACTGTTAGCTAGTTACTGTAGCAACACATGTAATAAATGTGTATGTGTGACAGCTCAAACCCCAAACTGATCTCAGAATCTATCAAGAACTCCAGTTCTTCTGTTAAATTGTTACAGATCTTTAATCTTTCCTCTTGTCTTTTATGTTACTGAAACAAATTCAAACAGCTTCAAACAAGTAAAAACACTTAAACATTTCTTGCTTCACACGACTTAAGAGTGAATCTGCATTTGTAAGTATTTACTTGTTTGTTTCAACTGTATGAAATTGCGCCACTTCTTAAATTTGCTTCACATTCAGTCTGTACACACCTTCAGACTTTTTGGGGATAATTCTGAAAAGTCGAGGATAGTCCAGCACTGAAGTGAGACTTAATAAAGCTGCACTAATGAGAGAAGCCTCACATTCTGACCATGGCCATGACAAATACTCACTTCTCATTGGCTAGCATGTGTCACTTTAAATCATATATTAAAACACCTAAAACATCAGTCAACACTTACTGTTCTAAATCAGTGTGCAAGAAATCTTAAACCTTAGGAAACCATAGCAACAACAGTAGTGACTTGCGCTACGTTACCAGGTAACTTAGGTGAAACTGCCTACTGTATATTTACGAAAACAAAGTTTTGTGCATGATCACATGCTCAGAAACTGTAACTATGAATAAACTGTCGGCTAACACGGGTCTCATATCGGGATTAAACCTACTGTGAAAACCCATTTTGGTTCTTTTGACATCAGGTTTCCATTTAGTAAGACAACAATAGCAAATTGCTGGTAATGCTCAGCAACAGTTTTGTAGCAACAGTAAGCTTGAGCCTTGTTGCTTCAGGCACAAAACCAGAGCTATGAACGAGCGAGGTAACTGAAACTTTGACCATGTATTTGTCTTAATAAATAATAAACTACATGATCCATCGCTGGATTAACATGACACACATGACATTCATTCAAGATAGAAGACATCACAGCGTCTCATGAGTTGGTCACATTTATATTTGTCCTGTACAGACTCCCTGTTTCTGAACGAGTTAAAACAGCTGATATTTTACTATAGAACAAAGCTGACTTGTTGATATCTTTGGCATCCAGGACTTTTGAAGTTTAAAGACAATTTCACAACATTACATCTAATGGGGCAACATATTTTTATTATGTATTACATCACTGATGATACACTATCGGTCCATTTTATCATTTTCTGTCCTGTCTGATGCTTGTTTCATTTGAACTGGTTAACTGAGGTTAACTGAGGTTGCATGGCAAAGATTTAAAAGGCTGTAGCAGTGGGAAATAAAGTTGTTTGGGAAATAGAAATGAAATAACCCTAACCCTAACCCTAACCCCCTAACCCTAACCCTATGACAACAGTGTTCAAGTATTGAATGGATATTGGCATTGGATGAGTGGACCATATACTGTGAATTTTAACTTAAAACCTTTGTTTTTTTCTGTTACAAGTTGGCAACCTTGTTATGAATCAGCAACTTCTTTGAAATATAACATAAAACAAAAGGGGTCAGTGTTTGGGAATAAAAAAATTCCCAACAATTAAATCCAACATGTCAAAATATGTCTTTAAACTAAGAAAACAGCAGTGCCTTTTAATGTAAATGAAGCATGTGAAGGTGAGGTACATACAGTAATGAGGTTTTGCAGTTTTATGCAGAGGCAGCTGAAGAGCTGCAGCTCGTCGGTCTACAGTAGGAAAAAGAGTCTCATCAACATCCATCCATATGTTGGTGAGACTGATGTTCATACTCATGATCAGAGACAGGGAGGCTGCTGGGATCACCTGTGGGAGCTCCTGAGGTTTGATCCCCCTGACATTTATTTGCATGCTAATCTGCAGCAGATGCAGCTAAACAACAAAACACAACTGGTACGGCTATGATACAGATGATAACGGTATTTTAAACCAGTAATTTTAGTGGAAAAGAGGATAAAAGTAACAAATTGTCAACTTATTGACAAGTTAAGATTTAGAGTATTGATGTTCTTCTTTTTATGAAAAAAAGGGCTGAAATATGCAACATGCCCATTCAAGTAATATTTAGTGTCATTTATTTTCACTAGACATTTGTTGCAAAATGTCCCAGTTTGTACTTACTGTTAAATTGTCTTTTTTTTCCTTTTCAAAATATGATTCAAAGCGTAATAAAAGAGAAAAAGTGACTTTTTAAACCGAAGAATTTGAATTTCTTTTGCCAGTACAACTGCCTTAAACTAAGCTACATTTTATATGAAGGTTGTATTTTAGAAATCATTGACTAGACTGAAAGTAAACAGAAAAATTACACGTTATAAGGTGTGTACTTTTACATCAGCCTAAATTACAAACATATGCATTATGTACAGTATATTGAGTTAAGAATATTCTCATAAATGTGTTGGTGTTTTGGATAATAAAGATGTTATCTACAGCACAAGCAAGGCACGACCGGTGAAGACTAACTAGTGGAAGCAAAACATCACAGCGAAGCATCAGCTGAGGGGAAAATGGGAAAATATCAACAACAACCCCAGGAGCTCAACCACTTAGTGAGAAAATAAATACATAGATAAATTAAAGACAACATATTTCTGTCCACTTGTTGCTCTCACGTTTATCTGTCAGTCTGTGCTTGTCCTCTGAATCTAAGGAAGTCCACAGATTCAAACATCTCCCCCCTGCTGGGCTGGAGGATTCAACTGCCATCAGATATGAGGTGAGAGGTCAGGTCATCCTATTGACCCGACATCCTGGCTGCTCTCTGCTGCTCCAACATCGACTTGAGTGCAGGAGACATCATGGCAGGGGACATGGCCGGGGTGAAAGGTCGTAAGGGGTAGTGCGCATTTTTGCCGGGGACATAAATGCACTGGAAGTATCTCTGTCCTGTGGAGACGGTGAGATTATGAGTCGGATAGATGGATCCATAGTGGTTTGAAGGAGATGTCAGTTAAAGATGAGAATAAGATCCAAACTGGGCTCCATCTTAACATGCTACTAGCATAACACGCCTGAATCTGTACAGTCAAGTAGATCGAGTTGAGTTGCATTGTGGGTAATGTAGGCGAGGTTGATTTTGACACTTTAAGAAAAAAAAACGTCCATTGTGAGCAATGTTTAATCAGTAGAGTGCATCTATTGTTTATTATTGAGAACCAGCTCTGAAACTGAACTGGTAAATATCAAAATGTATAATATTTACAATTACCAATTTTATTAAAAGTAACATGTCAGCTTCTCTCACCTGTTTTCTTCTTGTCTGTAGCGTTGTCTTCAGTCTGGCGCTCTTCTGTGAGAAACAGTGATAAAACAGATTGAGATATTATGTTGTTGTTGTTATTGTGAGAGGATGATGAAGGATGAAGAGGAGAGTTTACATGCAGGTGTGTTGCAGTAAGGAGGACAATGTGTAAAGACAACCTTGAAAGAGAGCACACACTCTTTCTATTCTATCGCCAGTTAACTATTATTTATGAAGGGAATATAATAAAAAATTCAGATATGGTCTTTTTTTCTGCTCCTTTTTATCATGCATAAGACTGACCAGTTTACTACTGGTCTGTAGCATCTGTACAGCAGTGAATATCTGTACAGTCCTGCTTTTAAACAACCTACACAAACCAAATGCAAATTATCTACCTTCAGCTTTTAGTTGGGAACATAAAAATCTAACTTTGTATGACCCGTCCTAGCTACTGTGTCAGACTTTGATATTAAGAAAGTGTTGAACCACTCGGGGCAGTGGGGGAGTGTTGATTCTCCACTGGATGACTCAATAAGAACAGAACACCAATACCCAGATTTAATGGGATTTGGTTCATGGATTTAATCAATCCAGCTAAGTATTATTGTTGCTATATTCATCAAAAGCCGTAATCTCTCCCAATAACTCAAGGCGGCTCAAAAGGCCAGTAATCTTGTCTCAATCAGCTCATCTCATTAAATTATAATCACTTTTATTCCTAATGTCATTAGAGCGAACGTCTCTTCATACTGAGTTAACCAGTGGAAAAGATGGTGAAAATTAACATAATACCTCAGGCTTTACGGGAAGCTCTTTTTCCGTTCTCTATGAACAACAAGCATATAGTATGAAGCATTATTTTCAATTAATAAAACAAAAGATTCTCCTTCATCCAGGTGATAGAATATCCAAAGATAATAAGTTGGATTTATTGTTTTTGTCTTGAAGACGTTTCTCCAGTCAACCAAGAAACTTAATTAGTTCCACCGACAACCTCTTTAGATCATTCACACCTTTACTGCATGTGACGTAAACACTTAGCTTAGCTACTCAAAATAGCCAATGAAATAACATTAAACAATGACATAACGAGTTTGTTTTATGATGTGACAATGCTGTGATTAAGGTTTGGTTAGATTTAAGCACAAAAGTAACTGAATTATGTTTGGGGGGGGGGGGGGGGGATGATGGTTTGGTTTGGAGAGATGGATCAGAAAGAGTCTTCCATGTTTTATTGATCCATTCATGACACCCTGACCTCCCTACATGGATTTATATAATAATACTCATGTTTTAGGGTTGGGGTGAGTGTTAGGGTTAGCACCAGAATTCAACTTTAACATCTTCCTAATGCATTTTCGCTATGTGACAAGACTATCACACTACTTCATGCTCTGAAACTACAATAATGCTTGTCAGTCAACATACAGTGTATCACTGTTAACTTTGCTTTTATTCCTTGTTTTGTCTTAGTCTTTTTCCTTGGAAAGCACTTTGTAACTTTGCTATGAAGTGTTCTATCAAAATGAGGTTTATCATTATTAAATGGACTGTACTTGTATAGCGCCATTCTAGTCTTCCAACCACTCAAAGCGCTTTTACACTACGAATGACATTCACCCATTCATGTGCTGAATGGGTACAGAGGCTAACATGCAAGGTCCCAACCTGCCCATCAGAGGAAGTCTAATCATTCATACACATCCACACACTGATGGCACAGCCATCAGGAGCAATTTGGGGATAACTATCTTGCCCAAGGACACATCGACATGCGGGAATCGAACCGCCAATCTATCGATTAGTGGACGACCCGCTCTACCTCCTGAGCCACAGCCGCTGCAAATTACTGCAAATTACTTGCATATCATCAGTTCATAGGAGGTAAGTTTGAGTAGAAACACCAGAGCAGAAAGCATTGCAGAGAGCAGTGTCTCTAATATTACATTCGAATGATTTGGTGGGATGAGGTCAGGAGCACATAATAATATAATATAAAGACAGGATTTTAATAAAGTGACACCACTAACATTTCAAAAAACAGATTTAACTATCTGAAAGGTATGAAGTCAAATCGGGATGATGACAGAAGAGCTTCATATATATACGTAGTACCAGACTTTTGACACCAAATAAATCATGTGACTCTGACAACTGTGACCTTAAAGTTGACCTTAACATCAACAGTCGAAAGAGGTTTTGATGCCTGAACATCTCGACCCATCAATACAACTGATGAAGCCTCTTAAATGAAACATATTCCACAAGAAAACAAAATAAATCCTTTGACTTCTTGAATTTCTAGATAAATAATAAACTAACAATATCCACATATCAGTTCAATGAAACCTCATCGGTTATTAAGGTTAGTCGATATAATTTACTCAAGATAAATAACTTTCATACTCACTAGCACGTGCTGGATGTTTCTCATCTTTATCTGGAATGTGATAAGGGAAGTAAAGAGAGATGCAGATCAATCTAAAATGTAGGAGACACACATTTAAATTCACTTTCTAAATCTGTTTCCATACCTCGAGCCTCCTTGACTGATTTCTTCTCAGTCTTCTGAGCTTTGCCTGTGAGAGGAGAGACAGCCTTATTACAGCCTGCCGAATAACTCAGACATTGTGGTACATTTAATATTCTAGTGATATTATTCCATCTCAGTGTAATACGGCTTGACACGTCCCTAATTAGAACTTTATCCTGCATAAAACAGCCCGTTTAATCACATAATCTCTAACCGTATGTTTTCAAGAGGTGTGATTTGTCCTGAAAGATGCCAGTAGAGACTGAACATTACCACGACTCACATATAACACTGTTTGTTTTGCTGTTTAAGAGAAAAATCCACCCTCTTCCACTGGCTGATTTATGTTTATGTGTCATAAAATCATGCCTTATTTTTCTTTTTTGCCAATAACTTTGATCTTGTCTTGGCTAAAGATAAAAGATGAACATGAATAATTACAAGTATAAGTGCAACACTCCTGCTGTCCTCCACAAGCTAATGAAAGTTCATCATTTCGAGCTCATTAATTAGAGGATTTACCTGGTTTCAACTCTTTGGCCGGAGAGGTTGCATTCGACCTCTTTTCAGATTCTAGTCTTGTCCTCAGTCTGAGGTGTGGTACAGGTTCTGCATCTGGATCAGAAATGATAGTGTAATGATGAAAAAAAACCCTAAAAACACAGCAATACTCAGGTTAAAATGTATATAATTTGATTCAACTTCTGATTTCGCACTTGCACAAACAGAAGAGTGAGAATCTGAACTAAATCAGATGACCAAACCAGAAGGTTAAATCACATAAAAAATGTAATTTTTGTGAACTCATCCTCGATTAGTTTTACCTTTCTTGGCTGTCGAGGCCTTGGCTTTACTCTTGACAGGAGACGCTTCTCAGAAGAGTAAAAACAATTTAATTTCCAATTATTTTGCATGTCACTGAGAAGAATGATGATTGACTTTATGCAAATTAACGAATGTCAGCGTCAGCGTAGTTACCTGTCTTCTCTGAGGCTGATTTTCTTTTCTGTCGTGCAGCTGCAGGCTCTAACGTAATGAAGAGAGAGTTGTGATTAGTGTTTTGGATAATTTGGGGAGTTTTTTTGTATATTAGCTGCTCCTTCAAACAAAAGAAGGAGGTTCTATGTGTTAAATATTTTACTATGACACCCGCTGGGTCAATGATGTTTTACCTTTCTTAGTAGCAGCTGCAGTTTTGGTTTTCTCTTTCACAGTTGGCTCTGCAAAAACACATGAAAGATATGAAAGAAATTAACATCCAGTTTGTTTTTTCCACGATGTATAAACTTAATATTCAACCAAAGTGTTGATTACCTTTCTTAGCCACTGCAGGACTTTTGGTTTTCTCTTTTTTTGCTGCTGGTTCTGTATCAAAACAAATACATAATAAACACAATATACTTTTAAATAAAATGAATATTCATCAATATAACTGTACAGTTTCTCACCCTTCTCTGCAGCAGCTGCTTTGGTTTTGTCTTTGGAAACAGCAGCATCTAGAATTGGCAGATGTGTTAAATTATGTTATTTTGCTGAAATGCTTAAATCTGTCTGTATGTTTACAGCAAAGCGCTGCTCCAATTGCTGTCTGGATCATTTGTAACAGTCCTCAAGTGTTCAGCACTGAAAACACCAAATTACTGAGCTGTAAGCATGAATTACCTTTCTTTGTTTTGTCTTTGGCCGCTGCTGGCTCTGAGGGGATAATTGGAGTGAAATGGCCATGCAGAGTTAATTTTCTATAATGAATGCATTTGTGAAGCACATTGTGCCATTTTACATCACTGTTATATGCTGCAGCTGCAGTTTGTTACAGGAAATATTTCAATTAGCTGACAAATAAAACACTTATTGGATGTGGAGATGCATAAACTGTAGTACCTTTATCTGCATCAGCAGTCTTGGCTTTCTTCTTTGCAGCTGGAAAAGAACCAGATATTAAATTAACTGTTCACTGCAGTAATTAAAAACAAAATAATTATGCAAGTGAGTTTATATTATTAAGCCGTTTCTACTTTTCTTTGTGGATTCAGCCTTCACGTCTTCTTTAACGGTCTCTGGTTCTTTAAGAAATAAGAGTTTAGGTAAGTTTTGCTTCACAAGCAGATATTACAGTAGAACATCCTAAATCTTAATAATTTATATTCTGAAGCGTAAGCATGATTTCTGAATAATAAAGATGTCCACATTGTTTCAATAGTGAAATATAAACGTCTATATGCATAAAACCTGACCAGGAAACCAAAAGCAGGAGAGAAGAGAGGTTTATTATTGAGATTTGTCTGCACAGAGTTTCTGGATGTCCTTCCTAAACCTCTACAAGGGAATTTATCACTGTCTACCTTCATAATAGGACTTGGAAATATTTTACATTGTAAAATCTCTAATGCGTGGGAACATTATTTCAGGCATAAAATCATCTAGAAGTCTCATTTATCATTATTCTTTGCAGACTTGCCTGTTAAAGTCTGCTAAAAGTTTGCAGTCTGCACATTAGTTCTTCCCAACTCTTTTTTTTTTGTCAAACAATATTCCAATTACAAAAATTATGGAGCTTTTTTATGTCTGACAACTATAATGTTCCTGAATGAGAATGCAAACTCATCTCTGCTTTGGCAGCTAGTGGATCTTGTGATGAACAACATTGTTTATTGAGAGGAAAATTATCATTTAGCTCTTTAAATGTTGTGTAACTGTTTTTTATACAACATGTGTCTGATGTAGTTGTCATAAAACAATCAGTATTAATGCATTTACATGGCTGCCAGCATGGTGTCTGTTGGCTGTGACCCAAATATGAGATTATAGTTTGGTTGCTGCTTTGTTTTCAAACTGAAATGCTGCTCTTGTGGTGGTTAACTTCTGTGTTATGGACGTTTAGTTTAGCATAAGAATAAGATGTTATCAATATCTGTCACTTTAGAAAAGGAAAGTTTTGATCTGATTGGATTTTTACTGTGATTTGGTCAAATAAATCTGAGTCTCATCTCCACCAGACTCTTCCTCACCCGGAACTGGAGTCTGGACCTCAGGATGAACTGGAGGCTCCTGTTCTGTGGCTTTTGGCTTGACTGGTGGGATTGGTTCAACTGGCTGTGCCGGTTCAACTGGTTGGACTGGGGGGACCGGCTGGACTGGTTCTGGTGGGGGGGGCTGCATCATTGGCTGCATTGGCTGGTGATACGACTGATATTGTGCGTAGAGCGGCTGCATTGGCTGAGGCTGCATTGGTGGGGCGCCAGGATGAACAGGGTGGGCGGTCAAAACAGGAGCAGAAGGAGCTGAAAAAATGAGAAAACACATGATCACACTGTTTGTGAAATATATATCAAACTAATATCCCTTATGCCTGCAGCTGATAGGACAACAGTGTAAATACCTGTCATCGTCGGAGGAGGGTACGGGTTGTCTGTGACTATGTGATGAACTGGAAGATATAAATTTGAATTTGACATTTCAGCAAGTTGACATTTGGAGGTAAATTGAAGAGATCCACACATTTGAAGCAGGACGTCATCTCCAGAGTTATAAAATCAGACATTTGTATGATATAACTTTTCTACTTACCGTACCAGCCGGGTGGGGACGGGCAGTAGACTGGTGCAGGTCTGCAAGGACCAACTGAAACAAACAAAACAAAATATATTTACGTTAGTGGGTGTTGGTGTCATCGAAATGGATTTTGTACGAATATGTAAATGTGGAGGTGTCCCTCCAGCTTTCCACACAAAACAAATTATTTCATATTTATTGATGCATTTTACTGTACTTTATGTTGTTGTTTTTTTTGTGAAAAAAATATGTATTATACCTTCTTGTTCAGATTCTGGGACCTCTGCTGGTTTTGGGGCCTCTGTCTCTGTCAATAAAAATGACCAGATGGTTTACAGTGGTCTTGATACATATTTTACTTCTCACAGAATGAGTATGTCTGAATGAATCTCTTACCTGGTTTGGAAGTCTTTGTCTTTTCCTGTTTCTTGACTTTTTATCAGGATTTGAAAGAGAAAACTAAATTAAACTTGTGAAGAAGTTGTGAAAAAGTTTTGTAAATGACAGTCAGGTGTGTCCAGTAAAACGACTGCTCCGGATATTTATCATACAGCCAGTTTGTCGTTATGATTCATATGATTATTTTGTGAATCTTTCTGCAAATTTAAGGCAAGTTTAAACTCAGACCTAACCTCCAAGTCTGTTATACACCTGAAGTAAGTCTGGTTACCTCTGAGAAGAGCAGGAATTCTCCTGATCCTCTTCATTTTTGGCTCCAGACCTGCAACCCTGGGAAGAACTAGTCACAGCACGCACACATATTTTCATTTATGACACCACAGTAAGAGCAAGCATTAATAAATACATTTAGATTTCAAGTCATAGTGTGTATGAAGATGGAACAGTGTTTCACGGTTACCTGTCCTTTTTGGCTTTTCCTCTGTCTTCACAGCTTCATGCTCTAAAAATCAAACATTAAAGGCAAAAACAAGCACATAAGTTGAAGGAACTTAACTCAGCTGTGCTTCATACTGCTATAACTATCTTTAAATTATAGGTTTAGAAGTTTAGAGACTTTTCTGGCCTGAACTCTGCCTCTAAAGTAAAACTTTTCAGTCTGCTCCATGCAGTGTTTAGGTTTGGCTTAAAGATACAGGTTGATCAAAAACACTAAATCAACAACTTCATAATCAGAGACTAGCCTTTCTTGTAGAAGACTCAATCAAAATTCCCCAACAAACACTAAATAATACATCCTGGAAAAAACACATAATACTAAATCTTAAAATAATGAGTTTTCTCTGGTGGCCATTTAGAGAATCAGTGAAAAAAGTAACATCCGCACGTTTAAGTAAAAGTATAGACGTTACTTTTTCCACTGATGCTGCTTTCTAATACTTTTGCACCGACATGATGTGTATATAATTACTGTCCTTACTGAGAATCAGATCATTTTCATCAGTACCTTTTTTCCTTCTCAGAGCTGAAACCCTTTTTGGAACATCTGCAGACACAGAAACATGAACATCACTGACAACACAAACGGACGCACTTAACACTGAGCTGCTCCACAGACGGTACGATGCAAATAAAGCACATGAAGTTCATGCTGCTCTACCATTACTTGCACATACAAAACAGAATTTTAAACATAATTTTAGTGCAATAACTAAAACAAAAATCTTGATCTTAGTCTATCGTGTCTTTACCCAGTTAATCTAAATGCAACATGTGACAAACTAACTCAAGTCTTTCATGTTGTTCACTTGGTTGCTTTATTTATGCATCAAGATGGACGTGCAGTGAAAGATAAAACTCCTCTAACAGCTGCAACATTTGATCTTGACACTAATGTGTGATGTGTTTACTATTAGAGGGTCTCATATCAACAGCTAATAATTTTTGGCTCACGTCTGCATACTAATTGCACATAGTTTAACGCTATAAGAGAGAGGAGATACTGAAAATGACAGGATCAATACATTAACTGAGATAGGATTGTACCTGCCCTTCTTAATCCAACTTTAAAGTTATTTGTGATGATAATATTGTGATTTTCTATAAATAAATTGTCAAAATAAAATTCTCAATCAAATACAGGGCAGAAAAAAATACAGTTTTCATGCAATAAATTAATTGAAAACCTAAAAGTGCTTTTTATATTACATAATATTGTCTGTATGTTACATATGAAATTCATTTAGTGTGGATGACACACCTAAATAACAAAAAATAATCATTAAAAACAGATATTTTACCTCATTTTCTTGCAAAAAATCCACCTACCTGCCCTGATTGAATGACTCTCTCCAATCTTTACAATATTTCTTACAGTGTCTCATATCTATGAACCACATTTTATTTATATTCTTATAAAAAAAAACTGTTTTTTCATGTCTTTTAAAAGCTGAATAGAGATCTGTTCGAGCCAAAAAATCCAGTGTAAAACAAGCATTACTTTGATTACAGTATTGATCGTAGTGCTGTTGGATCTCTTGCTCTTCTTAAATTATTGTTTTTATTTCCCTTTCCTCTCCTATTCCTTTTTATTATCCCTAAAAGTATACTGTCTCACTCAACACTCAACATAAGTATGTTCAATCTTGAATGTATGTATGATCTATGTTTTATGTGTACATGTGTGTTGTGACATCTTATTTTATCAAGCCACCATTACCAGTAAACAGCAACAGTATTTCCTTCTGCAAATCATGCTGGTCTCCACTATTAACACCCTCTCTACTGACAGTGAGCGTGTTAAGATGAAGATGATGTGATGTCTTCCACCTTATATGAATATCACAGACCTTTTTTCTCTGCAGTCTTCACCACAGACTCTCTGATCTTTGCAGGCTGCGAGCAGGGACACACTGAAACCACAAAGCAGAGACGTTACTGAAGGTTACACTGAACGTAAATATGATGAAGTAGTAAAGTAGTAATTATCCTCCCTCTCTGACCTGTGGCTTCAGTCTTATGTGCTTCCTCCTCAGGCTCAGGCACAGGTTTGATCACATCCACCGTCGCCTTGTCCTCGTCGTCGTCTTCATCGTACTCCTCCTCTTTTTTATCTTCAGGCTCGTCTATAGATTTCTGGGGTTCAGCCGTCGGCTCCTCAACCTCATCCTCATCCTCATCCTCATCCTCACCCTCACCCTCATCCTCATCCTCATCCTCATCCTCATCTTCCTCCACAGGAGCAGCAGTCGGACTGGTAACTGATGGCAGAAGTAACAAGTGGCTTCAGCATAGATTTGTATTCATTTATATGAGGTGATTGATTACATTCACAAAAAGGACCAATAAACTGACAGTAGTCAAGTTTTGTTTTTCTGCTTCAATCTGAGAGAAAAGTTTGAAATTTTAGATGTTTATTTTGTAATAATCACACATGTAGCACTAAGGTGGGTTTCATGTTCACTGTCATTCATCCTTTTCATCAACAGCTTCAGGCTCAGTTAAAGGTATACTATGCAGGATTTTCCTAAAAAAATAATGCATACAAAAATAATCCCTCTCAATCGTCACTTATGACCCAGTAGAAGTGTGTGGTGGTGTATTTATCTATAGAGATTCTGCCCTCTGCCTGTATTTTCTTATTGTCTTATTATTTTGCTGTTTTCGGGACATTTCTGGGCGTCAACCTTTGGGCAGTGGGTGTGTAGCTCCCAGCCAATAACAGCATGCAGGGTGTGAGGTCGGGACTCGTAGCGATCAGGTTACATCTCTATCTCCATCTCTCTCCTCTGCTCTGCTCTGCTCTCTGTCTCTGTGTCATGGATGTGTAAAGAGCAGCAGGTCTGTGTGTCTGTTTGACCAAGGGCGGGGCTGAGCTACACACACACAGAGCAGAGAAGCCACAGCGGACAGGATGAAGCTCTGCAATCACACTAAATCTGGCAATGCGGCACCTTCCCACAGGGTTGTGAGGAGGTGTGGGCGTGTTTATCTGTGCTTTAGAACGTAACTGCTGTGAAACAATCAGAAAATAACATTTTATTTATCTGATTCACAGCTTTGTTCTCGCTACCGCCACTCCCTCTCTTCATTCACTCTCTAGCTCACTCGACCACCCCTGCTCCCTCTCTCTCTCTCGCTCTGGTGTCATTGAGCCGGGAGGAGGGGCAAACTTTGAACGGTGAGTTTTGAGACAGCAGCCGACAAATCCATAGTATACCTTAAATGCAGGACACATCTAAAATTGTGTGTAAAATTAAAATCTTGTCTTTTGTCATTCATGCAAAATGTCATCAATAATGATATAATAACAATACACCACATTTCTTGTCTGAAACATTAGAATACACTGGCTTTAGCTACAATTATAATAATCAAGTGGGTCAAGTGACATTTGGTTGTTCCACATCCACAAATGGTATTATGAAAACTATTTTATATAGATCTTCTTCTGCCTGGAATTATTAAATTGATTAATAACAGACTTCAAGAAGCTGCTGAAACAAAGACTGATGAGTTCTACATAGGTATGTTTTTTGTCTTGACATTTTTTTGGTTGTAACAAGTTGTTTTTTCTGCCTTATTATTGAGAGCACTTGGTGATGTTATTATTTGAATTTGACGTTTTCTCTTGTATTGAATAATGTTGATAAATGTTGACTTATTGTCATTTATGCCATTTAGCCAATGGGGGTCCAAACACATTCAGCCAAAACATGATTCCACAGGAATCTATCAAGTTAAATAACAAAATATGTGGAGGAGAAATCCCTGCAGTTTTGTGGTAAAACAGCATTTTTACTGGCTGAAACCTTCAGTGAATTATGTGGATTCTTCTTGTCTGATAAACTGCATGAAATAAATTATGACAGTGAAAAACTAACCTTGGATTTTTTTTTGTTGCATATTGTGAATAAACCTGAGATAGACTGCAGAGCCTCTGAAGGATTTTACACAATATGAGAGTGTTAACGTTTTAACCCCTGACAGTACACATGAATGGTGTTTGACGTGTACAGTATGTTAGTTTCCATTGTCCAGCATAAAACAAATATTATTTAATTGTATAATGACTATATTTTGCTGCTTAATAAACATTAAGCATTAAGAATAAACATAAAACATACTGTACACACTGAATTACAGCTGAAATGATGGCACTGACAACACATCTTAACTGAACCTCATTCATATGTGAATTAGTGCAACACTGGAACCAACAGTTTGGAAGTACAACAGCTAAATGACTGTGTGATACTCACCAGTTTCTTCTGTTTCAGCCTCTTTAGTCTGGCTCTCATCATCATCATCAGCCTGTCTGATCTCCTCTTCGTCCTCGTCTGTGTCTGCTACAGTCTTTGTCGCCTCCTTCTGGACAAGTAATGCTGCTACAGAGGGGGCTACAAATACAGAAACACACACAGTGTAGTACAGCACGGTACAGTCACACAGATGTAAATCTTATTTTTTTAATGTGCTGTAATTTTTTGGGAAACAGAAGTGGGACTGATGTTTCAAAAAAGACAACAATGCCCCACATGAAACACACCACCACAACACAATTCTACTGCAAAATAAAGAATTTGGTTTCATTTTATTCAGTATTCAGTATTCAATATTCATTACTTTTTGTTTTTGTTGTTGTTTTTACTGTTCTTGCCCTACTTTTTAATCCCTTTCTCCTTCCCTATCATATTATTGCTTTAATATTGATACAATATTTTATAGAAGGATAGTTAAAATGTCAGATGTCACAACTGGTCAAGGCAGATGGTCGCCCACCTAGAGTCTGGTTCTGCTTGAGGCTTCTTCCCGTTAAAAGGGGAGTTTTTCCTTGCTGCTCATGGGGGAATGTTGGGTCTATGTAAATTAAAGAGTACGGTCTAGACCTGCTCTATGTGAAAAGTTCCCTGAGATAACTTTTGTTGTGATTTATAAATAAATCATTATTTCATATATAAATAAAATTGAATTGAATTGAATTGAATTATCTTTGTCGTCTCTAAAGATGATTTGAAACGACACACGCCAGCCAATCAGAAATAAGCATCCTGTGTGGCCATGTTATGCTGTAATGTAATCAGAAAAAAACAACTGCTTTATTAAATGATGTTTGCATCTATATTGATTGTTTGAGTCTTTGCACACCTGAATGTGCTAATTACTACACTAGTTTATGTATGTAAAGGACACGTTCAAAATTTTTCAAGTCTTTTTCAAGTAAAACAACAGTCAGGAGCCCAAATGAACAGTGAAACATCCTCCTGTTCATACTGACCATTAGAAGATCCCTTCATAATGCATTTAAGATGTAAGTGATGGGGGACAAAATCCACAGTCCTCCTTCTGTGCAAAAATGTATTTAAAAGTTTATCTGCAGCTAATATGAAGCTTCAGCGTCCAAATGAGTCAAATCAAGTAGATATCTTTCAATGTTACAGTCTTTTTAGTGTTTTTATTACTATACTTCCACCGCAGCTCAACAGGGAAACACTGTCCGAGGAAACACAAAGAGGGAATTTGATGCTAAAAAGACTGTAAATGGGTCAGATATCCACTTGATATGACTAGCACATGCTGTATACACATTTATTTTCTGATTTTCTTCTCTCCTCTGCAATGTAATTTAAAATAAAAGCAACAAATTATGCTGCACTGTACCTGTTAGCAAGACGCCTTCATCATAATCATCTTCCTTATCTTCATCATCATCTTTTTCATCCTCGTCATCCTCTAGGGAAGCTAAGGACTCTGATGTGATTTCATCTTTATCAACTGTGTCATCTTCTTGATCAAATGTGAACTCAAATGAGCTGGTTTCAAAGTCATCATCTTTATCATCATCATCATCATCAGTTGTGTCATAGGAGATGTCATCATCACTGAAGACAGTCTCTCCTTCAGACTCTTCATCTGTTTTAGAAGCAACGTCATGGTCATCATCACCTAAGACTCCGCTGTCTGTGCTCTCAAAGGGAGAAACGTCCACTTCTTCCTCCTTATCATCATCATCTTCATCTTCGTCATGGACGTCCTCCCAATCCTCATGCTCAAAATCGTCGAAGTCACTCTCAAAGTGGAGCTCGTCGTCTTTGAGGTCGCTGTCTTCCTCATCATCTTCATCGTCCGCAAAGTGGTCAGATGAGGCGACGGATATGTCCTCGTCTGATTGGTCCAGATCATCATCATCTTCATCATCATCATCCTTAGAGTCTTCACTCAGTTTGACGTCGTCTTCCAGGTGTTTGTCGTCATCGTCATCGTCATCAACTGCAGGCAGTGGAGGGAGCTCTTCCTCATCTGCGAGTTTGTGAACATCAACATCATCATCATCATCCTCATCATCAATGGCGACAGGAGGAAGATCCAGGTCGTCTTCGGTGTCTTCTGCAATGATGCCATCGCTATCAGATGATACGACACCCTCAGTTAATCTGTCATCCTCAGTGTCTTCTGCAATGATGCCATCGCTATCAGATGATACGACACCCTCGGTTAATCTGTCATCTTCGGTGTCTTCTGCAATGATGCCATCACTATCAGATGATACGACACCCTCGGTTAATCTGTCATCTTCGTCGTCATCATCCACGCTCTCTTCCTCCTCCTCGCTGGAAAGAAGTGCAGATTCCGTGACATCCGAGGTGTCAGTGAATGCATCGTCACTGGTATCATCATCGTCATCTTCGTCCTGTTCGTCTTCATCATCTTCTTCTTCTTTTTCAGGGAGAGTTATGTCTTCGTCACTGTCTTCGATGTCAACAGGTACGTCAGACTCCGAATCAGGAGACACAGCTAACTCTTCATCCTCAGAGGTGGAACTAGGTTCAGGAGAAACTTCTTCATCATCATCATCATCATCATCATCATCATCATCATCATCCTCCTCAACAGCAGCAGGTTCCTCAGCAGACTCTTCTACATCATCATCATCATCTTCATCTTCATCTTCATCAACAGCATCTGCCTTCTCTTCCCCCTCCTCTTCATCATCATCTTCATCAGTCACAGGTGCAGGTGCAAGTGCTTCAGGTTCCATTTCCTCTTCCTCGTCTTCGTGCTCTTCATGCTCCACCTCAGCAGCCACATCCGCCTCCTCTTCCTCCTCCTCTGCCTTCACCTCATCCTCCTCTTCATCTGCAGCTGCTTCAACTGGTCCTTTTTCCTCTTCCTCCTCCTCTTCCTCTTCTGTTCCTTCTACCTCCTCCTCCTCTTCCACTCCTCCTGCTTCCTCCTCTTCCTCTTCCTCCTCCTCATCATACTCCTCCTCCTCATATTCTTCCTCTTCATATTCGTCTTCCTCGTCATATTCCTCATCATATTCATCCTCATCATACTCCTCTTCATCCTCTAGTTCTTCCTCCTCTTCTGCATACTCATCCTCCTCCTCCCCAGCAGCCTCCATTTCATCTCCCTCTTGTCCTTCCTCCTCTTCATCCTCCGCAACTTCAACCACTGGTTGTGTCTTGGCTTGCATCCCTATAACTACAAGAAAGACATTAATGTCATTCTAACTGTCACATTAATGATGTGTTTGTCTGTAAAATAAACATTAAATAAACCACTGAATGGAGAATTTGCAGCTGTGTCACATGTCTCTTGAGGTTTTGGAGACCTGGAAGTTCACAAATGATGTTGAGATAAATGAGTTAAATGAAATAGTCCAATAACTTCACACTAGATTTGTTTTCAATTATATGCTACTGATGTTAAAGGACTACAATGAAACTTTAACATTTAAACCAGTTTAGCATCTTACGTTTTATCCAGCAACAGTATTGATAGTGTGACCCAGATTTTTTAAAGGACAAGTTCACAATTTTTCAGTCTGTCTTAAAACAACAGTCAACAGGTTTCACTTGCTAGAATCATTCCTGCTGTTCATACTGGCCATTAAAAAAATCCCTTCCAAAATTGTTTCTGATGTAAGTTATGGAGAAAAAATTCCACAGTCCTCCCAGTCCCGTCTGTGCAAAAATGATTTTAAAAGTTCATTTGAGGCAAGTATGAGGCTTCATCAGTCTGAATAAATCAAATCAAGCAGGTATCCTCCAAACTTACAGCCTTATACCAGTATAGTGATTCCCTGTTGAGCTGCAGTGGAAGAACAGTAAAAAAAAGGGCATTCTGTACTAAAAAGACTATCAATATCCTCTTGATTTGACTAATTTCGAGGTTTGAATCCATATTAACTTCATATAACCATTTGATTCATTTTTGCACAGAATACCGTAGATTGTGTTCCACATCACTTACACTGGGAAGGGATCTTTTAATGGCCATTCACTAGCAAGGACCACACCATCAACAAAATGCATTTGGATGATTTACTAAGGAAAACAATTGATGTGCATAGTTCTTCTGGTTGCTGACTGCGTTGTGGAAAAGCCTATGGGGAATCCGCGGTAGAACCCGGGCAACAGTGGACCCCCTCAGGGCCCTAGGAAGAAGAGGAAGAATCAGGAAGAAGCAGGGAGAGAGAAATAGGGTGGGGAGGAAGGGCGCAGAGTACGAGAATGGGAAAAGAGGAGAGGGTTAAGTGATATTTATAGGAACGCCGGAAGTAGTGTAGTTGAGGTGTGGTCCTGCTCCTGAAACTTCGCTGAATAGCTTCAATTCACTAGCAAGGACCACACCATCAACAAAATGCGTTTGGATGTTTTATTAAGGAAAACAATTGATGTGCATAGTTCTTCTGGTTGCTGACTGCGTTGTGGGGAAACCTGTGGGGAATCCGCCATAAAACCAGTTACTTAAGATAAGATTGAGCAGATCTCAAATCTTTAAAATCTGAATGGGTGTAGCGATGATACGTTTGGGAGGAACAATGGCCCATGAATTGTATGAAGGCCGAAGTGGCAGCTCTGATCCTGAAGGAGTGTCCTGCAAAATGAACGGGAGAAATGCCAGACAAGTAGATACGTGGCGGAAATGCTTGTGGAGCCAGAAACGAGTAGCCACTTGTCCAGATTCAAAGATAAAGAGAGGATCTGTCAATGATAAACTGTGGGATTCTGGAAGTGCAAGTATTTTGCGTTGGTCTCAGAAGGATTCAGCAGAGACTGAACTTTAACTTTACTGAAAGTAAAATAAGATATGGCTGACCGGATCTGTTTTAGTTTACTTTCAGTAGTCAAGTCAATTTTATTTAAATGGCGCCAAATCACAACTAAGTTATCTCGTGGCACATTTCGTATAGAGCAGTTGAAGACCATACTCTTATTTTACGAAAACCCAACATTCCCCCATGAGCAAGCACTTGGCAATGGCCATGAGGAAAAATTCCCCTTTAACGGGAGGAAACCTCGAACAGAACTGGGCTATAGGTGGGCGGCCATCTGCCTTGACCAGTTGGGTTGAGAGAGAGGGAGATGGTGTCATCTTAGAAATAAGATAAGTCTGAAAAGCAGGCATGGCCGCTTGGGTCGGAGTGAGGAGTTGAGGCGGTGAATTCGGAGCATATGAGCAAACTGAAGAATGCAAGTGAGAACATGACTTCTACATTATGAGCAATGTGAGGAATGCAATATCTGGAGCAGATGGTGTGGACGCTGACTGACAGCAAATTGGCAGTAAGAGGAAGGCGGCAAGGATTTTTTTAGCTCACTCTTGTCATAAAAGTTCTCTGAGGAGTGAAATCAAATGAGAATGGTTGGACACCAGGCCCGGCTGTCAGTTAGGAGTTTACAGAAGAAGTAGATGCCACTAAGGTAAACATGGATGGTATGTGTTTGATGGCCATCACAGAAGGGATATATGTAATGAAACTCATTGTGACAAGATCGAACGACAGGTACGTTATGCTGTATATGTTGTGAAGCAATGATGCTGCATAGATCTCATGAACAGCTGGAGATGTTTTAAAGAATTTCCTGCAACTGCGTGATCTTGACTCGCCATTTGGAGAAGAACCATCATTTTGGAAACCCCCCAAACCAGCAGAAAGAACAGCATCTATGTAGAGCTGATGTTGTCTGGGGCATGTCTGCTGTGGTTGTTGGGAGTGGGCAGCGGGGGGCGTTGGCATTCTGGAGCCAGATGCCCCAGCTAAAGCTGGCTGCTGCAGTTGCTGGAAGTGGGCAGCAGGGGGGCGCTGGCATCCCGGTGCCAGATGCCCTGACTATAGCCGGCTGCTACGGTTGATGGAAGTGGGCATCAGGGGGCACTGGCATCCTGTAGCCAGGTTCCCCTCATAAGGCTGGATGTTGAGATTGCCACAGCTGGATGGCAGGGGGTGCTGGCATCCCATTGCCAGGTTCCCTGATAAGACTGACTGTTGAGATTGCTGCAGCTGGATGGCGGGGGCGCTGGCATCCTGGTGCCAGGTTCCCGTGATAAGGCTAGCTGTTGAGATTGCCGGAAATGGATGGCGGGGGGCGCTGGCATCCTGGTGCCCAATGCCTAGACCAAAGCTAGCTGCTGCGGTTGATGAAATTGGGTGGCAGGGGTGCTGGCATCCTGGTGCCCGTTGCTCCGATTAAAGCTAGCTGCTGCGGTTGATGGAAATGGGTAGCGGGGGGCGCTGGCATCCCGGTGCCAGATGTCCTGACTCAAGTTGGCTGCTACAGCTACTAGAAGTGGGCAGCAGGGGGCGCTGGCATCTTGTAGCTAGTTTCCCCGGACAAGGCTGGCTGTTGAGATTGCCACAACTGGATAGCGGGGGTTGCTGGCATCCCATTGCCAGGTTCCCTGATAAGACTGACTGTTGAGATTGCTGCAGATGGATGGTGGAGGCGCTGGCTTCCTGGTGCCAGGTTCCCCTGATAAGGCTGGCTGTTGAGATTACCACAACTGGATGGCGGGGGGCGCTGGCATCCCGGTGCCTGTTGCCCTGATTAAATCTAGCTGCTGCAGTTGATGGAAGTGGGTGGCGGGGGGCACTGGCATCCCGGTGCCAGATGTCCTGACTCAAGTTGGCTGCTGCGTTTACTAGAAGAGGGCAGCAGGTGGCGCTGGCATCCTGTAGACAGGTTCCTGGGATAAGGCTGGCTGTTGAGATTGCCACAGCTGGAATGGCGGGGGGCACTGGCATCCCATTACCAGGTTCCCTGATAAGACTGACTGTTGAGATTGCTGCAACTGGACGACGGGGGCACTGGCATTCTGGTGCCAGGTTCCCCTGATAAGACTGACTGTTGAGATTGCTGCAACTGGATGGCGGGGGTTGCTGGCATCCCGGTGCCCAATGCCTCGACCAAAGCTAGCTGCTACGGTTGATGGAAGTGGGTGGCGGGGGTGCTGGCATCCCATGCCAGATGCCCTGACTCGAATTGGCTGCTGTGGTTACTGGAAGTGGGCAGCAGGGGGCGCTGGCATCCTAGTGCCCGATGCCCCGATCAAAGTTACCTGCTGCAGTTGATGGAAGTGGGTGGCGGGGGCGCTGGTATCCCAGTGCCCAATGCCCTGATCAAAGCTACTTGCTGTGGTTGATGGAAGTGGGTGGAAGGGGCGCTGGCATCCCAGTGCCCGATGCCCCGACTAAAGCTAGCTGCTGCAGTTACCGGAAGTGGGTGGCAAGGGCGCTGGCATCCCGTTGCCAGATGTCCTGACTCGAGTTGGCTGCTGTGGTTACTAGAAGTAGGCAGCAGGGGGCGCTGGTATCTGGTAGTCAGGTTCCCCAGACAAGGCTGGCTGTTGAGACTGCCAAGGCTGGATGGCAGGGGTTGCTGGCATCCCGGTGCCCAATGCCTCGACCAAAGCTAGCTGCTGCGGTTGATGGAAGTGGGTGGCGGGGGGTGCTGGCATCCCGGTGCCCAATGCCTCGACCAAAGCTAGCTGCTGCGGTTGATGGAAGTGGGTGGCGGGGGGTGCTGGCATCCTGGTGCCAGATGTCCTGACTCAAGTTGGCTGCTGCAGTTACTAGAAGTGGGCAGCAGGGGGGGGGTGGCATCCTGTAGACAGGTTCCCCAGATATGGCTGGCTGTTGAGATTGCCATAGCTGGGTGGCAGGGGGGCGCTGGCATCCTGGTGCCAGGTTCCCCTCATAAGGCTGGCTGTTGAGATTGCCACAGCTGGATGGCCGGGGGTGCTGGCATCCCAGTGCCAGGTTCCCTGATAAGACTGACTGTTGAGACTGCCAAGGCTGGATGGCAGGGGTTGCTGGCATCCCGGTGCCCAATGCCTCGACCAAAGCTAGCTGCTGCGGTTGATGAAAGTGGGTGGCGGGGGGTGCTGGCATCCCGTTGCCCAATGCCTCGACCAAAGCTAGCTGCTGCGGTTGATGGAAGTGGGTGGCGGGGGGTGCTGGCATCCCGGTGCCAGATGTCCTGACTCAAGTTGGCTGCTGCGGTTACTAGAAGTGGGCAGCAGGGGGGGCTGGCATCCTGTAGACAGGTTCCCCAGATATGGCTGGCTGTTGTGATTGCCATAGCTGGATGGCAGGGGGGCGCTGGCATCCTGGTGCCAGGTTCCCCTGACAAGGCTGGCTGTTGAGATTGCCACAGGTGGATGGCAGGGGACACTGGCATACCGGTGCCAGGTTCCCCTCATAAGGCTGGCTGTTGAGATTGCCACAGCTGGATGGCCGGGGGTGCTGGCATCCCTGTGCCAGGTTCCCTGATAAGACTGACTGTTGAGATTGCCGCAGCTGGATAGCGGGGGGTGCTGGAATCCCGGTGCCAGGTTCCCTGATAAGGCTGGCTGCTGAGATTGCTGCAGCTGGATGGCAGGGGGCGCTGGCATCCCGGTGCCCAATGCCTCGACCAAAGCTAGCTGCTGCGGTTGCCGGAAGTGGGTGGCAAGGGCGCTGGCATCCCGGTGCCAGATGTCCTGATTCAAGTTGGCTGCTGCGGTTACTAGGAGTGGGCAGCAGAGGGCACTGGCATCCTGTAGCCAGGTTCCCCGGATAAGGCTGGCTGTTGAGATTGCCACAGCTAGATGGCAGAGGGCACTGGCATCCCAGTGCCAGGTTCCCCTCATATGACTGGCTGTTGAGATTGCCACAGCTGGATGGTCGGGGGTGCTGGCATCCTGGTGCCAGGTTCCCTGATAAGACTGACTGTTGAGATTGCCACAGCTGGATGGCAGGGGCGCTGGCATCCTGGTGCCAGGTTCCCCTGATGAGGCTGGCTGTTGAGATTGCCGCAGCTGGATGGCGGGGGGCGCTGGCATCCCAGTGCCAGGTTCCCCTGATAAGGCTGGCTGTTGAGAGTGCTGCAGGGAGGTGGCGGAGGGTGCTGACATCCCAGTGTTGTTCGCCCTGGATGATGTAGGCTGCTGGTGTTGGTGTTGATAAATTTGTAACCTGGTGCTTGTAAGGGCAGACATTACTGAAGTGACTTTAGATCAGTTTTATTAGTAATTGGCGACCAGGTGCACATAACGATAGAAGTTACCAAAGTGAAGTTAGATTAGTTCTAACTTGGAACCCGGTGCATGTCACTGCAGATGTTACCGAAATTATATTAGATAAGTTGTATTAGTGACGTGCGACCCGGTGCATGTAACAGCAGACGTTACTGAAATGACGTTAGATTAGATGTACTAGTAACTTGCAACCCGGTGCATGTCACTGCAGATGTTACTGAAATGATATTAGAGTAGTTGTATTGGTAATGTGCAACCCGGTGCATGTAACGGCAGACGTTACCGAAGTGACGTTAGATTAGTTATATTAGTAAAAGACAAGCCGGTGATGGTAACTATAGATTTACTAAAGTGACATTAGACTGGTTATATAAATAACTTGCAACCCAGTGCAACTGACGTAGGCGTAACTGAAGTGACATTAGTTTAGTTTTATTAGTAACTGGCAACTCGGTGCCAGTAACAATACGTTCATTAAAGAGCCATTAGATTACTGAGGCATTACTGAAGTGACATTAGTAAGAATATCTAAGTGGGTAACTGGCAACCCCGTGTCTTTAGTTGAAATGGCTGGATGTTTCTGAAGTGTTGTGAGAATAGCTGACTTTTCTCCTCTAAAATGAAAATGATGGAGAACAGAACAAGAATTTGGCAACCCGGTGCCAGTAATCACAGATTTACTAAAGAGGTGAAATTAAATTGATGGAGAATAGAATAAGAAATTGGCAACCCAGTGCCAGTACACAGAAACTAGATAAATTGGGGATGGAATGATAAGAGCCTGGTATCCTGCCTCCAGTAATGACTTTCAATTAATTATGTAAGAAAAGGGGTTGTTGAAGTGAATGAGGGAAACCTGCAAACCTGGCATCTTGGTGCCAGTAGTTTGTTTACTGGGAAGTTTGTGTAGAGTGAGGAACTTGAGGCTGCTAGAAAAGTTGCTGATGATGCAGGTTGTGGCTGTGGAGGCAGCGGTGGTTCTAGGATGTCATGCTTGTCAACTCTGGTGGTGACTGGCTCTGGCAATGAATCCGGAAGCGCAGGAGGTTTGGCTCTCTTAATATATCCATGGGTTCAGTGACTGTTGTTGATGCTGAGTGTAGATGAAACAGTCCGACTTTATTGTTGCTGTGGTTGAAGGGAATGCCTTCCCTTACGAGAATCGTTGGAGACGGGCGACAGTTCAGTCTCTGATGTCGGGCTCCTTTTGTGGATGTAAAGACAGCCGAGTCAACAGGAGGGTGCACCGTGGGTTCACGGTGATGGATAATAATCCAGACTGTAGAGGGCAGCTGATGAGGAGAAGTTGAAGCTGCCTGCTCCCACGGCTATGACTGTCGCATCCACAGTTTTTTGGCCCTCACTGATGGAGGAGAGGAGGACTGAGATCTACCAGGAGAGTCACGTTAGGGAAACATGAGTGGAAGTGCCCATGAGGCCAGTATGTGCACTGCTGAGCACAGCAGCTCCACTGGTGCGCTCTTTGGTGTGACTGCTGTGTCGTGGCTGCAGGAGAGGAGAACTGGTTTCAAACAAATCTTCATCTGAATCAGACGTGTTGATCTGCAGTTCGTGATCCATGGTGAGTTGAGTTTTTGAAATCGGAATTCCAACATTTGTCCAAGTTTTTTATAATGTAATCATGCAATTATGCGTAGAATACGATTTGTCTGTCAAGAAATTTGAGACAAAACTGCTAATATCTGGTGGTAGCTTGAGCTTGTTTCTGAGAAATTAGACTGAAGCTGCATGCACGTCAAGCGTGGGAGAAGAGGAGAGGGTTAGGTGGTATTTATAGGATTGCCAGAAGTAGCGTAGTTGAGGCGTGGTCTTGCTCCTGAAACTTCGCTGAATAGCTTCAATTAAGAACAAGAGGAACGATTACAGCAAGCAAAGCGTGTTTCTGTTTTCATATGTGCATCTGAATATTGTTTAAAGAAAGACTTGGAAAATCAACCTTTCCTTTAATGTGTTGCTTACATCACAACTTCACCCTTTTGGGGTTCAGACTCCCCTGGTACACAACAAACTGGTCCCCATACAACAATGGCAGGTCAGAACTAAAGTTACCCTGAGGTAGGGCTGTGCGATATAACAATATATATCATGTGACAAGAGAGAAATGTCTATCGTTTCATATTATGCTCTATCGTTTATATCATTGTGACGCAAATAACATTCTTTACGACAATATTTTTCATCATTTGGATTCTGTACATCCGTTGTGCCGATTACATTGATAAATTACTCTTCTTGGCTTTTTACTCACAAAGCTTTTATTGCACTTACATAAACATAATGAGTTTAGTTGTTGTCATCTCTCCTTTGTCTGTCTGTCTCTACTCTGCTGCCCTGCATACGCACAGAGGGCTCAGTCCCATCCGCACTGAGAAAGAGCAAAGAAGCAGCAACATGGCAACCATAAATGAAAGCAAAATGTGGCAGAGACTGTCTTTAATTGAGTTATTTACCAAATTTATGTGCACTCTTTTAATTCCAGCTAAGTGTGTGAGAGTCTCTGTTGCGTTTTGCTGTAATTATGGTTGCGCTATTCTCCACTGCTCTCTATAGTCCCTTAGGCCCATATTCAGACCATCAGGTGGTGCAGAGTCCAGCCACAGTGTTGAGCGGAGGGGTGTGGGCTTTAGAACGTAACCGCTGTGAAACAATCAGAAAATAACATTTTATTGATCTGATTCACCGGCTTTCTCACTACCAGCGCTCCCTCTCTTCATTCACTCTCTAGCTCTCTCGACCACAGCTGTTCTCTCTCTCTCTCTCTCTCTCTCTCTCTCTCTCTCTCTCTCTCTCTTTTTTTTTTTTTTTTTTCTCTCGTCTTTTTAAAAATGAGTCGGGAAGCCGACAGAAAAGTCTAACTTAACTTTTAATGTTATCAAACGGAGAGAAATGTCCTCCCTTCCGCCTAGTAAAATTAATTAATTGATCAATTAAAATGTGCTATACGGGGATAGGTATCCTTATCGGGGTATGAAATGACCTATATCAGTATATGAGATTTTGGTTATATCGCCCAGCCCTACCCTCAGGCAAGAGGGCATTAATGGGCTACTCCAATATTACAAGTCAATAAACTATCAATAAACTGCAAGAGTCCCAGACGACATTGTGGATTTCCTCCAACTAAAGTGATATTTTATACCACAGTGTAGTAATAAAACTTAGTTACACAGCATAAATGAGATGTTTGGTAGACTAAATAGGATTACAAAACAAAAGTAATCTCTGTAGTTTAAGAGGATGCTAACACTTAGCTTGTGAAGTAGCTATTAAAAGAAAATAAGCATCTGATCAGTCAATAACAGAGATATTTCCCTGTTCATGTTGTGTGTAAACAGACAGGAGGTACATACCTTTACTTCGGGATGGTAGAAATTCTCCTACAACATAAAGAAAGGAATAGAAATCAGCAACAAAAGAAAACAAAACAAATATGCAAATTTAACTGGATCCATCCAGCATGCTACAGTATGGACATCCATTCACATACAGTACATTGACAGGTTTTGCAGTTTTAATAGCTTAGTGGCAGCTGTTATGAAGAAAAGTTTGATAGAATCAAACCAGCTTCTATGAGATTTCAGTATATTAGTGCAGCAGAATATTAAGACACAACACCTAAGTTTAGCTTTTGTTGAACACTGTTTGAGTACTGTTGTTGCCTCCATTAGTTGACTGTTACTGGGGATAAGGAACAAGATTGTGATTATCTATTAGATTATCTATCAATAGTTAATCTGCATGATTATAGAAAAATAGCACTTATAAAGTACCTTTTGCTTTCTTAATCTTCACCTCCACTTCCTCCTCCTGCTCCTCCTCCTCCTCCAACCATCTTGAATCTTTGAGATGGTTCAATAGATTAAGTCATCTTGAAACTACCACCATAATAAATGTCTCTGGCCATGTTGTCACCTGTACGGTATGTCTTTCTACAGTCCCTCATACACACACTTTCTGTGAGCTTTTAACAAAACAAAAAAGTAGCTGTAAAGTAACTGAACTGTGTCTGTGAGGGTAGCAGCTTCTTCCAATGGCATCATTATCCATCACACGAATTTTCACAAGGATTTTTGCCTCGTAAAGTCATGTAAAGAAAACATGTTGTACATGTGCTGTTCAGTGTAGTGAACAACAGTTGTCAAAGCATTGGTGGGTCTTTATGAATGATCTCAATGGGTGTTTAAATGAGCATACAAATATCCTACAGATAAACTTGTGGCAAATACATTTTTAGGTTTATATTTTTAATGTTGTCTGTACACTGTATGTAAGGAACAGCACATGTAATGCAGCGCAGCATGAACAAGATGTTCAAATAGCAGCAAGCAAGGCTTCATTTCATTTCTGCAGCTGAATGAATGATCATTGCACAGGAAATAGAATCACTACAAACCTTTTTTTCTCACTGCGTATAGATTTCCTAAAGAAGAGGAGAAGGAAATGAGTAAATGCACTGCAACGTCGTGATTTTATCAGATAAACTAAATCCCAGATGTTCTTTTTGTAGCTTTATGGAAGCTTTATGTGCACTGTGAATGAGTGTACCATCGTCTTCTTCAGGAGCAACCAGGTTGGCAGCAAATTTTAATATTGCACTGAACATGTTTGTTGTTTCCTCCAAGGCGTAGTTCACCGCATGCACGGGGTCTGAGCCGATCTTGGTGAGGCCTCCTGGTTGAACATGAAGACAAACACACAAACACATCAGTTGATTTAGTTACTCGTTTAGTTAAAATTACAATCGTACAGTTGATTCCCTGGTTATTCTTGACCAAACCAAACAAATCCCATTTCAGTCAGAGTTTCTTAACTCTCACTCAATGCTCTGTTATCAGCTTTACCTGCATTGAGGAAATGTCCACAAACATAAACTCTAAAGCAAAGGGTTAAACTGGGGTGGGGCTACAGGAGTTGAACTCATAAAGCTGAATCTGGATTTAAGGAATTGATTAGTGTCATATTAAGAGCAGAGCTTACCCACCTCCCAGTTTAACCACAGCCAAAGGCCTTCAATATAACACATTGCTGTGCAAAAGCGTTTATAATTCACACTGACCCTCATTCATCAAGTTATTAGAGATGTGTTCCAATCTGCTTTTACTGTAAATATAACACCATATTGTGTTTTTCTCATTACATTTAAGTTCTAAAAGGTGATTTTAACAGATTTCTCAATGGGAAACACAGTTTGTGAGATGATTTCATTAAACAGACAGAAAGATTTGTAAGACTCTTCCACAGTTTCTGTGACAGTTTGATGAAGGAGGGCCAGTGTTCCCAGTGCAACCATTACTGAAACATTGTTTGTTTTGAATCAGGGCAGAAGATTCAGAAACTGTGTGAAAGCTGAATATTAAATTAGCATTTTCATGTAGCTATTAACTGCATCAGTCAAACATATTTCCACTTCTGATTTTCATCGTTTTCAAACATGTGAAGCCTAAACTAAGACACTCACAACACTGAATTCAACCGTATCTATCTTCTACAAAAAGCAAACAGCTAAACTATTCACTAGGAAATATAGTTTATATAAATATATATAAAATATATATTTTATAAAAAAATATATTTAAAAAACATAAATATCAGAAAAATATATCAGTAAGATGCATTTAAAATAGGATTATCCTGTCTGCAAAATAAGATAAATCAAAATCTTCTGACATTTCTACCTTAATATTTTAAATCCATCTTACTGATATATTTTTCTGATATTTTTCTGTTTTTTGATGTTTGTGCTGAATGAAATCAAACTCATCTGAAGTTCAAATATTCAAAACCATCTTTTTCTTTGAAACCTAAATATGGTCTTTAAATATCTGAACATTTGTTTTCCTCACACGTAAATATGCAACATAAAAAATACAAGATAAACATGCTAAAGTAATGATACATAAATGTCTTTTCTACACAATAAACTATTGACATCAGAGCATATTACTATACATCTGAACACTTACTGTCAATATCAACCATGAGTGCAGCCTGCATTCAACAACCATCCACAGGTGGCTGTGAAGCACGTTCTAACATTGATAACTAATATTAGCAGTCAATGTTAGGTAAATTATTAGTAGTTTTTATCTGCAGCTCCAGAAAAAGCTCCTGGTCTGAGGTTAGTAAGGTGCCTTGCCTCTATGCCCTGATTCCTTTAAAGCCTTCCTGACGACAGAAGGCGGGTGACCTGGTTGGATGAGAGACAGTGGCAATAAGCAAAGAAGTCAAGCACCATGGTGAGGCAAAAAGAGGAAGAAGGGGTTAAAAGAAGAAGGAGAAGGAGAGGTGCTGTAAAGCGTTTCTGTGTTCACAATGTGATGGGATGATGACAATTAAGATATAACATACTACTGCTTGTAATTTGGTAAGAAAACATGGATTTTAATCAAAACTGTGGCTGAGAGGACAAAAGGGAAGTTGATATTTCTCTTAAAATCGATGCACACATGATGTGAATGTCTGCACTGCTATGTTTTGGCTTTGCTGCTGGGTTCTTCCAGCTTCTTTCAGTGAGAATCATTTGTAATAATTGTAATAATTAAGGAAATTAAGTTTTAATGAAGGAAGATGTTCTTGTTAGAGTTAGAGAATTAAGCAGAGCTGACCACAACAAAAATTAATTAAGTTTTAGAAGCATTGTTACTTAAGTTCTTTTTAATTTTACGAGGAGAAATTGAACCAGTGCTTGCAACTTATTGACATATGAACATATGAACACAGTATATTAATAAATCTAATACCAACGCAGTTCAATGTGCTGAACAGAAACATAAAGATATAAAATCATATAGAAGTAAAAGAAAAAAAGAAAGATGTAAAAAACAATTTATAAGGTTTTACCTAGGACTTTACTGATTATGTGTTTAACCAGTTACAATTAATGATGCTGTGATATTAAACAGTCATGAGATTACTGCTCTTCATTGTAAAATAACAAACTAATTTGTTGGTTTGTACAAGTGCTGCATTAAAACTACATGTACCAGCATGAACCAGACATGAGTTTCTGCTAAAATGTTTAACTGACTGTTGGTTTTTGTGATTTTCTGTTATTTATATACTGTTAGGATGTCGGATGTCTATGCTAAACAGGGTCATAGTTCCATAACTTTATGTAAACGTGTGAATGCATGAATGTATATAAATGCTCCCTGCAAGTCAAAAGCTTGAACTGTATTCCAGTAGAGCCTCAGAATAAAAATATAGACCTGTAAATGTGCAAAATATGTCTGCTTTAAAGAAACCAACAAGAAGCAAGTGTTTCTGCTTGCATGACACTTCTGTAGACAAAGTAGTCCTTAAATGTTCTGCTAGAATCCACTAGCAGCTATGCTAATTATGATGTAATTCATGACATTGCTGACCATATACACATGACATGATGTTACAGAAACACCTTCTCAGTTAACAGCTACCTTCTCACTCCTGTTCTTTAGATCTATACCCTCCATGCTGAAACACTGCAAGCCAAACTAACCCTTCTGGTGGTTCAGTGTTCAAACTAAAGGCAAAATAAAGACTAAATAAACAACCTCTGTGGAAATCAATCTTCTGTGATCACTTCATAATCAAACTTAATAATCTATAAATGCAGTGCAAAATCCTTAGACATTACAATAACATCCTGCACACTTTGTAGTAGAAAACAATAAAATCTTTAAACAGCAATATATATATGATAATTATAATAATAATTATAATTAACACTGATATGTTACAGCATGTAAGTAGCCTGGTTGCTGAACTTGTGATGAGTGACACTTCAGAGTTAGTTTTGAGCTGATATTATGTGCCAACATTACCACAGAGCTGGCTGGAGTGCCACTAACTGGAGCTGAAAGCTGTTAAAAATTAATTCAAATTCTAACCCTCAAAACTGGCAGCCATTTATGAACCAGAGCCAGTCCACATTTGATTCTCTGGTGCCAAAACTCAGCCAAGTGAGCCAACGTTTAGCCACAGTGTGCCTGACTTGTCTGGCTGAGTAAAAGCTGGCTGTGTCAACATGTATTTATAAAACTCAACCTGGCAGTTTATTTCCCAATTTCAGTTGAGAAGAAACTAAAACTTCTTTCACAACACTGTAGCTCTTCTTCTTCAGCGTCTGTTTCCGTTGAACACACGCCTTTACGTGAAAGTCGAGAGGCAACAATGAGCAACAAACATCTCTCCTTACCTGAAAACGTCTTGTAGTCCATCAGATCAAACATGATGACAAAAACACAAGACCACGTAATGACGAGGGCCAGGACCAAGATCCAGGCCAGCGGTGAGCTGAACGTAGAGTAGAGGTCATCTATGAAAGTTTTCTTGGACGTCCGCGTAAGTGGCGACACGGCGTCTCCGTTCTTGGTGTCGATGACCATGGTGGTCGTGGTGGTCGACGACCGAGCTGAGGGGAGAAAAGCATTAAATATTAGTAGCAGTTGAAACTTTTATTGAAATGCTGCTGTTTGTGATGTTCTTGAGTCATACTGAGAGCTGTTTCTAATATTTTGTCCACCTCAGTTATATCAGTGAGGGTGAATTAAATCTTAGAAACATGTCTGATGCAACACAGTTCAACAGCACCACAATCCACAGCTTCAAAATTGACCATAAAATTTAATCAAACTGGCAACCTGGTGAACTTCTTATGTTTTGTTTTCTGTTTTTTGGGGGGTTTTTTTCTTGAAATATGAAGTCTGATCATGAGAAAACGTTTGTGATGTTGAGTTGACAAAATACTGTAATTATTCTGTGATTCTGAGAGATTGTTTGGCGCCTTGTAATGTGAGGATCAAGGGAAAATTTGCAATCAGGGTATTCCTCTAATGATCTAATGATCACAAGTAAACAATCCATCTCCTCTCTACAGCTTTCTGTGAGGAAGTGAGAATACATTTACTGTTTCCTTTCCCTGTTTGGAAATGATTACATGGCCTTGTTATACACTCACAGACCTAAATATAAACCTCCCTCCTCACTCTATGTTCTCTGCATACAGCAGCAACTCAGTTTACTACAGATTACCAACAATAGGCTTGATCTCACAGCATGATCGCGAGTATAATAATTAAATAGCAGTGGGTAGAATAATGTTACACACTGCTTGGGATAAAAGCAGAAAAACAGACTCAGAAGTGAAAACTAGAACAGCATGAAACAGCAATTACCAAATGAACACAGCAGGCCAAGAGAGAGAAGGAAGAAAGGTCAAACAGGGGAACTATAAATGACTACCGAAGCAAAATAAAATAATAAAACTGTCAAAGAGTCTGAATACGCCTTGAATGGACCTGAGCAAAAGTCACCTCATAAAAATATTTTCCATACAAGGAGGCTGCTGCATCACTGCTGATGTGTTGAGTTAGAAAAACATTATGATATTTAAGGATCCCTTTAATATCTGCCATTCATGACCATGATGATCTGTTATGATGGAAAGGTAGTTTAGAGAACAGAGACAGGTCTGTTACTGAGTCTACATTTGGTTGAATTCTGCAAAAAACAGTTTATTTTTCTGGCCACTGAGTGTCTCTTTAGTTACAGTAGAGATGAATATCTTGTTAAAGTACTTCCTGTAGTATGTTTCAGTTCTATTAGAGAGAGTCTGATGTGGTGGGAAAGTCTACAGTGACTGTGGGGTGCATTAAAGATAACAAAGAAAGCTGCTGTTGTCCTGGTTTTCAGTCATATTTACACTTTATTTAACATTACAGAAAACATCTTGGCATTAAAACTGCATCTAAAGATTTTAAACCACCAGGAGACAGAAAAACATCCAAACAAGCTGACAGATACACAGCCACCACATATCACCAGCATAAAGTTGTCATGCTAACATGTTAGCAACAGCTACCTACATCCAAACATCCGACAAACACTATAATTCATTTGCAGTCATGTTTCTGGCCACCTGATAGATGGAAGTTGAAAATTCACTCTGTTTATCTCTGGTTTAATCTCAATTTAGTGTCTGTCATTAAAAAGCTCAACTCTTGGATGTTATTGTTCATTTTTTCTGTATTATGTACAACACACTCACATTACACAGGGTGGTTTTGGGAAGAGCTGCAACGACAGAAAATTAATTTTGCCAATTAATTAATTGACAAAAATGACAAACATTTGTTGGTTCAATGCTCTAAATTTGAGAATTTGCTCTTCTTTGTCATACATTACTATAAATTTTATATTTGGGGGTTTTTGGCAGTTGGTTGGACAAAATAAGACTGAGGACGTCACCTTAGACTCCAGGATGTTGTGATGGGCGTTTTTCACCATTTTCTGATGTTTTATTGACCAAAGATGAATAATTCCAGCTTGTCCTTTGTGAGACTCGCTGCTTTTCTCTGTTTTATATCATTGTAAACTGAATATCTTTGAGTTTTGGACTGTCGATCAGACAAAACGAGACACTTGAGGACCTTCTCCTTGAACTTTTAGATATTATAACAGGCATTTTGCACTGTTTTTTAAACATTTTATAGATTAATCATGAAAATAATCTGCAGATTAATCAATAATAAAAACAATTAGCTGCAGTCTTGTTTCAGGCAAAGTTAAAATCAGAATTATTATTAACCGAATGCAGATAAAATTTTCTTCAATAGGCCTGTTTGTTAATAGGCTACAGTGCTAGCTCTGTGGTAACAACTAGCTAACTGTTTTCCCTTTTATAGCAACTAATTAGCATTGCCTTTTTATTAAAAATGTAATTAATTTAGCAGTGTTACTAGACTGTATATAATCACCTTTTCCAGTATGTGTACATTTTAAGCACTCATTCATATTTCAAGTTACATTTCATGCCAGTAAGGCCTTTCAAAGTGAATGTCAACGGTCCAGTACCATCCAAGGAACAGAAGGTCATAACATAAATCAACAGTTTAATTACTGACAATATTCCCAACATGCTTTTAATTGAAGGTTACATAGTTTTGCCACTTTCATAATCTGGAACCAGTGCAATCTGCTTTGTGTTTTCAGTTGCCTTAAACCGAGTTTGCTACAATATTCTGTAATAAGGAACAACAAATATTGTCAAATAACTCTTGTTTCCAACATTTGTGCATATGTTGTATTAAGACATGTAAAAATACTCTGCTTGGGACAATAATGTGTGTGTATAATTACTATATTAAAATCCGTAAAATGGCATTTCCTCCTTCTCCCTCATTACAAAATCCAGAGTTTATGAATATGTAAATATATTTCATTTCAAAAGTTTAACTGCTGGACACAAGATGTCTCCTACTTCACTGTAAAGTCCATTCTCAGCACTGGAGGCTTCAAGTTTCCACATCACACTTGTGTTAGTTGAATATTGGACCATGATTGGCTCCAAACTATTTGTGATGTCACAAATCATGCTGGTAGTCCCGTCCATAAAAAATTTGATTTTCAGTGACCTCAGAGAAACTTTCCTCCTTGGATGTGAAAACAAACTCTGCACATACATCATTCTGCACAGTGAAGATTAAACATTCAACTGAAGGAACAAGAAGAAAAACATATTTGAGTGGAGAGAGACTTTAATAATAATAATAATAATAATGCAGGATAGTCAGTTATAGTGTAGTTGCTAATGTCACTGTGTGTGTGTGTGTGTGTGTGTGTGTGTGTGTGTGTGTGTGTGTGTGTATTAGAGGAGCTCACACCACCTGTTGACTCTCTTCATCTCGCTGTTGGCAGCTGCTGTCGGTTACTCTGTTACTGCTGACTCAAACAGCTTAGCAGCGCTCTAAACACACACAGACACCTCCGACTGACTTCATCACTTTGATTCCAACAGGTCCGTTCAAAATATAACTCACCTCATATAACATATTGAGGAACGACTGTGATTGTGAGAACTGGATGGCTGCTAAGTTTATGGTTTAAGCAAATGTGACAAAATGTTCTCAAAAATATTAAAATGAAAGAGCATCAAACACCAAGCACATATGCAGTTTTCCTGCTGAGCTTTAACTAAAGTAAGAGCAACATATTTACTATTTTAAAGTAAATAGTCCTCTTAACCAGAACAACATATCTTGACAACTACTGACCACACTGCTATGAAATGTGGTTCAGATACTCCTAGATCCCAAAGGATGATTCTGGGAGCAGATTTTGGGGACACTTGACTGTTCATCTAGCACCACAAGGGGAAATTCAACATCTCACATTGACCAACACTGCAGTCATTGAGCTTGAAACTAAAAGAAAGTAATAAAAGAAAATTTGAAATTGAAAAAAAACAAACTAATTCCTGGATTCTTTAATTATTTATGTAGTTTTCATTAACAGCTATAGGCGAGAGAGGACAAGCTCTAACATTCACACAAGCAACTTTCAAATTTAATCAGGACTAATGTTAATTAGGTGCCTAAAACAGCATATGTTGCTTATGAAATGTGCTTCATAAATAAGAGAAGAGGCCAATTTAATGTAAATGCAAGAACATTCTGAATCGAGACCGTCATACGATATAAAATTAATCTCATGTAATCTAAAAACAGTCACACAATTGAACAAAAGTCATAATACAAGTCATGTCATATTTCTTTTGCTAGAAGCTACTATGCTAGCAGGCCAGTGCTAACAAACAACCAGGCTAACAATAACCATCAACAATTCACCCCAAATGCTCACATATGGATATTTTTTAAGCTCACACACCTGATAAATTTAAATGTTAATTATCTGTCAGAATTTCACCCACATGCTCAAACAAGTTTGTATGTGAATGAATGAATGTTGAATGAAGTAAATAAGAGAGAGCTAGTGTGCAAGTTTGTGAAGCAACTATTGCTATACACAAACTACACATAGAAACTTCTCAGTCACATTTACACTTTTTTCTATTAGTCGTTTTGTCTATTTTATGAAAAATGCTCGTTATAATTATTTTAAGTCCAAGGTGACGTCTTCAAATGTCGTTTTTTGTCTGATCAACAGTCTAAAATCCAAAAATATTCAGTTTAAAATCCTCACATTTGAGAATATGCAACCAGAATATTTTATGCATTTTTCCTTAAAAAATGATTTTAATTGATCATCAGAATAGTTTCTGATCAATTTTCTATCAATGATTAATCATTGTAGCTGTACTCATTAACAACTAGGCTTCAAATGAAACTTTGAATGAGATTTTTACAGCTAAACAAACACTAATCTACGGCTCAAACTGACTCAGTCAATGTTATTCACTGAGGTCTTTCAGAGGTTGTGATATTTTAGACCTTTTACAGCAACACACAGATCCATTAAATCCATAAAATAGATCCATAAAACTGCACTGGGAGGTGTGGTTTTACTGTGCATAAGGTCATAGTAAAACCACACCTACAAATAGCAGTTTGACTGTCAGCGACTGAGAAGAAGAAGAAGGATTAAAGCTTACTCAGGACATTTTATTATGTTATTTATTCTGTTGCTGAGTAAAGAGAATTTTGCTTCCTCTTCTGGTCTTTTCTGGGTAGATTTGAGCACATAGTCCAGTTTCACTTCTCTAACCTGTGGTAACACTGCTGCTGCTTCTTTATAAACTGGCTTAATTCAAGTTTCTAACATTTAGGGAAAGAACAGCATCAACCAGCAGACAAAAATACATTTTTTACCCTTATATTGATGTCTGCTGACAGTCGGTCCGTACATTCAACTACTGATCAGATTCCCATAAAATTGTGTAAGATTTCAGGGACTCCGTTCACTTGGCATCTAGGGTCACTGTCAGGTCAAGTTTTAGTTGCATCAATATCTTATTAACAAACTAATTTCTGGTTTCTTCAATAATTTATGTAGTTTTCATTAATAGCTATAGACAACAGGAGGAACAAGCTATAACATTCACACTGGCAACTTTCAAATTTAATCAGGACTAAAGTTAATTAGCTACCTAAAACAATACAGGTTGCTCATGATATGTGTTTCCTAAATAAGGGAAGAAGCCAGATTAATGTTAATATAATCATCTTGTTATATATTTTGTTGTGGGTTTTATGTTCCTGCTTTCGTCATGTTGGGCAGAACTGAGACCATGTTTTTGGTTTTCTGCTGACCCTTTGACCTTTTCCCAAGTGTCACCATCAAGCAAATAATTTCCACTTATACACGCACAATATCAAAATAAAAATAAAAAAAACACTTACTGAGCATATTCATGCCCTCAAAAAGGATGAACCATTTTCACTTTGGTCACTCTGTGAGCTTCTCCTCCAGCAAAACCCTCAGATTTGACGTCACCATGATGACACACATGATATTATAACAGATCATTAAAACATTAATAACTTCACTTTGATGCCTCTGTTGACTCTCTAAACCCAACTCTAAAAGGTTTGATCATCCATCTGTGCACGATTCTTCCTTTAATGGCTGATCTGTCTCCACATTGACATTTCTGTTGTTATTCTCTTTCTGTATCCATGACAGCTAATCTGAGAGCATTAGGAGTCATTAGGAGCTTTAGTGTTTGTCTGTTCAGAATATAAGTAACTGTGCCATAACATTACATTTCCTTAATGAGTGCACCGAGCTGAACTAAGCACGGCAGAGACCTTTACGATGCAGCTGGTCGAGCATGGCGGAGCTCTTAATCAGGTTGTGATTTATGTTTCCATTTCTCCAGCTAACAGGAGTTCAGTGCATCTACTGTAATGTGAGTCTGTCCATTTTAATTGGTTACCAGTTAGAAGTCTTAGGAAAAGGATTACAGGTCGTGCATACATATTCTCTATAATATAATGCATAAACTGTTACTCTCTGTGTCTATGTATTTGTCTTGATTTTAATCAATGATATTGAACTGACAATATTATAGTCATAACTTTGATCCACTCTGCCTCACAGACGTCATTTTATTCCCCACTTTGAACCTTTTCCATGGCGAAAGCTTTGTAAACACTCTGATCTGGCTTTTTACTGAAGTGATTACTTTAAAACACACTTGCTGCCAAGTGATTCCATAGCCTCTATATTATATTAGCTGTTAACATATTGGGTTTTTCAACTGGAAACACAAGAAGCACTGTAATGTCATTGCATGTTTTTGTTTTTTAGTGAAATGTCTCAACAACTTTTGGATGGATTGCTGTGAAATTTGGTAGATATCCACCATATCCAGAAGATTAATCCTAATGATTTTGGTTATTCGCTGACTTTTCATCTAGGTCCACCAGCAAGTCAAAGTTTTTATGTATCCTGTGAAATATCACACGTCTACTTGATGAATTGGCACAAAACCTCATACAGATATTCACGTTTACCAGATGATGTATCTTAAATGACTTTGGAGATCCAAAGACTGTTGACTTTAGTGCCACCATAAGGTTGACATTTGTGGTGTTTTGTGAAATGTCTCAACAACTACTGAATGGATTCTCATGAAATGCGGTACAGACATTCACGTTTCCTTCAGCATGACTTGTAATAACTTTTTTGATTCCTTAACTTTTCATATAACCACCATCCCCATCAGGTCAGGATTTCAATTTGTCCAATACTTTGTTTGACATTCCATTACTTTGTGTTTAGTGCTAATTAGCAAATGTTAAACTAAGATGAACATTACACCTGCTTTACATCAGCATGTTAGCAATGCCATTGTGAGCATGTTAGCATGCTGTCGTTTTTTAGAAGAATTGCTCGATTTTGTCTTGTATAGGAGCCAAAGGCAAACAAAAACTGTTTAAGTCTTGTTATCCTGAGACCTCAACTTAATTAACTTTTTA
The DNA here is from genome assembly GCF_910596095.1 of Thunnus maccoyii. NCBI lineage: Eukaryota > Metazoa > Chordata > Actinopteri > Scombriformes > Scombridae > Thunnus > Thunnus maccoyii. Next base: position 3,303,526 of record NC_056549.1, on the reverse strand, counting down.
ACCTCAGGTCTGTGTAGTGATGACTGTGATTGTTTCTGATGCTTCTTGGGCTTTTTTTGTCTATATGTGTAATATGTCTTTTTTGTTGTACCTGGCTATGCTTGTTTTCTTTGTCTCTCTCTCTCTCAAGTCTCTCTTTCAGATTACCTCATTAAACAAAGGTTATATCTCATTATCTTGTGATCTGAAATATGTTCTCTTTACTTAACTGACTGAACTTAATCACATATAGATACCAAATGGAAGCTGACTATTCTGAGATAACTATTTCATAGCAGTACTATCTCTAACAGGATAATGGGCTTCCACACTTTCTGTCCAAGTCAGACCTCATGGCCTTGGGACAAGCAGGACACATTAACGAGGAAAAGAGCAAAAATACCAGAAGATGAAGTAAATCTTGAACTTCCGTTTGTTATCTTGAAGTAATGAGATAAAAAGACCTAGTAATGAGATATCATTAGGATATCCTGATGTAACAAGATAATTATATTGCCACTGGGGATAATATTTGTTAAAGAAATTAATGTGAACACCACAAGAAACAGTAGTTTGACAAAATAATCTTAAAACAAAGTGAAGGTTCTAGCCTTTATATGGGGCTTTCAACCAGAAGTCATTGTCTTCATCAGTGGATACAATTTGCTCAGTTGTCGTGAAGTTGTAAGTTTTCATCCATCTGCTGATGAAGACTATGAGATGCTGTTGAAAGCTCTGAAAAAAGCTAAACTAAAATAAAAGTGGACCTTTTGATAAGATTAATTTTACATACACAGTTTTTAATATTGAGAAAATTCAGTAGTTATATTGAGATCACAAGAAAACAGTCTTGATTTAGGATACCAAGATTATAATTATCTCGTTAGCTTAATTAAAGGGCCTGCACAGTCATTCTGGTTGATTAGCTGTCTTGTCATTCTTTCTTATTAAGGAAAATTATAATGTTTTTCCACCAATCACATGTCAAAATGTCTTGTGTGAAAAAAGCCTGTTTGAAAGGTGCAAGTTGTCCCAAGACAAACTAGAGGGTCATGGAGCTGTCAATCAAGTGCAGTCTGTACACGCCCACACAGCTCTGAGAGGACATTTAATGAGTCATAATAAGTGGAAACACCTGTGTGGGTGTTTCCTACTGTAGGTGTGTAATTAAGTTGTGATCATTGTGTGATTTTAAGAAAACAAGTCAAAAAACACTCATGGTAGTTGTTGTCTGCCTCTGGACTGTCTTGTTGTCTCATTTCATTATCCACAAACAAAAAACACACACAAAAAAGTTTACAAAAAAAAGATTGCATGCAACAGGAGGCGCAGTGTTGATGCTGACTGATCCTATGCAGCACTGTCTCTGGTCTCAGCGCTGCATTACAAATAGCCGATACATGATAGCGGCATATTTTTAGATACTTCCAATCATGAAATTCCCCCACACACCAAACAGCACATCACAGAGTTTGTGTGCAAAACAAACCACAACATGCCTTGCGAGTACCTCGTCGCTACTATAAAAACACAACATGGTGAAAAACGAATTAGTAATAATTAATATGATGATAGTTTACCTTCTACTGTTTCCGTCATTGTTTCAAATTATAAATCCCAGCAGTTAATCCTTTGTGCAGATTAAGTTGCCATAAAAATGTGTATTTCCAGTAGATCCTCAACTCCTCTGTGTGATTCAATCCCAGTGTTTAATTCCAATCCAGCATGTGAATCACTTGAGCTGCAGATATGTGGAAAACTCAAACCCTTCAGCCACCACTGGTAACACTACACCTCTTTGTTCATTCTCTAAACTTAAATCTGCACTTTTACTTTCTTGTTCCAGAAGTCAAAAACTCTTTTGAGATTGAGAGATGGTCCAGAAAACTGACTTCTCTCCCAGTGGATGAGGTTGGGGAGACAGACAGAGACCAGATTATGGTGGTCAGTGTCTTTGCCCTTTGCCTGGTTGAGGCTGAAGTCTCAGATAGAGCAGCCTGGCCCCCCCCCTTGACTGGCTCTGACAGAATTAGATCGACTGACGGACGATGGAAAGGAAGCGAGGGAAGAGAGATTGGGAGAGAGGTAACTTTATCCCACCAGCCGCTGTTAAGCTTCTAGTCACATGACTACAGAGCGGACAGTGGTTTCACACTGCTTAAAAATCAATTAGGTCTAAATCAAAATCCGTCAATCAATCTTATTCGTTTTTGATTCTTATAAAGTAATAAAAGTCTGAATCCAATTAGATACAGTTACATTCACGTCATGTTTCTGAGCCTCAGGCCCTGAGTTATTCTTAGAGCGGCTCGCTGCTGCTGGTATTCTGCTTCGCCTTTTTAGGCCAGAGGCGTGACCTTAACACCCCATCCCCCCAGTCCCCCCTCCCCATGTTAACTAATCCCCCTCCTCCAGACCTCCACTGTTCAGTGCAGAGCTGTCATCAGGTGAAGACAGAGAGGGAAGATCAGAATGGCTGAAGTGTCCAAGTTAAATCAAATTTGTCACTGCTGTTGTCATGGCACTACAAGCATCCAACACAACTCTGGGTTTGTTCGTTTACAGGCGTCAAGCCAGAAGAAGCAAACACAGAGTGAAGGTCTCAGTATGCTCACAGAGGAAGTGTCTTACCATCACGTCTAGAGGCAAAAGGGTTTATATTACACCATTTAAAGTACCACAGACGGCCGCTAGATGCTCCAACTGACTCCCGTTCAAAAAGCCAAAGTCATTATGGTCTCAATCTTTAAATCCAGGCCCTCTAATAAGTGTGCGAGTGGTAATATTGGAAATTATTGCTCCGTCAAAAAGATTTGAAGACTTATAGTAGCTCTGATGTTTGCTGTGTGGACGTTGATTGACAGCTGTGATTGACAGGTGGCTCACCTGCTGCTCTCCCCGGCTCCAGGACTCACACTGAGTCGGACTATTGTTGCAATATTTCACTACATTTAATGTGACTTGATTAAGATACCTGCTCTGTTAGCACAATCTAGCTAAAGTAGTTAACGTTAGTGTGCAGCACTCAGTGTTCCCAGTAAGCTAGCATTAGCTTCAGTCTGAGGCCGCAGGGCATGTTTTCAGAGCGTGAAAGAATAAACCACAACTCTGGGCTTCAAACTGGCTTAAATGCAAACCAATGGGTGACGTCACACCTCACTATGTCTATCTTTATATACAGTCTATGGTTTATACCTGTTTCAAATGGCCACACTCCAAGACGGGGCAAAGAAGCTTCATAGCCTCCTCCTGGCTTCATCCCACTGCCTCGAATATTTCCCCAAGAATTCCTCGTCTTAAATTTGTCTTTGTAATCTCGACAGAATGAATCATATAATGTGACGACAGTACATACTTTTTCAGTCTTTCCTCAGAAAAATTTAAGGTGTTGCACCACACCTGGACAGTGCTGTGTAAAGTGTTAAGTGTGTGTGTCTGTTTCAAAAAGTCACAAAAGTCACATCAGCTCCCAGTTTCACTATCAACAAGGAAGTTTCAGATGCTGTAAGACAAACCCCAAAGCTCTCACTGTGAAGCAGACTGAGGCCTTTATTCTAGTACCAATGTTCAGACATCCCACATTATTGCTTTGCTGATTGTGGTCTAGCTGAGACAGGCGTCCTTATCTATCATTAAAGTGACATTATCAAAAACCTTTGCTGATAAATCTGGCACACATCTGACCAGGCTGATATTATTCTCAAGCATATATTCAGTGTGAAACCAATTCCATGACATTGTTTCCAATTACAGGTTGTTCCGCAACAATTTCAGAAACAAAATGTGCTAAAAGTGACTTTGCTTGTTAGAATATGCCAATTTTTTGTTTGTAATATCCAGCTGGTTTAACCCACAGAAAGCACACGTACAAGGGTTTCACTTTCTTGACTTTTTCCTGTGTTTCAGACCTAATACTGTTGACTTTAAATCAGGTTTATTATTTCAGTAAGAGACAAAGAAAACATTCTCTGAAAAATAATGATATTTTAATATTTTTACAGCAGTTAAAGAGGCCCCCAATTCTTTAACGACAGCTTCAGGTAGCTTTATCTGATGCCTGATACCTTCTTTATCTGCCTGGTTTATCAGCTCTGTCAGATTGGATGCACAGATTCTCATTTTGTTTCAAATCTACTGACTAACTGACATTGATATTATTCTTCCAACATTTTCTTTGCTGCATACGTTGATGTTGTCTTGCCCAAAGCTTAATCTTCACCCATGTCACTCAAGTTTTCTTTATTTATTTGACTCCATTCACCATCCCTTAAACTCTGACCAGTTACAGTTACATACAATTATCCTGCCAAGCTTTAAATTTAAAACATTTGTACATACACATTAAAATATAGGTAGCTTAGACCATGACCTAATTTTTGATAATGGTCATTCACATTTGTATTAAAGAGTTCTCACATGGAAGCACAGATATGATTTATTCATTTTTATTTATTCTTTGTGAATGAAAAAGTGCGCTCTTTACATTTTCATCAGCATAAAGAAGTAACATTCATTATTTTACAGATTTGTTTTAGCTTCATTTAAAACACCTATTTTAAAGTTGGATGGCACACTGCAATACTACACACAGACTACATAAAGATTCACATTCCACTAAAAAGCACATTTACTATGATGAGAGGTAACCCTGCCTATACATTCTCATTAAGCGGGCTCATGTTTTAAGATTGTAATTCTTCTATAATTTCCTTCTTTGCTGTGCTGCAGATACATATAATATAACATATAATAGTCATCAAAAGCTTCAGCCAAAAAGCGAAAATGCATCAGCCTTCACCATAGTACAGTGATATACAATGCAGCAATATAGCATCTTTCTGTTATTAATTTCTGTGCAGATGATTGGACATCTATGACATAGCACAGCTATTTTTTCTCTTCAAGAGACATTTATTACTGTCAGTTGTTACTCGATTCCTGCTAATTTTGTCATGCAGGTTATTAATTGACCTCACAGATGTCCTAAATTTTCTTCCGGTCAAGACAAACGATCAGAATGGTCACCAGTGACACCAATATTACAACAGCAGCTACACCACCAATAATCCATTTGGTACTGTCGTCCAAAGCTACAATGAAGAAATAAAGGCAATGAGTCATCTGGTATCATTCAAAGCTCCATCAATACTAAAATTATTTTGTTTCCATTAGAAAAATACGAATGTGATTATATTAATAAAGAGAGGACTTTTTTAACAACCTGGGTATACTTTTGTAGGTTGAACATCTTATTTCAGAAAAAGTGAGGTGAACATAATCAAAAAGGTCTATCATAATCCCCCAATGAACAAGTTTTTCATTTGTTCTATATCCCTTTATCTGTAAATATTTATTGTGTTTGGAAGGATGGCCAGGACTACAAAAATAAGACCCAGGATGTAAAAAACAAACAACTATTACAAAATTAGTGCATTTAAACTTACAATTCCAAATAGGGATTCTGTCCAAGAAGTTCCACCGAGAGACCTGAGAATAAAAGACACAAACAAACAAGGAAAAAATATGTAAATAACAACAGCCGAAAACTACAGTTCACCTCCAAAGGTGTATTCTTATAATGTTGTATTCACGTTACAGTGGAAAAACAAGCAATAATTCTATCCATTTGTAAATCTTATAATCTCTCCTTATCCGTACTGATTACCAGTCGAAAGTGCTTTTGCAAAGACCTCCAGTTTACAATATGAACGCAGTTAACAGCAGTCAGTCACTACACAGACTCAAGCAACTTGTAACTGAATCGGAAGGCAGCAAACATTTTCAGTTTCAGTTCAGTTTCAGTCTCAATATGATTAGTATTTGTTTCTGTACAGTTATATTCAAAAAGACTCCTTATTAATTTGTCCTCCATCTTTAATCGCAAGGCAAGAAGTAGCCATCAGCCATCGGATGTGCTCACATAAAGGGCAGTGCTACAAATGATAGAATTATAGAATTAGAAAGCATTAGCATGACTATGTAGTAATCAAACTGCATCAATCATGAGGTGGTACACAGTAATTATCCCCAATCCATTTTTAGTAAAATGACAATATCAGGGCACATCAGGTCAGTTAATGTGATCAGTACCTGGGAATTGGGACCTTTCAGAAACTTATGGATGTCAAACCATGCGATGTCATTGCGGGTACAGTCCCTCAGGAGCTTTCCCTCATGGAACAGAAAGTCCACAGTGAGATAGACGTTCAGGTGGCTCACTTGTCTCTTGCTTTCAGCAACAACGTGTTTGTTATTGAAAGTGTGATGCATCACCACCAGAATTGCTGGTTTATCAGCTGTAAACACAGAGATGACACAACCAAAACAGAATTAAACTTTAAGAGCAGAGATGGTTACTCCATCTATATTTTTGATTCAAATATTTCTTTACAATATACTTTTAATGGGAACGAAATTGCCAGCTGTATCCTTTAAATCATTGCAACACAATGTCTTGAGTTAATCAAACCGAGCGCCACACCTTATAGGTGTAATATAAAAGGCTTTTATGCCATGAGGGCACCGTAGGTCCTGAAATGTTGTCTATATGCTGTGCATGGCCAGAAAAGTTATGTTCACAATGATCTGCAGTTGTTCGGATCCATTCATATAACAATAGGAGACTAATCAAATACTGGTACATTGTAATTAAACATATTTCCTTGCAATTGTATTTCCCACAATCGTTTTAGTGACTATGATCACTTTAACATCATGTTGGGGACAGTTAAAAGCTCATCTAAAAAAGTCACGGTCATAAAGTGATGAGCTTGTTTGTAGTTCACACACTACCGTTGAAAAATTACATTTTATAAAATCAACAGCAACATCTTTGTCTCCCTCATTCTGGATAATCCACAGTCCTCGCTGTGAACACTCTTCATAGGGAATATTTCTTCAATAGAAGTTAGTTTGTAGAACATGGGCACTGAGCCCTGCTTTTACAGGCAGCGTTATCTCTTATTGTTGGGCTCAGCCACAGCAGCATTTTAACAGCGTACCATAATTTAAGATTGAAATAAATTCACTTAAAAGGACTGCCAATTTCAGGCCTTGGGGGGGTCAGAGCCTGTACAAAAAACAAACATTATGTGAAGTTTTTCATGGAGCAAAATAATTTACTTTCACACTGATTGGTCAAGTTTCTGTGTATAGCTGTGATCAATAAGTGGGAAATTGGCCAACCAAAGGCATTCTTACCAGGCATGCTGTCCAGGGCCTCGCCGATGTTCGTTCCAACTCGCGAAACAGCAGGACAGATGACCAGAACATAGTCACATGCTGCAGAAGAACCCACCGGAATATGGCCAATGCCTTTAAGCTTGTTAACCAAGCTTAAATGAGCCCCGTTAGTTTTTCCTGCTTCATGGACATAGAACTTTTTCCACAACACTAGAGAGACAGAGGAATGTTTGAGAGATTATTCAACTGTTACATAAACTGAAAAAGATCAAGATCAAAAAAGATCTTGAGCATGATTCAGCATAAACTGGAAAAGGTATTTTACACATCACCAAATTTTACTACTTTAATAAATTCAACTTGTAACTTAAAACCTATATGTATAAAATGTTCATACGCTTATAACATCTTTAAAAGGACTCTGATGGCATACGTTTGTGTTTGTACTTGTGTGAGTAGAGGTGGTTAATACATGAATGAACAATTCTTCTAATCAAAACTAAAGCTGTCAGTGAATCAACGGCTTTTTGCATCACAGTTCTCATCAGCACTTTCGTCAGCTCAGCAGACAGTACAGACTTTCTGATTAAAAGCCACAAAATCTATTATGAAACTATCATGAAGAGCAGAAAAGTCATTTGCTGAACCTTTTAACTAATGTTGCTTTGACACCTAACTTGAATCCATCTGCTGATCAACTGTCAAGGAAGTGATCTACATAAAACAGTTTTTATAACTACGCAAGATTATCTGGTAAGCACTTTGAGTTCAAGGATGTATTTCCGGATACAACAGAAAGAAGTAAGAGACCACACAGTAACTAAAACTGCCTGCTGCTGCAGAAAATGACACTGATGAGAGCAAAATAGTGAAGTTACAGGATGTAAAACCAAAATAGTGTGCTGAAAGATGCTAAATATCTCTGTAAAGCTGATGGGAACTGCAGAGTCAGTTGATAACTCTCTGCAGGTTCGTCACTATCAAGCAGCAAACCCCTTTCACATGCAAGTAGTCAGTTGATCAATTAATAATATAAAAACATTCATTAGAGCAGCTTTAATTTGAAATTATAAATGTAGCCTATTATCTACAATTTCAAAATATTGCAGTCAGAGCCAGAAAGCGTAATATACAGTAACAGTCAAAAGTATGGACGCACTTCCCCATTCACTTGAATGAGAAACTGTGAGAAACTTCCTAACAAATGTATGTCAATTTATAAAAACAGTAAACACTTTTCCTCACCAGCTTCCCCCTCATGTGGCATGTCTCTGAAGAAGGAAACAGAGAGGAACATTTAGACGAAGTCATTTAACAAAATGAAATAAAGCCAAGCAAGGCAAGCAGGTTTATGTGTGTCACAAACAGCTGTGTCATAGCTGCTCTGCTGAAGCTTGTGCCCATAAAACACACAGTTAGAAATACCTTAGAAGTCTATAACCTTCATTCCGAAGCATGGTAGAGAGATTCAGTAGTTCACAGCCACACAGGAATTATTTTAGATGCTTACTTACATAGATTGATAATTTGTCGGTGATGTGCTTCGCATATCTTCCCACACCAGACAGGGTTGGTTTTTTAGCTTTCACTTTTGATTTCTTTGTCAGACTACGTGCTCTTAAGCCACCACAGAGGAAGTGCAGAGAGGAAACTTGTCAGAGACAAAGAGATAAGATATAAAAACAGCAGCAGCAGTTTGTATTTACTGCAGAGAAAATTTGTCCAGTGCTGCAGGTGCAATAAACCTGCATGGGCAGTTACTAAGTTTTGTTTTTTAGATAACAAAAGTATGTAAAAGTCTGTTGCATTTCAAAAGAAAAAACGTTGTGGGACAAAGCCACAGACAACAATAGCACACTTCCTTTATGCATTTGCAGCTTGTCCTCATTTCAAGGTTCAAGGGTTATAGCTGATAGATACTAACTACAATATGTTGACAAGGCAATAGAGTATTTATATGTATTGGATTTAAATTACCTACCAGTCCAAATGTACCAAATATATTTTTAGGTATTTATTGTGGATAATTATTGTATTTCTGTGACATTTATAGACAGGAAATGGCTTTGCATGTCTTGTATTATGTGTCTCTGTGTTGCATCTTTAATTAGTACCTGACAATGTAGTAAAATAGACTGTATGATATTTGTACTAACATTTATATTACTATATACTATTTATATTATTGCTCTGTGTGCTTGTACATAATCTCAATAACTTTGTAATTTGAAATCTTTATTATCTTTATTTGAATGATATTTACTGCAAATGTTATTTTTGTACCTTTTTATACACTTTTTAATAGTTCTTCGTATTATTATTTTCTTAATGTATATAATCAACCTAAATTAATTATTTGTTTGTTTCAAAATAAAATGAATTGCTTTTAAGGATTTTAACGACTTTCCAATGAATTATTAACTTCTCAATTGAGATGAATTATTTTAAAAGGGATAATTCTAATATTACAGGGTGTCCTTTTAGAGCCTGGGCGCGCGCGCGCGCACACACACACACACACACACACACACACACACACACACACACACACACACACACACACACACACACACGTGTTTAAACTCACTTAGTTCCCTCGAATTGAGAGGGGAGGAGCAACAATGACCAGGCACGAAAACAAGGAAGAAACACAATAACGGGAAGTGCGCGGGCAGTTACGTCAAATCGCTTCAGACTGTTTTTCGTCTGTTTAGACGACCCGAGCAGAACAAAGGGAGGAAAACTTAAGTCTGTGAAATGGTGAGTGTTAATGCATCTGTTGGAGCTGGGAGGAGCACGGCTGGTTATTGGTGATATGAATAATAACGGGGCACCACCCGGAAACCAGGACAAGTTCTTAATTATAAAATTACTGGTGTATTCCTGGAATATATGTTCCCTCTTTAAAGATGATGGGAAACAAACTGAAGTGAGACTAGACCTTAATAATGTATTATTGCATTTTTTATCCAAAAAACTACATCCATCTATTACAAATGAGGGATTTTGTGGATTAACCACAGAGTAAGTCAGCATGCCTTTGATTAAAAAGAATAATTTCTTGCGTGATTGCCTTAATTACTGTGTTATATTGCCTGTTAATACAAGCAAGATTGCAAGCAAATACACATAAATAGCCATATGCTATTTATGCAAATAAAGTTATACTTATTCAAAGTATTCTGTCATCTGTAGACGTTCAAATTAGACATATTAATGCAAACGTCAAATTAGAGGTGTAACCGCTTCTTAAAGCTGCAGTGACGTCATGGCTGTATTGCCATGACTCCAGGTGGTGTTGGTGCATCTCTGCCAATGAGAGACGAGAGTTTGGGTCTTCCTAGATTTCACACCAAGGTGCGAACTGCAAAGCAGGCTGGGAGATGGAGTCTGTGAGAGCAGCATTTGGCGCTGCTCTTTTGTTTCAGCTGTTAAAGGACAAAAGCGGCCTTGTGATCAGGCTTAAAAGTTTACATGTAGGCCTGCCTTTGTCTGACCACATGGTTGAGGCCCAATACAACATTATTATTATTTTACTGTCAAACTCTCTAAGCCAGTTGTCAATCTGAAGACAAGTCAGAATTAATTTCTGTGGATGCAACGAGAAGGAAAGAAAATATGGTGCTAACTTGTTTGTGTGGGGTATTTGCTTGGTATTTTTTGAATGTGACTCTTGAACAGACTTGTTTCTCTTGAATCTTGCTCTCTGATCTCACAGTCAGTGTCACTGGTTTACCTTTCAGACTGACTGAAGTCCACAAGATGAGTGTTTGTGTGGAGGAGGAGGAGGACAGAGCAGAGTCTCCAGTATCTAGCTGTCTGTCTATGAAGAGTGACCAGTCCAGAGATGTCCCACTATTCTTCAGTAATGAACCTGGATCCTCAAACACAAAGTAAGAGACTTAAGAGTTTAGACTGAACTGAACATGATTATTAGAAGTTACTAGCCACATTTCAATGCAATGAGTCCTCTGTCACACACACACACACGCACGACTTATATTACATTGTAGGAAGAGTGAAAGTAAATGTATATAGCCTATACTGTAATGACTGGTAGAGCATGATGCCTCATCATCTCCCCTTGTTTGAAAATATCAAACTTGACAATTGTGGGTCTCAGTTGAGATTTTACTTTAGATGTAGTGGCTTCAGAGAAGGTTTTCTTTTTTCTAAGTCAGTGGCATGGCTGAAGGATATAGTTTCAACGTTGTCCTTGGGTAAGTCCATCTCTGTGTAGGAAGTCTATTTTAGCTTCCATTGTGCTGACAGCTTCCCTCAAACAGCTGATTTCCTCTCTTAACTTTTCCATCATGTCTAATTTATTGACTTTATCCAGGCAGCTCAGCTTCTGTTCAAAGAGTAAATATCAGACTGTATTCTGCGTCAGGAAAGTCAGGTCTCTCTAGCAGCATTTGGCTTGAAAGTCTTTTCCTTTTTAGCGGCTGAGCCTGCTTTGGTGTTGAGGTATTTTCCACAGCTGTAGCCCGGACAGGTGTGCTGGTTAGTGATTCCATGTTGGATGGTAATATTAGCAGTTTCAAAAAGCGAGCAACATGAATTTGTGCTCTGGGCATGAGTTGATGTGTCAAGGGATCCAGATTTAACTTTTCAAGTCAGTATTGCCTAACTAGACATTGCTTTTTCGTCATAAAAACTCCTCATTTGGCATGGCGTGTGTCTCTCAGGTTTCTGCCTACATCTCCCACAGTTACTTCCTCCTGTTTGTTGGATAAATCCACAGTAACAGCTGTTTTAGGAGACTATTGAGCCTTTGTAAAAAAAATGAAACCAAACTGCATATTTGTGATTAACACAACAATGAGGTTTATGGATGCCAGTGTATTTCTTCCATCCTTCAATGTTGTCTGCAGCGCTTGATGGTGACATCACTGCAGGGTGTCAGTTGAGAGTTCCTAAAATTTTCATCAGAGAATTGGTCAGTAATTGACATGATATGAATAAAGACATGTTTGTGTTTGCAGAGGTCAGTACCACAGACAGAGAGCAGAGTCTCCAGTATCCAGCTGTCTGTCTATGAAGAGTGACCGGTCCAGAGATGTCCCACTATTCTTCAGTAATGAACCTGGATCCTCAAACGCTAAGTAAGAAACTATTTTTACTTTAAACTGAACTGGACATGATTATTAGAAATTACTAGACACATTTCAGTGAAACAGTTAGATACATAGGGTCAGATTCATAGAATAAAAAAAGACATTTTCACAACCAAAATTCACAAAGTACACACAAAGAATAAATAATTATAATATAATATAAAATATTCATAGGCACACTAGGACGTGTCTCTTTTTATTTGAAATTCAAACTTTCGTTTGTATGTGGGTAAAAATTAAATATTCCTATTGTAATGAGCTGTTGGAATTCAAAATTTACAGTCTATAAATGCAACCCGTTTGAAATAGTTTGCTGAGCATCGTCTAGTCTGCCTAAGCCAAAGACGTAATAGTTTGCCTTGTGATCCAGCAGAGGGCATTCTTAAAATTCACTATCAGATTGACCTGTCACTCGCTCTTTGACCAGTAAATAAACTAAGGTAATAAATAAAAATGGAGAAGGACATTAGCGAGCTAAGCCATGCTGATCAGATAATAATGATGCCAAAACATCTGTGAAGCAGTTTATGGAAGTATTTTGAGGGCAAAATTACCAGCAAAGATCAGAATGTTTGCCAACTCTTTTTTTTTTATTGGCACAAATAACATACACAACATATCAAATATACAGCACATAAGTACTGAGGGTCATGTTATATGGCCAAACCTTCCCCTGGCTGCCAATCTTGACACACCACGGGATTGACATGTCATGACCAAATGAACCAATCTAATTCCCCAAAATATATACCATAACATATACATATATACAATACATGCACACACCTACCTACGGGGGTGAGCCATATATTTTGCTTTAACATGTTATCTGGTTTATCTGGGGGGTGATACTGGTACTGCAGCCACTTTGCATTAGTGTTTTCCATGAAAATTGACATCAAGGGAAATAAGTCGTTTTTAGGTGGTTGATGTGGGTAAATTTTAACTTTCTCAAATATAGGGTGGAAGCTTTCAGTAATCTTGCTGAGAACCAGTGTTGGTTATGGTATAATTTTGATATGATAGATGCTTTTAGGGAATAGTTAAATCCTTTTAGGCTCAAATGTTGATGTCACTGCAGGGCGTCAGTTGAGAGTTCCTAAAATGCCTTTTTCATCAGAGAATTGGTCAGTAATTGACATGATAAGAATGAAGACATGTTTGTGTTTGCAGAGGTCAGTACCACAGACAGAGAGCAGAGTCTCCAGTATCCAGCTGTCTGTCTATGAAGAGTGACCGGTCCAGAGATGTCCCACTATTCTTCAGTAATGAACCTGGATCCTCAAACACAGAGTAAGGGCCTGTTTTTACTTTAGACTGAACTGAACATGATTCACATAGTACACACAAACACAGAAATATGCATACGCACACTAGGGCTGTCACTTTTTATTTGAAATTCAAACTTTCGTTTGAATGTGGGGGAAAATTAAATATTCATATTGTGATGACCTGCTCAAATTCAAAACTTACTGTCTATAAATGCAACAGACTGTTTGAAATAGTTTTCCTTGTGATTATCCAGTTGTCTGTCTATGAAGAGTGACCGGTCCAGAGATGTCCCACTATTCTTCAGTAATGAACCTGGATCCTCAAACACTAAGTAAGAGACTGCTTTTACTTCAGACTGAACTGAACATGATTATTAGAAGTTATTAAACACATTTCAATCAAACAGAGTATGGCCAAACCTTCCCCTGGCTGCCAATGTTGACACATCATGGGATTGACAAGTCATGACCAAAAGAACCAATCTAATTCCCCAAAACATATACCATAACATATACACATATACAATTCATGCACACACCTACCTACGGGGGCAAGCCATATATTTTTTTGTAACATGTTATCTGGTTTATCTGGGGGGTGATACTGGTACTGCAGCCACTTTGCATTAGCGTCTTCCATGAAAATTGACATCAAGGGAAATAAGTCATTTTTAGGTGGTTGATGTAGGTAAATTTTAACTTTCTCAAATATAGGGTGGAAGCTTTCAGTAATCTTGCTGAGAACCAGTGTTGGTTATGGTATAATTTTGATATGATAGATGCTTTTAGGGAATAGTTAAATCCTTTTAGGCTCAAATGTTGATGTCACTGCAGGGCGTCAGTTGAGAGTTCCTAAAATGCCTTTTTCATCAGAGAATTGGTCAGTAATTGACATGATAAGAGTGAAGACATGTTTGTGTTTGCAGAGGTCAGTACCACAGACAGAGAGCAGAGTCTCCAGTATCCAGCTGTCTGTCTATGAAGAGTGACCGGTCCAGAGATGTCCCACTATTCTTCAGTAATGAACCTGGATCCTCAAACACAGAGTAAGGGCCTGTTTTTACTTTAGACTGAACTGAACATGATTCACATAGTACACACAAACACAGAAATATGCATACGCACACTAGGGCTGTCACTTTTTATTTGAAATTCAAACTTTCGTTTGAATGTGGGGGAAAATTAAATATTCATATTGTGATGACCTGCTCAAATTCAAAACTTACTGTCTATAAATGCAACAGACTGTTTGAAATAGTTTTCCTTGTGATTATCCAGTTGTCTGTCTATGAAGAGTGACCGGTCCAGAGATGTCCCACTATTCTTCAGTAATGAACCTGGATCCTCAAACACTAAGTAAGAGACTGCTTTTACTTCAGACTGAACTGAACATGATTATTAGAAGTTATTAAACACATTTCAATCAAACAGAGTATGGCCAAACCTTCCCCTGGCTGCCAATGTTGACACATCATGGGATTGACAAGTCATGACCAAAAGAACCAATCTAATTCCCCAAAACATATACCATAACATATACACATATACAATACATGCACACACCTACCTACGGGGG
Organism: Thunnus maccoyii; assembly: GCF_910596095.1. Taxonomy (NCBI): domain Eukaryota; kingdom Metazoa; phylum Chordata; class Actinopteri; order Scombriformes; family Scombridae; genus Thunnus; species Thunnus maccoyii. The sequence goes on along the minus strand of NC_056549.1, from coordinate 3,288,401 downwards.
CAAGCCATATATTTTGTTGTAACATGTTATCTGGTTTATCTGGGGGGTGATACTGGTACTGCAGCCACTTTGCATTAGCGTCTTCCATGAAAATTGACATCAAGGGAAATAAGTCATTTTTAGGTGGTTGATGTAGGTAAATTTTAACTGTACACATGGAAAGAGCCCTTTCTCAAATATAGGGTGGAAGCTTTCAGTAATCTTGCTGAGAACCAGTGTTGGTTATGGTATAATTTTGATGTGATAGATGCTTTTAGGGAATAGTTAAATCTTTTTATGCCCAAAAGTTGCAAGCCTCCCTCTTCAAGTGTATTATATGAATATGCTCTTTTGATTTTACCCATTTTTTTCTGCAAAAATGCAAAAATTCTTTTTTTCATTTTTTATACAGTTCTTCCGAAGGGGAGGGTAAGGAAGTTAATACATATATAAACTGTGGTATTATTTAGAGTTTATTAAGGCTATTTTTGCCATATAGAGTCATAGATTTTCTATTATTTATTCTATTTTCTGGAGTTTACCTTCAAAATTTATTTTATTAATATTGCTCAACCTGTCTGGGATACTAGTCCATTTGTCCATCTGATAGGAAAATTTGTAGGTAATTGTACATTTTCCAGGGATCCAATACGTTTATCAATGCATTTATCATAGGTTGATTTCAAAGGCCCAAACACACTGAAAGCATCTTACACACGTGTTTTAAAGTACACCTATTGTTGAAAATGGCTGAACGCACACCAAAAGCATTATGAGGCGTGTCAAACTGCCTTGACGCCCCTACTGCAACCTGGTTTCAATTTTTGAACGTCAAATGAGGACCCAGCGACTGAAGCTGTTTTTTCTGCAGCTGAAAAAGAGAGAGATAGTATGAGCAAGAGAGGTATAGACAGCGCAGCAGTGGTCAAGTGAGGAGAGGGAGCAGTAGCAAGAACAAAGCTGGTGAATTAGAGAATTGGTCAGTAATTGACATGATAAGAATGAAGACATGTTTGTGTTTGCAGAAGTCAGTACCACAGACAGAGAGCAGAGTCTCCAGTATCCAGCTGTCTGTCTATGAAGAGTGACCGGTCCAGAGATGTCCCACTATTCTTCAGTAATGAACCTGGATCCTCAAACACAGAGTAAGGGCCTGTTTTTACTTTAGACTGAACTGAACATGATTCACATAGTACACACAAACACAGAAATATGCATACGCACACTAGGGCTGTCACTTTTTATTTGAAATTCAAACTTTCGTTTGAATGTGGGGGAAAATTAAATATTCATATTGTGATGACCTGCTCAAATTCAAAACTTACTGCAAAGAGGAATTCAGAGACTTGATTAAAGACTGTGCGCTCAAGTGCTTCTGACAGGAAGGGCAGGAGTGAAACCGGTCTGTAGTTTTCAACCAGAGCTGGGTTGAGTGTGGGATTTTTGAGCAGAGGGGTGACTCAAGTTTGCTTAAAGGCGGTTGGGAAAACACCAATTGTAAGTGAGTAGTTGATGATGTGTGTGACCGCGGAGTTAAGTGCGGGGGAAATATTCTGAAGTAGGTTGGATGGTATTGGGTCCAGTGGACAGGTAGAGGGACGAGAGTTTAGAAGAAGTTTGGAGACTTCCTCCTTGGTCATAGGGGAGAATGAGGACAGTGTGTTCCTGTTAGTTGGCAGCTGTAGACTGGGTTGGTCAGGCTCATTGAACTGGTTACTGATAGCAGAGACCTTGTCAGGTTTTGCAAGATATCTTTCTCTTGCAGCCGGATCATTTTTAACGCGCTCCCTGTGGCGTGTCGCTTTTTCTTTGCTTGATAGTGGCATCTAAAATCATTGAAAGGGATATTTTAAAAATGTAATAATATATATACTCAGTGTTATATTAATGTGCATTTAATAAATATATTTAATATCTTTAATAAAAAATATTATATAGTGTGTGTTTATAGTGTATAGTAACTATTAATGTACATTTAATTAATATCTTTAATATCTTTAATGACATACATTTGTATATCTCAGTTTATCATGTTTATTTAATCAAGAAAGGACATTCTTTCTGGTTGCGCCACCTGACTTACTGGTTGTGCCACCTGACATTTTCTATTATTTCCCAGTTATTCAGGCATCTACTTGGACACCTATTTAACCTTTTGACTTTGCTAGCTAGTTCATTCATTCATTTTTACAATACAATAAAGAGTTTTATATTAAAACAACTTTTTCTTAGTTTTATATTGGTTGTACCACCTGACATGTAAAGAGTACAAGTCTAACTATGAAGAGAAAATAGCTATTTTTTAGCAATATATGACAGAGATTTACATACCTTTCACTCATCAGTCAAGGTCATTTGGGATCCTTTAGATGATGCAATATCCTGTTCACTCATCTCTCTCATCAATTCAAAATAAAAGTTGTATGAATGCAGTTGCGCCACCCTGACATTTCAGATATACAGATTTCCGGACAAAGTTGTTTTTAATATTCCAAACAATTTAAGAACAATTAAACTATTAAACTTTGTTTATTTGAAAGGTTTTCAATATAACATTATGCCCCCATATTAATGTTATATTAATTCATATTTTAAATTGCATATTTAATACATTTCATATAGTGTTAACTTGCTCGGACGGTTGTCCTACCTGACATTTTGAGGGTTTGAGATGGAAAAACATAAAATATATATAATTTATATGATAAACTGGAAATATGTTCAAATTAAATAGGTTTCATAGAATAAAATGATGCTTATTATGAATCATTTAAAATTATTTAAAACCAAAGTAGTGCCCTCGGACACAAAAATCAGCATGTCACGTCATTGACCCGTATGTGTGTGTGTGTGTGTGTGTGTGTATATATATATATATATATATATATATATATATATATATCATCAAAACACAAATGACAACTTGTGACCATGACATTTAAATTATAAAGAATTGCTTTTTTACAGAGAGAAGAAGAGGAGTGGTGTTTCTGTGGAGGAGCAGCAGTCCTGCTGTTCTTTGTGCCAGGAAGTCCTGAAGGATCCAGTCTCTAACAGCTGTGGACACTGGTTTTGCAGACAGTGCATCACATACGGAGACCAGTCTGCTTCACCAGGAGACACCTCCTGTCCCCAGTGTGCAGAAAGGTCCAGAACAAGACCTGGACTGCAGACAGAGAGTCAAACCAGCACTGTGCAAAGTAAGACTGATTGTTTTTGTGTTTGTAATAATGAATAATTGTCAGATTGTCTTTGTTTAGTCTCACATTTTTCTCTTTTTTAGTGATTGTTGCTCTCCGGGAGGTTTCAGATAACCATAAGATCAGTCTGAGGAGGAGATGTGAATGTGTGACTGAAGGAATTGATGAAGCAGGACATGAAACCCTCCTCAACAGGATCTACACTGAGCTCTACATCACAGAGGGACAGAGTGAAGAGGTTAATACCCAACATGAAGTGAGGCAGCTTGAGACAGCTTCCAAGATGGAGACCCTCCATGACACTCCAATCAAGTGTCACGACATCTTTAAAGCCTTACCCGACCAACAGAAAGACATCATCAGAGTCGTTCTGACAAATGGCGTTGCTGGCATTGGAAAAACCTTCTCAGTGCAGAAGTTCACTCTGGACTGGGCAGAGGGTTTGGAAAACCAAGATGTCAGTCTGGTGATTCTGCTTTCGTTCAGGGAGCTGAACTTGATCAAAGATGAGCAGTACAGTCTCCTCATGCTAATCCATGTTTTCCATCCAACATTACAGAAGGTCACAGCAGAGAATCTCACTGTCTGTAAAGTTTTGTTCATCTTTGACGGCCTGGATGAAAGCAGACTTTCACTGGATTTCAAGAATAATGAGGTTGTGTCTGATATCACACAGAAGTCATCAGTCAGCGTGCTGTTGACAAACCTCTTTAAGGGGAATCTGCTTCCCTCGGCTCTCGTCTGGATAACTTCCCGACCTGCAGCAGCCAATCGGATCCCCCCTACCTGTGTTGACAGGGTAACAGAAGTACGAGGCTTCACTGACGCCCAGAAGGAGGAGTACTTCAGGAGGAGATTCAGTGATGAAGAGCTGTCCAGCAAAATCATCTCACACATAAAGACATCCAAGAGCCTCCACATCATGTGTCACATCCCAGTCTTCTGCTGGATCACTGCTACAGTTCTGGAGCACATGTTGACTACAGACCAGAGAGGAGAGCTGCCCAAGACCCTGACTGACATGTACTCACACTTCCTGCTGGTTCAGACAAAGAGAAAGAAGTACAAGTATGATGAGGGACATGAGACGAGTCCAAAGGAGCTGACACAGGCTGACAGGGAAGTTCTTCTGAAGCTCGGTAGGCTGGCGTTTGAACATCTGGAGAAAGGAAACATCATGTTCTACCAAGAAGACTTGGAGCAGTGTGGTCTTGATGTCACAGAGACCTCACTGTTATCAGGATTTTGTACAGAGATCTTCAAAAGAGAGAGTGTGATCTTCCAGAAAACAGTCTACTGCTTTGTTCATCTGAGCATTCAGGAGTTTCTGGCTGCAGTCTACATGTACCACTGTTACACCAACAGCAACACAGAGGCACTGGAGGACTTCCTAGGAAACTATTCCAGTGACTCATCCCTGGATATCTTCCTGATGGGAGCCATGGACAAATCTCTGCACAGTGAAAATGGACACCTGGACCTGTTTGTTCGCTTCCTTCATGGCCTCTCTCTAGAGTCCAACCAGAGTCTCTTTGGAGCCCTGCTGGGTTGGACAAAGAACAATCCAGAAATCATCCAGAGAGCCATTGAGAAACTGAAGGAGATGAACACTGATGAAATCTCTCCTGACAGAAGCATCAACATCTTCCACTGTCTGATGGAGATGAACGATCGCTCAGTACATCAGGAGATCCAAGAGTTCCTGAAGTCAGAGAAAAGATCAAAGAAAAAACTCTCTGAGATCCACTGCTCAGCTCTGGCCTACATGCTACAGATGTCAGAGGAGGTTCTAGATGAGTTGGACCTGGAGAAGTATAACACTTCATGGATGGGACGACTGAGACTGATCCCGGCTGTGAGGAACTGCAGAAAGGCTCGGTAAGTCCAGATGTGATTATCAACATAATAAAGCTGCCTTCTCATCTAAAACTGTCAGTATTACAGTAATGATACACACATGAGTAGTGCTTCACTAAAAGGGGGGAGGGGGGGGCGTTGGGGGCTGTCATATGAAATACTCAAGACACTCATCAGCCAGACATTTCTCCGTTCTCCATTAAAGAACGGCAGAGATTGACTAAAATGAGAATTGTTAGTCCACCTTAAAAGTGAGTCCACCTTAAGTAAGCCTGGTCAGGTTAGGCTAATGTGTTGTTGCTAACTTCGGGGCTTACCCCCTTCGGTAGATGGGTATTTTCTTGGTCTTGAGGAGCTGCAGCATTTGTTAACTGATATACTGTAGCCTGTACTGTACATTTACTGCCAGATTGACAACTTAATGCTAACCTTTTCCTCTGCTCCGCTCGTATTCACCGTCATTTTTCTGCCACTCGCTCAACTACACATGCTCATTTACACACTCACTGCACACACACACACAATTGGCCCAAACACAATTCCACAGTGACTTAGGGTGTTATTGTGCTTGCACAGTGTGCGAGTGAAAATCATTAGCAGCTCATTGATATTAAGTGAAATGAAGTCCACTATTTTGTCTAGCCACACAATTAAGCACAAATAAGAACAAATTAGATGGTTAAACACTTCACCTCACATTCAATGTGAGGGTTTTGGATCCATCTCAGGTAATGCCCTTTAGCCAACTCATCATCGATGATGTTGTCTGTAGACACTGGCATTTAATTCTGGGAAAACACATTTCATAAAACTTGTTGTCAGTTAAAGGTGCAATTTTCCAAACCTTTAAGTTGGTAACTTAGAGCTGACTTTCCCACTAACCCATGGTGCGCAGATAGATTTCAGTTGGTCTTCCTTTAATGTTCAGTTTATTCATCAGTTTTCCAGAACAGAATGTATCTTGGATCCAAAAATGCATATGTTTGAATGATCTTATTTCCTTGTGTGCTTCTTACTTGGACAGGGAGTATAGAAAGGATGCTGTCACTATTATCAGCCCTTTTATGAGCACAAGTTAAAATGGGTGTGATGGATCAACATTCCTTGGGCTGTCCTCTTGGTTTGATAACCTTTTCCTTTTCCCTGATGTGTAAAACACTGGGATGTTTGCAAGTCATGCGCCTGTGGCAATCCTTGTTCCTGTGCCCTGTGCAAAGGCAACCAAAGCAGGCGCCTTTCTCCTACAGAAAGTCCAGCTTTTACCGATGTGTTTTCTTTTGCAGCTGTGGGCAATGCCCCAATGTATGCCCATAGTTACAGTACAAACAGGAAGTAGGATTTTCTTTGGTTTGATTTTCTTTTGTAGATGATATATTTTTCTGATGCACCTGTATCTTGGTGTTATCTGGTTCAACCATAGTGACAGTAATGGCAAAACTGTGTCCCCTTGGCTTGTGTTCTGACTTGATTTTGTTTCAACCTTTACCAAGCAGAGTGTCCTTTATGTCACCAAAAGACTGGATCTGAAGCATACCTGACCTGTTGCTCAATGAACTTGACACTGTCAATGAAACAAGTTCTTCATTGTCTCTGTCCAAAATTTCACAGGACTTTACTATCCAATTTTTCTCTGGGTTTTCAAATTTGAGTTTTCAAATTTGCTTGTGTGTTTAGCTCTCCCAAGTATTCTAGTTCCTTCATAGCATTGGAATATTTGCGTATGAAAAGTGCATAAGCTTGGAGTCCTCTAATGTCCTCAGACTTGACCATCGGCCTTCCAGTGATCTTTTCCATGTAGGCCGCTGTACCTTTAATCTATATCCAAAATCCTCCTTGAGCAGATGCGTGGCTACAGCATAACCTCTCTCTAGAGTCATGTGAAGGCAGCTGCATACAAGATCCCTTGGCTGTCCCCTCGTAAACTGCTGAAGATAATACAGACAGTCCCCTTTACTGTTAGTTTTTGCTTCCACGCAATGCTCAAACACCTTTATAAATGTTTTAAACTGCATAGCATCTCGATCAAAAACCGGAAGTTCCCAAACAAATACACCCTTCCCTTTGTGCTCCTTCAGAAGCTCCACCCCCCCCAAATTCATAGATGCACATATATTCCAAGGCAAAGACCAGAAGAGAAATATGGCAGTATCCAGAGTGATGCGTCAGCTGCACAATCACTTCTGTTTCTCTCACAAATTATCATGAGTGGAAAAAAATTTGGTCTCATGTGAGCACATCAGTCCATCCACACTCACTGCCTCTCTGCGGCCTCCCACTTCTCACTCAACCTGCGTTCAGTGTCTCTGTCCACAGAAGCAGCTGACTGTCAGATGCAGCTCCCAGGGAGCTGAGAGGACAGCAGTTGGACAAAATGTCTTCACCAGGCTGACTGACAGCAGAAATGTACTGAACCAAAATAGTTTGCATGGTGGCTCCATGGGATGAAATCAACGGTGTTTGTATTTATTGGTTCATTGATATGGTTAATAAACTCAAATCACATATACAGTGGGATATTTGTGTGATGTAAACAGCTGCCTTCTCAGATTACACTTCATTAAACGCAGCAGAAACAGACTCAGAGCGTAAAAAAGCAGGGGGTCTCCATGAGATTGTCTTGGATTCAGTGTGGATTGACACATTTAATAAAATGGAAGCGTATCTGATCCGTGAGAAAACATTTTCCATGTGAATTGGCCACAGCCTCTCTCTCTCCAGTTCCCCAGCCCTCCCCCACCACTCAATGGGTGCTGGAGATGGGAGACTGTCATGTCCTCAAACAGACAGCTTGCTCTGATGACTTCCCCCTGTCATATGCACAAACACCAACGTCCCATGCTGATTGGCTGGAATAGTGTTGTATGGCTCACTCCAAGCCACTGTATTTACATGCCCATTTACAGAGCCAGTGGTGTGTATGTACACCAGATTTTTTTTCAGCGCACCCACAGCACAGACAGCCAGCAGACCATGAGGAGATATTCACTGAATTTGACAAAAAGTGTATTGGATCAGAATTGCTAACTCAACCGTTAGCCTCTTTTTTTATTTTTTTAAAAATTAAAGTGTACTCTTTTAAAGACACTGCAACACAGCATACCCTGTCCCTTACCCAAATCCTAAACAAACATGTTCAGTTTTTACTCATCAACATGTTTCCACTTTGTTTTCTACTTTTCTACTGTTAAGTGATCAAAATGCATAGTAAAGTGTTTGACTTTTTGATTTTATTATTATTTTTCACAGACTTACTCACTGTGGACTCTCAGAGACTCACTGTGAAGTTGTGGCATCAGCTCTGAAGTCCAACCCCTCCCATCTCAGAAAACTGGATCTGAATGACATTGACCTGCGGGATTCAGGAGTGAAGGTGCTGTCTGCTGGACTGGAGAGTCCAAACTGTAGACTGGAGTCTCTGAGGTCAGTTCATTGACTGCTTTCCACAACAAAAGTTTTAGATTTAGTTTGATTAATTTGTTTTTCACAAATCACAAACACTGTTCAAAAGGGACTAACATCTGTAAGAAAACAGGTGGAAATATCAGACAATTCTCTGTAAGAGCAAATTCATTTTTATAATTTTTGATATGTTTGTGATACTCAAAACTGTAAACCAAATGAAATAGTTCAAGTTCAAGAAGTTGAATGCATTTTCAGGAATAACACACACACACACACACACACACACACACACACACACACATATATATGTGTATATATATATATATATATATATATATGTATATGTATATATGTATGTGTGTGTGTATGTGTATATATATATATATATATATATATATATATATATATATATATATATTTACCATTTACAGGAAGAAGATAAATAAAATTAATGCACAAGCTTTTTAATCCAACATGTTTAATTTGATCGAGGTTAGCAGCATTTTATGGATCAGTGTTGACATGAATAGGTGTTTGAATGTTGTGGTGACATTTGGATGATGTTTGTTGAAGGCTGACATTATGATGATCCATAATAACACAATAACAAAGTTACTCTGCTCATTTTAGGGAAAATCAACATCACAATGTTGAATTATACATTTAAACCCTGAACACCTCTGATGGATTGTAATGAATTTTTATCTACATGATTTGTTCTTTATTCAGATTGTATCACCGGAGTTTGCCAGAGATCAGCTGTGCTTCTTTGATCTCAGCTCTGAAGTCCAACCCCTCCCACCTGAGAGAGCTGGATAACGACTACATGCTACAGGATTCAGATGTGAAGCTGCTGTGTGATTTTTTGGAGAGTCCACATTGTAAACTGAAGACTCTGAGGTCAGACACCATTTTTTACTTCTGTGTTGAGATTAATATGATGTGAAAGTTGTGTTGACACTAAACTGCAGACATAAAGATGATGTTTATGAGGTAAAATCCCAGATTTAGACATTTAAATGTTGTTTTCAAATATATAAAAACTATTTGAATATTTAATTTTGAACCATAGTTAACACTTTAAAAACATACTTTCAAACATTCAAATCCTAGTTTTAATCTTTACAGTTTTGATAGGATTTGACCACATAGATCTTATGCTGATCCACATTAAGCATCTTGTGGAGCTTCATATTTAAAACATATTTAATATAACATTAAATATCCAACACTCGCTAATTGACTCATAACATCTTAAAAATTTGATCTTTAACTTAAATTGAACCTTTATATTAATTCAAATCAAAACAAAGACATTCACATTGTCCTCATTATTAAACAATAAAATACATTATCTGCTTGTTCCAAACCTTTATGATGATATATGATGATTACATTGACTGAAATATCAAAACTAAAGATGACATGGCTTTTATGGCTTCATCATTCCATAAAATAGAAATTGTAGATGTTTGGAGAATAAATATGTTCATATTTCTCCAAAACCCATCCTGACTTATCTGGTATCTTTGTAAACTTTTTATATTTGAATAGAATCTTAAATTAATGTCAGTGTTTTTTACTTGTGTTTGGCTGAAAAATATGAGTTGGTATAGATAGAGTCACTGGTGGAGCTGCAGAGTTTTAGAGGTAAAGTCACAACGTCTTTATTTAAGTAGCAGCATGTTGTCATTAATAGTAATGAAAGCTCTTTTTCACTGTTTGTATTTAACAGTTTTTAACCTGCATCTTGTTGGGTTCAGGTGTTTGGAGTTTCCATTTTCTAAACTTATACATTCTAGCAGCACTGAACAGATTATGAAAGACACTGGGCCATATTTTCGTGGAGGCACAACGACCAGCGCAAGCAGTGCCCTGACAGTTTGGTATTTTCCTGACCTTGAAACTTGCTTTGCTCGTCTGTGTGGCATTTTGCCGCAGAGTGCATGGTGCACAAGTGGGAGAGGAGGTGCAGACAAGTGGGAGATTCATTCAAATGAAGCAGTGCAAATCCAGTTGTATTTTGGTGGAAATTTGGTCCTAGTTGCGCTGAAAACAGACGTCTCAGAATCATGTCTATTTGTGGCGCAACGTCAATTCGCTGCTGTTTTGGTGATTTTATCAACAGGATCAAACTAAATACTTGCTGCAGACGTGTTGCAACAAGTGATTAATGCATAAAATACAAATAATTTATTTCAATTAAACACTCTCCAACCAAAATCGGCATAGAAAATAACGTTTAATGTGGTTAAAGCAGGAAAGTCAGTAAATCGGTCTGCATTGATCTATAAATGTGGGTGATTCTTACAGTATCTGTTGTTCACAGTTGTTTATACTGTATGAGAAGCATGTCCTTCAGTTCATCAAATCCCTGCATGATATGAAGGCAGCAGGACTGATGTGCTGATAAATCCTGAGAAGTGCCACGCCAGGGTGCAGTGTCGTTAGCACGGCCATTAACTGTGTTTACCTTCATTCAACCATCTGATGTCACCAGGCTGCTACAGAATAACCACACACAGCTCTATACCCATCAGACTGGTTGGTTATAACTCAATATTCTGTTTTTTTATGAAGGAGACGTCAGGTTGGCAGGGCTCATCACCTCTTTTCCAACTTTATTTTCAACAAAAGTAGCATCTCATGTTTTATCCTTGAAACACATTGCAGTGCAAACACTGTTGCATAACATTCATTACTAAACAATGTGCCACTGTACAAGGTGAGATTCATTAGAATTATTGCTGAAATAATGTCGGTCTGATATAATCATATAAATGGCTTCACCAAATTAATTTCTTTATTTTCTAAATAAATTCTATTGTTATTGTACTAACTAACTGAAGAAAAAACTACTCCATGTCTTTGGCTGCAGATTTGTGGGGATGTGTGTTCATGTTGTGATGCTCTGAACCATCAAGACATTTCCTGAAGAAAAGCTTTCCATTTGTTGAGCTGTCGTTTATGATGTTTAACTGTGATTGGCACAACTGTTTCAGAACTATGAGAGTAGTGATGTTACTGGCTGAGAGAGTATTTAATAATCACCACACCTGCTGATCCACAGTGTAGTCATCTTCACCCAGTCCTTTTGCACGTCGCACTGCTGCACATACATGAACCAAAGTAGCAGGTGCACATGGAGATACCCACACAGTCCATGCACCAACAGACCTATCACCTTGCTATTGTCATTGCACTTGCGTTGTTAAAATAGGGCCCTGAAATATTTCAAGCAGGAACATTGTCTTCTAAAGTGACATAATTTATTATTTATTCAGATTGGGTGGCCGTTTGTCAGAGATCAGCTGTGCTTCTCTGGCCTCAGCTCTGAAGTCAAACCCCTCCCATCTGAGAGAGTTGGATCTGGCTAACAACGAGCTGCTGCAGGATACAGGTGTGAAGCTATTGTGTGATTTCCTGGAGAGTCCACACTGTAGACTGAAGACTCTGAGGTCAGACACCTTTTTTTACTTCTGTGCTGAGATTAATATGATGTGAAAGTTGTTTAAATGTTGTTTTTAAATATTTAAATACTGTTTAAATATTTAATTTTAATCCATAGTTAACACTTTAAAAACATGCTTTTAAACATTCAAATTTTAGTTTAATGTTTACAGTTTTGATGGGATGAAATAGATTTTATGTTGATCCACAGGGAGCATCTTGTTGAGCTTCTCATTTAAAACATATTTAATATAACATTAAAAGTCCAAAACTGACTGATTCACTCATAACATCTTAAACACGATCTTCACCTTACATTTCACCTTTATGTTAATTTAAATAAGGACAAAGAGATTCATGTTGTCCACATTATCAAACAATGAAAAATACATTCAGTATCTGCTTGTTCCAAACCTTTATGATATGTGATGTTTACACTGACTGAAATATTAAAACTAAAGATGACATGTTTTTTATGACTTCATCATCATCCATAAAATGGAAACATTGTAGAATTAATATGTTCACATTTGGGGTGGTAGTTTCTGTAATAAAAGACTCACAAACCAGGGGATGTCTTCCTGGGTTTAATATTACACTTGCAAGTGGGTACAGTACCAGTAACAGACACAGAGAGCTGTTTGAGGTAAAGTATAAAGTTATGTTCTCAGCAGTCCATTATTATACTCTCAGCAGATAGATATGAAAACTTCTACATACTAAACCTTCTTCAGCCCTGAACAGATTATGAAACACTGAATTATTTCAAGCAGGAACATTGTCTTCTAAAGTGACATCATTTATTCTTTATTCAGTCTGTATCGCTGTAGTTTGTCGGAGATCAGCTGTGCTTCTCTGGCCTCAGCTCTGAAGTCAAACCCCTCCCATCTGAGAGAGCTGCAGCTGAGTGGCAACGAGCTGCAGGATTCAGGAGTGAAGCTACTGTGTGATTTTCTGGAGAGTCCACACTGTAGACTGAAGACTCTGAGGTCAGACACCATTTTTTACTTCTGTGTCGAGATTATGATGTGAAAGTTGTGGTGACTCTAAACTCCCGACATTAAAATGATGTTTGTGAGGTAAAATCCCAGATTTAGAAATGTAAATGTTATTTTCAAATATTTAAATACAATTTAAATATGAAATTTTAAACCATGGTTAACACTTTAAAAACATATTTTCAAACATTCAAATCTTTGTTTTGATCTTTACAGTTTTGAAGGAATTTGATGACAGATTTTATGCTGATCCACAGATTTTATGCTGATCTTGTTGAGCTTCATATTTAAAACGTTTAATATAACATTAATAACCAACACCGGCTGATTCACTCTTAACATCTTAAAAACTCGATCTTTAACTTAAATTGAATCTTTATGTTAATTTAAATAAAAACAAAGACATTCACATTGTCCACATTATTAAACAATAATATACATTCAGTATCTGCTTGTTCCAAACCTTTATGATGACATGTGATGTTTACTCTAACTGAAATATTAAAATTAAATACGTCATGATTTTTATGGCTTCATAATTTCATATTGGTAAAATATGGTTAAAATTAATTTTCACCCTTTTAACAATTAGGTATTTAAAATCTGATTACACAACTGTGTTTACCATCCCCTTAAACTCCTCAGTGTACTCTCAATTCAGTATTTACAACATCCAATTCTAGGAAAAACTAGAACTACAAAACTAGAAAAAAACTAATATTTTTCTAAAAACTACAATTCCCTAGAGCCACGCCATGCAGCTTGATACAAATCAGCACCACAATTGTAGTTCTTCTTTGCAAAGTAGGGTTGTAAGGTCGTAAAAAGATATATCTACTGAACATATCGAATATCTGTACAGCTGAACTAGTAATTACACTGCATCTACAATTTACAATTTAATTTAATTTAGCAGCTGCTTTTATCCAAAGCGATTTACATCTGAGAACTGATACAACACAATCAGGGATCTAGTCAGGAGAGAACAACACGAGTAAGTGCCATAAAGCTAAGTTTGAGTCTGATAGAACGTAGATGCCAACAGGCAGTGCACAGAGGCAATGCATATATTGCATAGAAGCACTCTTTTTTGTTTGTTTTTTTTTTGTTTTTTCTCTTACTTCAGTCCATAACAGGAGTCAAATGCGCCAAGTCCACCCACAATACAATGCCCCTCCAATGCTGTGTGTGTATGTGTGTGTGTCTGTGTCTGTGTGTGTCTGCGTCTGTGTGTGTGTGTGTGTGTGTGTGTGTCTGTGTGTGCCAACATTTTATTCTGGCAACTTGGTTGTTTTAGTTTAAAGGGTGGGGAAGCAGTTTGCTGTTGCTTGTTGACTGTCCTTCACATGAGCCAGGAACATTGACAAAACACGCTCTACCACTTTATATTTCTTTGCAATTTGAAGAAGTAAAAACATGGATAAAATCTTGTGATTAAATGTTGAGTAATTTAATGGTTATAGTTAAAATTAAGTTAGTTAAGTTGTAGTTTAAAAAACAAGTAACAAATGAGAAAAAACGATACAGCTTCTGTGTTTCCTGAGTCACGAAAGATATTCCAATTAAGTTTAGTTTGTTAGTTTGAAAGTTGTGCTGGGTTTCACAAAAAAATGGAAAATTTGTGTCCATGCATGCAAATCTATAGATTAACTTTCATGACTATTTCATGGAGTACCATGATACTGGGTTGTAATATTAGTGAGAGCTCTTTTTCACTGTTTGTATTTGACACTTTTTAACCTGTATCCTGTTGGGTTCAGGTGTCGTATTTCCATTTTCTAAACTTCTACATTCTAAACCTTCTTCAGCTCTGAACAGATTATGAAACATTGAATGATATTAGCAGGAACATTTTAACAAAGTAAGTTTTAAAAACACACATTTACCAACCGAAGTGTCTCAAACAAAGGTTCCAACACTATGACAGGAGTACCAGCCCACAGATACAAAGAGACAACACATCAAAAAAACAGCCTGCAAGGCAGCTAGCACCTACTTAGCATGGCTAGCATTGTTAACATAGCAGTGCCATGCTGTGTGTAGTCCATAGACTGTATAAAAATAAAGTGTAGCTTCGGTGTTTCTAGTTTAACAGCACCATGCTGGGCAGGTGTGTTTATGGTGTTTGTGTGTTCTGAAAGACATTATGGCATGGATATAAAGTCACACAGCTGACAGCCTGTTAGCCTAGCATGCAAATCCCACCTAAATATATGGATGAGACCATATGTTTGCAGACATCCATAGATAGAAACAGATAAAAGAGCAGGCAGAGTTAACAGATAATCAGAATAGGTATAATTAAAATTTAAAAAAATGTGTCTTTCAAATCAAAATCACAAGATTTTGCAGCATGTTGTCGTTAATATTAATTAGAGCTCTTTTTCACAGTTGGTATTTGACAGTTTTTAACCTGCATCCTGTTGGGTTCAGGTGTTTGGAGTCTCCATTTTTTGAATTTCTACATTCTAAACCTTCTTCTCTTAACAGAGAAGCAGGATAATTATCCTCTAAAGTGACACCATTTATTCTTTATTTAGATTGGGTGGCTGTTGTTTGTCAGAGATCAGCTGTGCTTCTCTGGCCTCATCTCTGAAGTCCAACTCCTCCCATCTGAGAGAGCTGCATCTTAACTCCAATGAGCTGAAGGATTCAGGAGTGAAGCTACTGTGTGATTTTCTGGAGAGTCCACACTGTACATTGGATACTCTGGGGTCAGACACCACTTTTTACTTTTGTGCTGAGATTAATATGATGTGAAAGTTGTGGTGAAACTAAATTGCAGACACTAGGATGATGTTTATAAGGTAAAATCCACTTCAGATTTAGACATGCAGATGTTGTTTTCAAATATTTAAATACTATTTAAATATTTAATTTTAAACCATTGTTAACACTTAAAAAACTACCTTCAAACATTCAAATTTTAGTTTTAATTATAGCCTTTTTGATGGGATTTGACCACATAGATTTTATGCTGATCCACACTCAGCATCTTGTTGAGCTTCATATTTAAAATATTTTAAATAATTATCTTCTAAAGTGATATCATTTATTATTTATTCAGATTGTGGCACTGCAGTTTGTCAGAGATCAGCTGTGCTTCTCTGGCCTCAGCTTTGAAGTCCAACCCCTCCCATCTGAGAGAGCTGCAGATGAGTGACAAGCTGCAGGATTCAGGAGTGAAGCTGCTGTGTGATTTTCTGGAGAGTCCACATTGTAGATTGGAGACTCTGAGGTTAGACACCATTTATTACTTCTTTGCTGAAATTAATATGTGAAAGTTGTGGTGACACTAAACTGCAGACATAAGAATGATGTTTATGAGTTTAAATCCCCCTCAGATTGACATTCAGATGTTGTTTTCAAATATTTAAATACTACTTAAATGTTTAATTTTAAATCATAATTAACACTTCAGAAACATATTTTCAAACATTCAAATTTTAGTTTTAATGTTAACAGATTTGATGGGATTTGACCACATAGATTTTATGCCGATCCACACTGAGCATCTTGTTGAGCTTCATATTTAAAATATATTTAATATAACATTAAAAATCCAGCACTAGCTGTCTGACTCTTAACATCTTAAACATTTGATCTTCAACTTAAATTTAACATTTATGTTAATATAAATAAAGACAAAGACATACACATTGTCCACATTATTGAACAATAAAATACATTCAGTATCTGCTTGTTCCAAACCTGTATAATGATATATCATGTTTACACTAACTGAAATATTAAAACTAAAGATGTCATGATTTTTATGGCTTCATCATTCCATAAAATAGAAATATTGTAGAAATCTGGAGAATTAATATGTTCACATTTCTCCAAATTCTAGGCTGACATATTTGGTATCTTTGTAAACTTAAGGATGTTGAGTAGAATCTGAAATAAATGTCAGTGATCTTTGGCCACAATTTCACACATTGACCATAACAAGTCCAGCCAATTACTTATGTTTGGCTGCATAAGATGAGTTTGTGTCACTGGTGGAGCTGCAGAGTTTAAGAGGGGAATTCACTACATCTTAATTGAAGTAGCAGCATGTTGTCATTAATGGTAAGATCATTCTAAATGTTCTTATCTCTGAACAGATTGTGAAACACCGAATGATTCCGAATGAGCAGGAACTTTCTTTTCTTTTTTTAAATTGCAAGACAAAAGAAAAAACACTAACAGAACACAATGAGGAAGACAAAAACAATGGATAAAGGACAATTAAACAAACATTTTATCAGGAAACAGGGAACAAAAGAACAAGGTGATGTTAGTTGTTTGTTGTTTTGTGATATAAGTGTGTGTGCATATGTCTGTGATCCACAGTGTCAGTCTGAAGGGTGAATGAGTGAGAAAAAAACTAAATAAATGTATATTAATGCTAATACTAATACTAATCCTACTTTTGCCACTATTATTATTATTATTATTATTATTATTATTGTTATTATTATTATTATTGTTGTTGTTGTTGTTGTTGTTATTAATAATAGTAATAATAATCAAGTCAGTGGAGGGGTGGGGGGTGGGGGAGGGCTGGCTATACATCCGTCTCTGCCACTGGCAGTGAAGTGGCATCGGGGCACTGTCAGGGTGCTCTAGAGTTGGTCAGCAGGGTCAGGTTGGCAGGGTCCACAGGATTCCACAGGATTTTGTTATTATTGATATGAATTTAAACTTTTTCAACATTACAACCATCTTCGATTTCAAATGTGTGTATATATATCTTAAATTTTGTTTTATTTCAGTTATCAATTTGTTGAAAAGCATAGGTAGACTGGACCAGAAGTGTTTATAGGACTCAGCAGGGAAGCCATTGGGCCCTGGTGCTTTGTTATTTGGCATAAGATTGAGGGCAGTGAGAAGTTCATCCTGTTATTGGTGAATCAAATATGCTGGTTTGTTCTTTATTAATTTGTGGTAGGTCAATGGTGTTGATAAATGAGTTGATGTTCTCTCAACTTGGGTCCTTTTCTGATGAGTATAGATTGGTGTAAAAACTTCTGAAGATTTTATTTATCTCTTCAGGTGAGTTTGTGTCCTTAATAGTGGAGCCTGTTGCTTTTTCTTTATTTTGTTTTATTTGATTTGCAAAGTATTTACCAGATTTTTTTATAGTGGAAGTTTTCTTGTCGAAGTCTCTGTATCAGGAATTGAGTTTTCTTTCATTTAGTTTGAATTTATACTTTCTTAGTTCAGTCTGTTCCACTTCAGCTTCTTGTTCCTTTTCCTTCCTGTGTTTATAAATGAAGAATGAAATTATTTTGTGTGTTTCTTGTAATAAGCTTGTGTGGGCTTGTAGTTTGGCCAAGTGCTTCAATATTTTTATTTTTTTTCCCTGAGACCCAATTCCACAGATACTCCAGGTTACAAATATGAGTGATGAAAGGATTATCATGAGGAACCTGACATTAATGCTGATATAGGTTTGTGTATGTGTGTGTGTGTAAGGAACTCTGTCTTCTATATTATACTTTTTATTTATTCTTTATTCAGATTGTGGGACTGCAAGTTGACAAAGATCAGCTGTGCTTCTCTGGTCTCAGCTCTGAAATCCAACCCCTCCCATCTGAGAGAGCTAGATCTGGATGAAAACAGGCTGCAGGATTCAGGAGTGAAGTTGCTGTGTGATTTTCTGGAGAGTCCACATTGTAGACTGGAGGCTCTGAGGTCAGACACCATTTATTACATCTGTGCTGAGATTAATATAATGTGAAAGTCGTAGTGACACCAAACTGCAGGCATAAGGATGATGTTTATGAGGTAAAATCCCAAATGTAGACATACAGATGGTTTTAAAATATTTAAATACAATTTAAATATTTATTTTAAACCATAGTTAACACTTTAAAAACATACTTTCAAACATTCAAATCTTTGTTTGAATGTTAACAGTTTTGATGGGATTTGACCACATAGATTTTATGCTGACCCATATTAAGCATCTTGTGGAGCTTTATAGTTAAAACATATTTAATATAACATTAAAAATCCAACACTGGCTGATTAACTCTTAACATCTTAAAAATTTGATCTTCTATTTAAACTGAACCATTATGTTAATTTAAATAAAGACAAAGACATTCATGTTGTTGACATTATTAAAGAATAAAATACATTTGCTTGCAATTACATTTGCATATGTTTGTTCCAAACCTTTATGATGATATATGATGTTTACACTGACTGCAATATTAAAAAAAGATGACATTATTTTTAAGGCTTCATCATTCCATAAAAAAGAAATATTGTAGATGTTTGGAGAATAAATATACATATTTCTCCAAAACCCATCCTGACATATTTGGTATCTTTGTAAACTCGAAAACTCAAATAGAATCTGAAATAAATGTCAGTGTTTTTTATTTGTGTTAGGCTGCAAAATATGAGTTTGTATAGATGGAGTCACTGGTGGAGCTGCAGAGTTTAAGAGGTGAAGTCACTACATCAGTATTGAAGTGGCAGCATGTTGTCATGAATATTAATGAGAGCTCTTTTTCACTATTTGCATTCAACAGTTTTTAACCTGCATCCTGTTGGGTTCAGATGTTTGGAGTTTCCGTTTCCTGAACTTCTAAATTCTGAACCTTCTTCAGCTCTGAACAGATTTTGAAACATTGAATGATTTCTAGCAGGAACTTTATCTACTAAAGTGACAACATTTTTTTTTTTTTTTTTTTTTTTTAGATTGGGTCGCTGCAGGTTGACAGAGATCAGCTGTGCTTCTCTGGCCTCAGTTCTGAAGTCCAACCCCTCCCATCTGAGAAAGCTGATGCTGAATAACAACAAGCTTCAGGGTTCAGACGTGAAGCAGTTGTGTGAACTTGAAGAGAGCCCACACTGCAAACTGGAGACTCTGAGGTCAGTAGAGAGTTGGAGTCAGTCCATGCTGTATTCAGCACTTTTGTAGTAAACACAGTTAGTATCAAAGCAAAGATCCATTATTTCCTGTTTCCCAGCTGGATTACAGCTGACAGCTTTACAAGGTGTATACAGACAGTGGACCACATCATCAAACTGTCGTACCATCAAATATGATCTTAAAGTGTTTGTTCTCATTTCAACTATAAAGATTTGATCAGTTCATCTTTGTCAGAGCTCTAAAATCAGTCTGACTGCAGGCTGCAAATCACTGACTCTGATTTCATAGAACTATCATTACATTTGGTAACTATGTGGTCTTTATACAGACCAGAACCTCCGCTGAAGTCCAGCAGAGGTATATCTGTCCACTTATTTTGTTTCCTCCAAATGTTTTCAATGACAGCCTCCATGTTTACTTGTCAGAAGATATTTCTAAAGCAGATAAGATGTTCATTAACACAGAGTCTTGCGTTAAAATTAACAGCAGGTCACATGTAACAACAGTAAATGTATCACTGAAGTGTTTATGCAATAATGATGTATTCATGACTCTCAGCAGTTTATTTCCTCTGTGTATTTAAGTGTAATCTGCAGAGTAAACAGACGATTATCGATTATCTATAATAGTTGGTCCCATGTCTGAAGCCCCATTTGTTGCTGAATTATGAGCCTTCAAACATGCACTGAGGTCAAGATTCAAAGGTCAGTATTTCAAGGCCGGAGCCATGTAGAATCTTCATACTGACATGTTAATCTTCAGGGCGATACCTTTCCAACACAAAGTTTTAATTCTCTCATTTCATGGACATAAGTCAATGAAGGCCTAGTTTCAGAGAGTACTTTGAAAGCCCAAGATATAAAATGAAGCTTTTTGTTTGTTTGTTTGTTTGTTTGTTTGTTTTTTCTTTTTTAGTGGAAATGGTGACCAAAATGAGTCACCTTCAGAGATTACCATAATGCTGACAATCTAGTACATTACTACAGGCTTGGAGGAAGGCCTGAAGTACTTGGGTTAGGGTTAGAGCTGAAAAGACAAAGCTCTTCTCATTTCCAGGTCATCAAATTCCAACACATGCATAGGCTACTACACAACCCTGGATATTTTTTCAATCTTTATTCTTCTTGATTTTGGGATTTTATGTCAGCATAACATACAGTAGCCCATTCAAGAATCTGTTTTATTAGCCAGTACAAGCATACAAAGAATGTGTCTGGGTGTTGTTGTTTGTTCCCAAAAAACACAACACAGAAGATAAAAAATAGACAAAAGTAAGGTAAAAGTAATAATAATATTAATAATAATTAATTTAACAAAGTAATATTAAAATTAAATTGAAATTTTAAAATATATTTACAGAATGGAATAGTAATAGTTTTGAAATGAGATATAAAACTTGAAATGAAATATTGACTATCTAAAGGAAATATCGACTGTGCTATTGACAAAGAAATGAAGTGTATGAAATATGTGAAGGTGACAAGAGCAAAAATTAAACATGACATGCATAAATAATTAAATTATGTCACAGTGGAGGTTGAATGCAATGCACAATCTTAAGTCCAGTTTCATGAAATATATGAAAGTGACAAGTGCAGGGATTAAATGAGGGATCTGAAATGTAAAGTCCAGTTTGGTAACCTCGTCTTCAATGTGGTATTAATGAGCACTGAACAGGACTGAAGTCCAAGCTGGATGTGCTGCATCATTGACTGACAGCTGATGAAGTAATTCTCACTAAAACACTGATTTATGACCTCTGTTCTTTCTTCTTCTCTCTTCTCTCTCAGATGGTGATGATCTCTGTAAGAGTGCGATCGAACATCCAGGAGTGTGTGCTGAGAGAGGATCAGCTGTATCCTGATGATCCAGAGAGGTTGAAGCAACAGCAGCAGCTTGTGTGTAGAGAGGCTTTGACTAGGCCATGTTACTGTGAGGTTGAGTGGACAGGAGAGCCTCATCCAGAAGTGACTGACAGAGGAATCAGAAGAAGTGGAGATGACTCTCAGTGCTGTAGTCTGAACAGATCTGAGAATAGCTCCACTGTCAGACACAAAGTCAAGTCCACTATCATCCCTGCGTGTTCCTCTGGATCTGACAGAGTATCATCAGTATACCTGGACTGCTCTGCTGCTGCTCTGTCCTTCTACATTCTCTGCAGACACATCGAGACTCCTGCACTCGACCACCTCCTCCACCCTCCACCTGGACCTGAGTCTGGATTATCTTCAGCATGAGCTTATTTGGAAAGGCTTCTTAAAATCATGTCATTGACACTTAAACCATTCATTTACAGTACTTATAATGGTGTAAACTGTCTGAGCTGGTGTAAAGATTACAGGCACTGCAGTAGCTTTGTGTTGCAGCTCCACCATGTGTAATGATGCAGTGTTGCAGCATAATATTTCTCTGTATATTGGGTGTTGATATCAGCAAGCAGCAATCAGCCTGTAGGTTGTTCAGTTCAAGTTCAAGTGTCATTCATATCAGTGCTAAATGTCTGTACTTTTTTTGTTTTTGATACACAGTATTATATTCCTTAACTGGTTGTATTATAGCACACATTCCACAGTTCCTCATATCTACAGCCTGTCTTACCTGTTTCCGATATTACAGACATTATATATGGTCCAACCACTGTAAAAACAGATATACCTCATGCCTGGTGGTGGTAAATAAAACTCATTTGTTCTCCTATTCGATGTCTTCTCTTATCTATTCAGGTGTTTTGAATATACAAATCACAAGCCTATCTCTTTCTGATGAGTGACTCATTCTGGATAATGAGTAATATGTTTTCTATATGTGGTGGTCAGGAAATGTAAAAAATGCTGTAAATCAGGGCATGACATTTTTTATGTGATCACGGGTGAAAATGTGGATAAGGAGAGTTTGTTAGAGTTACAGGCATTAACAGATGAGCAAAACCAAAACTTCCAGGATGTTTTAAACGATGATGGTGAAGTTTTAGTGCCTTTACAGTTACAGGATTTTATAGACGAGCTAAACAAAAACCTCTCCAGCCCTGAACTTTTAGACACTTTAACGTTATGAACAACACTGTTAAACACTTCACTGAACTTTGTCACTCACAAAGTGTGGAATGTACACAGAGTGATTCAGACCTCTTGAGTGCAATAAATATCACGTTAGAACAATTAATGGTATTGCTGACCAGCTCCCTGAGACAGCGTGAAATGCTGTTTTTGTTTCTATTCCAAAATCACTATTACAGCCTTAAAAATCTCAAAGGCTTTTTAGGGTCCCCATATGTGTGCGAGTATTGTTATACAGCTGTACCAACATTTTGAGTCACAGATATTGTAGTTATTGCTCTGTATGCTTTGACCCGCCTGTTCTTGGGGAGTTCGAACCCATCATTCTCGCTGTCTGTAACAGGATGTGTAATCCCCTTTCTGTTTAAGCAGACACAAAGAGCCAACAGAGAGATGGCGAATTGGGAGTTGTATAAAAAATGAAAAATGCTAGAGGCTGTACTACACAGCTATAAGTGGTGATGGTAAACCACACGAGTGTCAATTACAGAAAAAGAAATCTGCAGTGAGAAACTGTCCTGCAAACAAGTGTATGTAAAAGTGTATAGGTAGACATGACTGAAAATTATCTACAAAGATTTTCTACAAAGAGCCTCAAAGCTACTTTGGGATAATCAGGGCTGGTGTTTACCTGCCTCCGGAGCCATGTTTTTTTACCTTACAGAACAGAGGAGGAGGTGACCACTCCGGTAAAGAGATTAAAATCTCTTTTCCAAGAGAGACCTGGCCAAGAGAGCAGCATACACATTGTTACAACAATAAACACAAACAATACAAACAGACAAATACAACTGTCACACAATACAAACGAGTGAACACAATATCCAGATACTATGCAATACGAGGACAAAGACAAAAATCCAGTTATGATGCATAAACAGGTACAATTTTGTATTCATGTGACTGCATCACATGACTGTATTGCAGTCCCCCATTGCGCAGTCTGAAGAGGTGAAATGCATTTTGGGGCAATTGATTATGGCTTGTCACAATAACTACTTTTGTTAGATGACATGTTGCCCCAGAAATAATTGCAATAAACAATATTATTGCCATTGTAAGACCAGTTTATACCACAGTTGCAGTTAACATGGTCACACAGGTATACTTACCTGACCTATTTGGGAGGTGCCAGGACCTTATTCACTTACACCATACCTGCAGCCTACACACACACCCACACACACACCCAGCATATGTTCACTATTGGGAGTGAAGAGTTTGGGGAAAATTTTAGGTTTCTAGAAATGTTATTCAAAATGCCATTTTTATTTGTTGAGGAGAGTGTGATGCTCACAAAAAAAGGAATTTTTAGTTAAATAGTTCATATATACATAAGTCCTTTTCTGTTTGTCTTGAAAAATAAAACAAAAAGAAATGTATGTCCACCACATTAGTATTACTCAGGCTGTACATTGTATTTCCTGTTATGCTCTTCTATGTCAGTAGATGGTGGTATTTAGCTGTGATTCCTCTGGGGACCAGAGTCTGAGGGTACAGATGCTGTTCCAATTCATTAAGCGAACTATTGAAGAGAAACAGCACGCAGCATTCACTCACTACTCTTTACAACTTTTTCCAGGTTAGTGGGGATGCATATAGTCTCTCAAAATCAACATGAAGCAACTGAGTAATGTTCCCTCGGATTATAATGATATTTTGCTGTCAGCTTGCTTAATGATATTAAAAACAAGCAGTAAATCGATCATTTTTTTGTATCATAATGTACAATCTATGTACTGGGTGTTTCCTCAGTAGTGGTTAGCGGTTAAAACTGGATTTATCAAAATGCTGAAACCTTCTGGAAACAACCTGCTTTTGTTAACTAAAATGTTAGAGACATTCTCATGTAAACAAACGCGCACGTAAACACAATGGGCAATATTGAGGTCAGCAGAAATGATCGAGGTCATGTCCATATATTGTACGATAAATCGATAACATAATTATCATGACAGGCCCAGTAAGCTCACACCACATACTCAGAAATTCTTGCTAATCTAATAGACATCCGCATTCCTCGCATACACAAAATCCACATATATGCTGTTGCAACACACTACATACTCAATTTTACGTCATACTTAGTATAAATAGTATGTTAGTACCTATGCGATTCTGAACACAGCCATAGTTTTGATTTGTTGGTGAGCTGACTCACTCTTTATTTAACCCAGCCATCTTTTAAATATGTTGTTAAAAGTTTATCATTGTTGGATTTTTTTTCAAAATGCTGACAGGCACATTTCCTGCAGTACTTGACTGATTACAAGTAGGTCTTAGTTAGCCTGCTTGGAAGTTGTCTGGACTACCTTCGACTTCTCTGAGAATTAGGAGTTGGTTTAAGTGCTGAAATGCTTTGTCAATTACTCTTAGACCAAAAAATTGCATGTCTTATTTTTAGTAGTTTCTCCTGACTTGGTTGTATACAGAAAACATCCTATGGCTAAACAAAACTCTTAACTAGGCAATAAAAAGAAACTTAAAAATAAATGGGCATGTCAGTGCTAATGTAAGAACTCTTGGTTATGTTGTCCAGAAGAAATTCACAAAGTATTATATAACTAAAACCTAATTCTAAGAGAATTTAGGTGTAGTCCAGAGGACTTGAGTCTTTATAAAAAAAACATCGACTACAAGTTCAAAGGGCATTTTGATAGCAGTGGAAACATTACTAAAGAAACAACCAAACAAACAATCCAGTGAGACTGGAGATGAAATTAATCACAACCCAGCCAAGCAGTAAATGTAGTTATGCAGAGCTGTTGAACTTGGAATATCCCAGCCATCTGTCAACAAGATTATCTAACACAACCATAAAATCCATCGTTTAAAGTTATGCAAGATTCTGTTAACCACCACCTTTAGTAAATACAGCTGATTTACAGGCCATCACTGTGATACACAGTATACTTAGAGCTATGGATAGTCGGCATGTTTGTGTTATTGCCCAATTAAAAAATAAAGATGCGTTTGTCAACAGGAAAATAGTATTTATAGCTGCATCTAAAATTATTTTCATTATCAATTAATAAGCACAATTATGTTGATTATTAAATTAGTTGTTTTGTCTATGAAATGTCCAAAAATGGTGAAAACAATTTCTGAAAGCCCAAGAAAAACCCTTAGCAACTCAACAAAGAGGTGACTGAAAATTATTATTCAGTGGATGGATACAAGAAAACATTCAAGTCACTCAACATGAACTGGAGTACGGTTCAATCAAGCATTAAGAGAAGTAAAGTATGGCACAACTGTAAATCTGTAATACAGCAGAAATCACAGTATATTTGTTCTCATTTATATATTTTTTCCAGTTTCTATTGTCTGATAATGAGATTAGTAATTTAATCGTGGCCAATAAACACTACATTTAGACTACCAATCATTCTCAAGCTGCTGCGCTGTTAACATCCTTATTTTACTGTATTAATTCGACATTGTCTGACGAAATCAACATAACTGTGTTAATGACAACAGCTGTGCTGTTTGTTCGGCTATATTGACATTTAAAATGACTGATCACATAAAAAAATAACTGGCAGAAAGTTCTTTTCCATTTTAACTCCACTGCTAAACAGCCCCCATCATCCTTTTAAAAACGCCCTGACAACTTCACAGACACTGAAACACAAAGTTGGAGTTTTAACATTTATGCACTCTGAATTGAAGCCTGTTTTGTAAAAGCTCAATTTCTGGGGGATAATAACACCTTTTTGGTCTGGATGGAGGGCTGAAACAGAGAAAATTGAACTGTCCAGATATACAAAGCTTATATAGACCTATCCACACAGACACAAGGCTGTAAATGCTGACTTGGACAGGTGGATATGTAAACATGTATTTTGTATTTTAAAACTATGTAATTAATTGTAATTTTTTAGAGATAAGTTTTCACTTTTAACATTAAAGTGTCTTCCTGTTGATCAGTGTCAAAAAGGACACATTACATCTACTTACATTCAGTGCTATAAAACAATATGAAATGAAAACTTCAAAGGGCTGTGAATGTGTTTCATAGGTATTTTAAAGGTATCTTGATAAAATATAATTAAGAACAATATAGGGACAAATGTAAAAATAAATGAAATACAGAAATATTTCCTTTAACAATTCATGCTTTTAATTCCAGGATAGACAGGTTGCAGAAATTGCAGTAAACTCGGCAATGGAAACATTCACATAGGACCCTGCTGACCTTGAATCATCAACAATCAGACACCGTACATGAAGAGGTGAGAATGGGCTGGAACAAGGAGATGTGGCGGCTTCTCCTGCCTCTGACTTAGAGGCTGCTGAAGAGGAGGCGAGAAGTACCTCAGAAGAGACTGAAGAGGAGGATAGTCCACATTCATTGAAGGACTTTCTTCAGGAGTGGGCCTCAAAACACCAAGTCTCACACATTGCCTTGGATGACCTCCTGAGGGGTTTAAAAATTCATGGCCACTCTGAATTGCCTTCCACTGTTACCCTGTTGCAGGTACAAAAATATATTCCAGTCAGTATAAAGTCATGCAATACATACATTTTGATTTTAAGGAGACATACAACAGCTGCAACATTACCCCAGAGAAATGTTTGAGGAAGTAGGAGAAATAGAAAGTTCTCTGAATGTTGACGGCTTGTCACTCTTCAAGAGCAGCAAGTTAATAATGTGGCCGGTCCTCTGCTGCATTCACTTTCAACCAAACATAGTCTTCCCTGTAGTCCCAACACTTGGTTCCTCAAGACCAACATCTCTTGAGTTTTTGAAGGAAATGATTGACAACCTACAAGAGATACTCAGAGATGGTTTACATGTTGGAGCCATCAAAGCCAAAAATTCACTGTGTTGTCTGTGATGCACCTGCTTAAGTGCTTGTGAAAAACGTCAAGCAGTATACGGGTTATCACAGCTGTGACAAGTGTGAGCAGAGAGGTTTATGGGAAGGAAGAATAACATACCCGGGGTGTATGATCTAGTCTTAGAACTGATCAAAAATTCTGCAGCGAGAAGGAGTCCCTTCAACAAAATGAAAACATTAAACCAACACCACAAATGAGGCTCCCACTGGACATGGTGTCACGGTTTCCAATGGCCTGCTTAGGATTAATGAAAAAACTTTTGCATGTGGGCACACATATCAGCTGGTCAAGTGAGTGAAAGGATGCTGTCATTGGGAAAGTCCATGCCCAGTTGCCTTGCTAGAAACCCCTAGACAGCTGGAAGATCTTGATAGATGGAAGGCCACAGAGCTGCGCCAATTTGCAGTGTATACAGGAAAACCTGTGCTGAAGGGGATTCTGAAGGATGAGTTGTACGAGCACTTCATGCAGTTCAGCATAGCCCCCAATCTCCTTAGCCCGCACTGACAGGACCGCAACAAGTATGCTGAGGAGCTGGTGGCGTAGTTGAAACAGGGTTCTCTGTGCAGCTTCCAGCAAAAATGCAGCTGAATCAGGTGCTTCTCAGCTCGAGCTCATGGCCTCCTTTGTGTCTAGAGCCAAGAACATTTACAGCAATCAGTTCATGCTATACAATGTCCACCCACTTGTGCATACTGCATCAAAGGGCAGGAAGTTTGGGAGTCTGGATGCATGTAGTGCATTTGTTTTTGAATATTGCATGCAGAGGCTGAAACACCTTGTTAGATCTGGGAAACAGCTGCTCATGCAGGCTGCAAAGATCATCACCGATTTCCACTCCTCACTCTGTAATTTGGAGATGTCATTGTATCTTTTTTGCAGCGGGTTGTATATACACATCATGGTCAAAGTTGTGGCTGTAAAACGGTGGATAAACACATTTAATTTCCTATAAATTCTTCACAATAAAAGCCCCCTGTTAGTTTTTCAGTGGAAAGCTTTTAATATGAAGCAGCAGGAAATGTGTTTTCATCTGCAGGAACAGGAACACGGCACTGAAACAGCTGCAAGCTGTCAGGAAATGTTAAAATGAAGCAGATATCTGAAAGTACAAACAAACACTGGAGAAATTACAAAACCTCAAACTTTAAACCAGAAATTCATATATTAAATTCAGTTAGAAGCTACAAAAGTACTGAGAGTTGAACACAGAGGCTTTTAAAAACGTCTTTCTCTCTGGTGTCCAGCAGACATACGTAGCTGCGCAACACATGCTTGTTTGAGGGGGGGAAGGGAGGTCGTTGTGATGCGCTTTGGCCAGACTCCGGAGATGGTCCATCTCGGGCACAACTCAGCGCAGTAAAACCAGTAATAGAAACGCAAATCAGCGCAGTATGGTTTGACTTAGCATGGCCAAAAGTGCCAGTGGAAAAAACCTTCAACTGACTCAGATCCCCTCCTGATGAAAAAGCGTCAGGGAGGAACACTCATAGAAACCACCACATAATCCACATATTTTGTGTTTTGATTCCTTAAAGGTGCAGTGTTTAGTTAATTTAGAGGCATCTAGTGGAACAGACTTGGCAGAAATGGAATTTAATATTCATCAGTATGTTTTAATTAGTGTATAATAAATTCGTTAGCTTAGAATGAGCCCTTTATACCTACACAAGGAGCAGGTCCTCTTCTGCTGGCTGTAGAGAGGGCATTACGCACTTTTCAATTTTGGTGGGTGGCATGAATCCACCGGTTGGAATATAAAGAGCAGCTGAATTCTGCTCTCACACACACACACACACACTCACCCACCCTGACCTCCTCCAAGTTGAACCGGGACACACACACACGTACACACATGCATACACACTCCCCTCTATGTTTTGTCTCCTACCAACATTCACACCCTCCCCTCTCCCCACATTTCTGCACTTTTAATGACTGTACTACAAATACTCTCTGATATATACTACCTCATATATAATGCAAGTTTGTACATACGTTGACATTTTTCTTATCATGTTTTTACTATTTTTATTACTATATTAAATTACTGCCTTACTATGTGTACATACTGTTTCTATTTTCTAGTGTGTTTTTGCTATTTTTTCTACTATATTAAATTAATGCCTCACTATGTATATATACTAAGTCTATTTTTATGCCATGTATTTCCCTATGTGCACTCCTTCTTCCTTGTACCTGCACAATGTGTAATGACAATAAAACTGAATTTAATTTGTGAATATGTCCTTCTCTGCAGAATTGATTGGGCAGATGAATGTTCTCCTCCCTCACCATGTTATCGGTCAGTCTTTACTCTCCTATTTTACTCTCTTTTTTTTATTATTTTACTCTCCTATTTTTGTATGCCTCAGCAGAATGGACGGAGCATTACAGAAAGCACCATCTATAGATCGACTTGAAGTTATTGGAATTGACGAGACACATGCACATGAAGAACCCTCCATGCATGTCTTTGTGATAATAGCATCATAGGTGGCAGAGCTTCAGTAGTATATGAGGACAGCTTGAGACAACTCACTACACTTGTGATCCTGCCTGCGGTTTAATGTACAAACCTTTTGAAGACTGGTGTGGTGTGCGACTGCGTTTCCCCCTTTGAGATCAATATCACTTCAAAGGGCACGGAAACAAGTGTCATATGGATAAGTCTTGACAGTCACAGCATATCATAACTGTATGGTCACATAAAAATGTTAATTTCTAGTGAAAGCCAATGCCGTACATGACTAATGCAGTTTTTTACTTTTATTTGACTTTTAGATCTGTCCCAGTGAACCCAGCGTGTTGAGTTGGAATTCCCAGCCTGTAATGAAGTTTGGGATTCAAGCTTGAGATTTTCTCTTGTCAACCAACATTTTGTCGTCTGGCAACAACTACGTCAAGGTTGTCCTCTCGTTCAAATTTATGAATATGTGAACAAGAACACCTTCTTCTCCATTCAGGACACTTACTTCTGAGAAGAGATGAGGACTGAAGCCCTCAGTCGCCTTCAAGGGAAAGATGTTGTGGTCACAGGTGTGTAGCTCAAACTTAACCATGTTATATCAGTATTGAAGACATTAGGCAATGGCGGTGTCATTGCATATAAGCAGCTAACTCATATTTTTTTTTATTTTTGGATTTTATTTTTATTGCCTTTTTTTCAGCAGATGGCAGAAATGACCCTCCAGGCCATCATGCACAGTAGTGCAGCTACACCACCATGGAGATAATTCATGTTGCCTCCACAGACAAGTGGCAGACATCCTGCAGCTGTGTCGTCATGGTTTTAGTGACACTGTGGACAAACTCACATCAGAGATAAAGCTAATGGAGATCTTCACACATGCCCATGCCCTCGGAGCCCTTGTGAATAAGTACTCATCTGATATAATATATGAATACATGTGTTGAAAATATTATTAAAATATTGTGGTAATATTAAGTGATTCTCTGCTTCACAGACCCAGAAAAAGTCAGATACAAGGACCTTATTGTCTATATCTTCATCCTCAAGTTACTGTATGTGACATCAGGGGTGTTTATACCAGTACTCTAGTTAATTTAACCTGTTTTATTATTTCATTCTTATACACACATATTGCCCACCGCTGGATTTATAATGAACTGCAATAAACTTTGATAACCTGCTATGAAACATTACACTCTTACATTTTACAATGCCAAGTCGTACTTCTGCGGTTATTTTGGTGAAAGTGACACAAAAGTATTGTATTAAGTAACACGTTACTCTACACAGACAGTAATATCGTAAACTAGCTTATTACTTTCAAATGAAAGTAACCAGTAATATGTAATATATTACATTATGAAAGTAACAACACTGCACAGGATCACAAAAAATATGAGAAATGTCAGCCAGCAATATTTTAAAGCTTTAAAGGGAATATTGAAACCATAAAATGATCTGTTCATATATCTGTTCAGAGCAGAACATGAACTCTGAACTGTTTTCATTGGACCGTGGCCTTTAACTTGTTGCTAGCAAGCAAGTAGGCATCACTTTATCAACTTACTGTGACCTAAATAGCACTAACTTATTATGATTCACTAATCAATATTATTATATTCATAAAACATGTCTAGAGGGGAACTTTGTAAATCTAGCATCACAGAGCGGCAGCAGTAGTACGACGAGAAAATACACATCAGGCCTGTAACTGATGTTTCAGTGAGTTTATTAAAGCGATGCCTGAAAAAAAAGCATCATGTGGAGTAAATTCATAAAACAGTATCGTATTTAAATTCTGGTCCCTGAATGCTACATCTCACAAACCAAAAGCACAGTATCGGTGTATTGGTTTACAGAAATGATCAATATGTCTTTTTATTCCAGACAAACGCTCCAGCAGCTCATTTCTCGTCTCTCTCCCCTGTGTATTTGAGTGTTAGTACTGTGAGCTCCTGCTGTGTTCGGTTGGCATTAGCACTGTGCGCTGGTGGGTCATGATGACTCACAACCGAGAAACACTGTCAAAGAAAATTCATACTTTCCATGCTGTAATTACCACATTGTTAGGTCTCATTTGTCAGAGCCAGAGCCTTCTCTGTTTGGTATAGAACTCAATAACTGGAGGAGTTAACACATAAGGAGCACATCTAGATTACCAAGTCACATCTGAGTAATAAGACTCCCATTAACAGCTGACTTGAGACAATGTTGTTTTTGATACATTCCCAAAACAGAAAGCAGAGTTTTGTGTTCTGGGGACAGTGATTGTCTTTGTCCTTTAAGTAGCAAAGGCTGGATTACCAACTGGGAAAAGCGTTAGCGTTAGTTTTGGTAATCATTAAATGTAATTTTGTTTTGGACCTCTAAAGCACAATATCAGTTGACATTATAAGGGCCTTAAGGTGGTTTTGCTTTATAACCTGATGTTTAGGCTCTTTCTTGAAAAGGGTCTTAACTCTAAAGTGATAGTGATTCTGTGCTTACATGGTGCGTATTCCTAAAATAATCTGTGTTTAATCAGGTTATTGCATAGCAAAATATGTGAATATTCCACCACAGGAACAGACAATACACAGAGGTCAGCAGCTCATTGTTCAGGGCACCTCAAACAGCGGGTGAATCAGATGTTTCAAAGTCTGTTTCCCCGTTGATCTGTGTTTCCCCTGACCTTAACCCCGACCACAGGGAACATTAGATGAAGGGGATGAACGGGCCATCAGCTCTTTAAGGAATATGACATCTCGCCCTCTGGATAGAGATACCGGTTTCCAAAATTAGGTGCAACAGGTTGAAGTTTTCATTTATTCTATATGTGCAATCAACTCTCTTAATTCTGATACAGTAAACTGCCTCGTAATTTATCTCTTCATCCCTATTGGCACCAGCTCCCCTGTGACTCTCTATAGAGCAGTGGTTCTCAAAGTGGGGTCTGGGGACCCCCAAGGGGTCCTTCAGGGGGTTCCAGGGGTCCCCAGCCAAAAGGGGAGTCATTTATTTTCACTATTATTCCATCTGTAAGTAACACAATGAAATAATGTATGATTGTTTTAGTCATGAGTTTCACATAGTTTATGAAATAAAACAGTAAAAGCAAAGATCTTATCAGATGGGGGTCCGTGGTCTAATTTGTGTTAGTTCAGGGTCCTTGATGTGAACGCTTTGAGAACCAGAAGCAGTAGGGGAACTAGATGGATAATTGTTTTTATATTATCATT
The DNA here is from genome assembly GCF_910596095.1 of Thunnus maccoyii. Lineage (NCBI taxonomy): Eukaryota > Metazoa > Chordata > Actinopteri > Scombriformes > Scombridae > Thunnus > Thunnus maccoyii. Next base: position 3,255,049 of record NC_056549.1, on the reverse strand, counting down.
TTATCTTTTAGAGTTTGGATTTTATTTAAAGCATTTGAACCTTTTGCTGTAAAACACTGCAACAATGTTTTTGAAAAGTGCTGGTAAATTAATACCCGCTTGTATTTTTTTATTATTTTTTAGATTTTATTTATTTCTTAGTTGATCACTGGACTCATTTTATTCATGTTATTAATTCCCCCTTTATGTTATGTCTCGTTGACTCATATTTGAGATATTGATGTTTAGATCAGGACTGGGACTGCATTTTGTGGGTTATGTATAAATATGTGACAGTCCTGCGTTTTGTCTGACAGTATTTTGGGTTTGGGCCTCCTTAAAGAGGGAAAAAATTAGTGTATAAGGGAAACATTTTCCTTTATGGAACTTATTTTTGTATTTAAATTAAAAAAATAAATAAAAGTGCTTTTTAAATATAGTTGTATGTAGTTTTTCCTTTTATTATATTCTGCATTACGTACAGTACCATCCCTTTTGATGTCTTCACTTGTCATATTATTTTACTGTGTTAATGTTTTATTCTCTATGCCACGTTGATGCAAAAGTCATTCCTCCTTGTGGAACAAAAAAGATTTGAACTGAACTAAAAATGTGTTGTTAGTAATGGTTCAACTGATCTATAGAGCACTGGAAATGTATTTATTAACCATTAATGAAGCCATTAGTCACAACTTATGAACCATTTAATAAAAGGAGTCATAAAGTTGTACCCAGATGTTTCCAAAACGTTTATGCAGAAAATATGTTTTTCTTCTTGTTCCTAAGTGGAAAGTTTCTCTGAGCTCATTGAAAATCTGATTTTTGATTATTATTCATCTTACACAAGTGTGATGTGGAAACTTGAAGCCTCCACTGCACAAACACTGAGAATGAACATCTTGTGTCTAGCAGGAAAACTTTAGAAATGAACAATATTTACATATTTGTAGATTATGGGATTTTTAATGAGGGAGAAGAAGTAGATATTCTAAGGATTTTAACACGATAATTGAACTTTTTTTAATACCATACCTGACAAATTATTATTCAAAGTAGAATATTTGATATATACAGCTTGTGTGTGGAGGGGGGAGTGTCTCTAAACTCTAAACTCTATAAAAATGTAAAAGAAGCGACGTTTCCGCCTGCACGTGAAGGCAGCAGCAGATGCGGGTCTATTTGTTCTCCCGCAGGAGGGCGTTCCGCTGGACAACACGCAAACGCACCGAGGTGAATTATGCCGGTGTACGCAGGGACTGGCTCCTATTTAGACGCTGTCAAAGCTTAGGTTTGTGTCTCAAGGGGTCGTTTTGGACACCCGGGATCAGGCCTTCCTTTGTTAGCCTTCCTACTGGTATCACTGCCGGGGGAAAGGCGACGGAGGAGGCCGGACTCGAAGACATGATGGAGGCTAACCGAGTGAGCTGTAGGACGGTAACGGTAGGCTCGCTCGCATTTCTTCCTCCGACAATAATAGGCAGACAGGACAGGTTAAAGCGGCTCCGTATGAAAGTAAAAAAACGTCTTATTTTAGCTGGCTAACACCGCTTTAGCTTCTTTCCTGGACGTGTTTTCCTGACCGTCGCCATCAAAAGCAGAGATGTTGGTTATATCTTGTTTTTTTATCCACAGACACAATGATGATGGTGGTTTGGAGTCTCAGTCCTGGAATGGCTGGTGTTGCTGGTGACTGAAACTGAAAAAAAAGAAAAGAAAAGACACCATACAGATAACTTATCATCTAAATTGTGTAGCTGTGTTCATCTTTTCGGGGCCGTTAACCCAGCAGTTAGTGGCCTTCAGGGTGACATGAAACGGTCACATCCACAGACACACACCGTTCACATGTCAGGCAGGATGCTGGGAAATCCAACTGACCGTAAACACAACAGCTCTTCACACATGACCTGAACCCAAAACCTTTTTTTTTTTTACAGTAAAAATTTGCAGTGAAGAAGTACTCAGATCATTTACTGAAAGATCCTCTCCAGACATGTATTCAAATATATAAAAAGACTGTTTGGAACAATATTGTGTGTCTGATATGGTTTTTCCACCAAAAAAATGTAATTACCATATTCAAATCTGTAAATATGCAAATATATTTCATTTCAAAAGTTTAACTACTTCACACAAGATGTCTCCTCCTTCACTGTAAAGTCCATCCTCAGTGTTTGTGCATTGGAGGCTTAAAATTGGATTTTTAATGAGCTCAGAGAAACTTCCCACTTTCAGCAGATGAATGTGAAAACAAACTCTGCACATACATCAGAGAAGAGAACAACATCCAACTGAAGGAACAAGAAGAAAAACATATTTTTGAGTGGGGGAGACTTTAAGTACAAGTACTAATACAACAATGTAAAAATACTCCATTACAAGTAAAAGTCCTGCATGAAAAATCCTACTACAGTAAAAAGTACATAAGTATTATGAGCTTGATGTAGTTAAAGTATTGCAGTAAAAGTAGTGGTTTGGTCCCTCTGACTGATATATTATTATATATGACATCATTAGATTATTAATAGTGAAGCATCAGTGTTAGAGCAGCATGTTACTGTTGTAGCTACTGGAGGTGGAGCTAGTTTACACTACTTTATATACAGTTAGCTAGTTTAGTCCAGTGGTTCCCAACCTAGGGGTCAGGGCCCCTCCAAAGGGTCAGCAGATAAATCTGAGGGGGCGTGAGATGATTAATGGGAGAGGAAAGAAGAAAAAACAAAGTTCTGATACACAAATCTGTTTTCAGTTTTTGGACTTTTTCTCTAATCTTTGATTTTTGCTGAAATATTGGATCATTTGAACATTTATTGTAATGAAAGCATGTGAGAAGTTTAGAGGGAAAAATCACTATTTGGTGGAGCTGTTAACAACTCATAGACATGTGAAATGTGACCCCGACTACACACTGCTTTTTGTAAGACGTCAAAAGCCAAAAAGGTTGGAAACCACTGGTTTCATCTTTAACAATGTGTTGTATTTTAAAAGCTTGTTATATTATCCATTGTGTCAAATCTTCATCTGAAAAGTAACTAAAGCTGTCAAATAAATGTAGTGGAGTAGAAAGTACAATATTTCCCTCTGAAATGTAGTGAAGTGGAAGTATTAAGTAGCATCACATGGAAATACTCAAGTAAAGTACAAATACCTAAAAATTGTACTTAAGTACAGTACTTGGATAAATGAACTTTTGTTACTGTCTGCCACTGACAATTTTACACAAAATATAAACTCTCTTTCACAATAACACACACTCCTTGATCAAAAAGGAGCAGGAAGGAGAAAAATCTTAAATTAATTTCCCTTTTCTCTCAACAAATAAAACAGAAAGAGTCTGGCGGTACGTTCAAGAACTGTTTAAGTCACAAAAAATCAAAATACACACATAATACACAAATAATTGGACTAAAAACAACATTACTCCAGTTATTTTACAGTTACAAAAACATTGTACAGATTTTTAGTTTAGAGCTGTCAAGTTGATTAATCGATTAGTTGCCAACTATTAAATTAATCTGCAACTATTTTGATAATCATTTAATCATTTTGAGTCATTTTTTAAAGAAAAAATAGCAAACATTTGGTGGTTACAGCTTCTCAAATGTGAGAATTTGAAACTTTTATGTGTCAAACATGACAGAAGACTGAATATCTTTGGATTTTGACATTTGAAGACGTCATGTGAGCTCTAAGAAACTATAACAGGCTTTTTTCACAGTTTTTTAGTTTAAAACGATAATGAAAATAATTGTTCGTTGCAGCTCTATTCTTAAATATACTAAAAGTATTTATATTACTTGGTTTCACACAGAAATGAAAATATAGAGTGTAAAAACCCTGAGATGTTTTTCCACCATCACAGATTTTATGATGTTATCTCTTCTGTGTTTTTAGGGTTAATTTTTACAGAGTGTCAGTAATCCTAGAATGGACCCTGCTCACATCGGAGGGGATATGTCACCTTTGTATGTGCCAAGAAAGAGAAAGTCAGTCCAGTCACAACCAAAAAGTGGAGTGCCATGTCCAGGTAGAGGAAAAAAAAAAACACTTTATTAAAGTAATTATAATGTATGTCAATGGCAAATATGAATATTACCACTGGTGTGTGTTTTAATTATTTTTAATTCAATTAAATTTAAACCTCTCTAACAGTTGTTCAGCGAATGCCAGAACGAGCCTGTGAACTGACCGCAGTAGGATACTCTAAGGTAACGTCCACAACATGCTTTTATTTTGAAAGTTTTGTTTTTTTTTGTTATGGGGTTATATCTAAGAAAACTATCCAATAACAGATGTTTGAATGTGGTTTGTCCATGTCCCATGTTCTAATACTCAAAATCTGTTAACTTTATGCACACGTCGGATCTCTACTTCACAGTTCTGTACTTGAATGTTTTAGAATGACGAGTCTCAAGCCCAAGATGCTCTAAAGATGAAAAGAACTTATGGTAGAAAAAGGTAAGAGACTCAAACATCTGTCAAGAGTTGAGTTTGTACGGTCTTGAATTTGCATGACAAGCTGCATGATGCATTCCCAGTGTAGTTATAAATGATATCACAACTACACACATCACACACAGACCTTTTTTTTTTTTTTTTAATTATTTTATTACTTTCAAAATAAAGCTTAAAATCGATCTCTTTACCCAAGCATTTAAATAGCTTAGCACTTGCACTTTTAGAATGTTATATTTTCATTTATTTTATACATTCTATGCTTTAACTTGTTCTTATCATATTTTATTCTTTGATTATAATGCATTCTATGTCTTCAAGTTTCACTTTATCAATGTTTTTTCTTTTTTCTACATGCTTTTATGTTCTTTTATGTCCTTTTCATGTAATTTTTGTTGTAAAGCACTTTGAGCTGCATTTTTTGTATGAAAGGTGCTATACAAATAAAGTTATTATTATTATTATATTATTATTGAGAGATAATGGGCCTACAAGTGCATGTTATTACACTTTTCACAATTTCAGGTATACTGGAAACATAAGTGACCAGTTGAGTCAAGTCTTGCAGCTGGTTTTGTGTCTCTGGTGCTTTCATAATGAGCTTCACGTATTACTAAAGTCAGTCAGATTGCACACAAGCTTTATTTTTTGCAATGTGCACATAAATTCTTGGTTGCATGTGATGTTAATACGAGGGATTTCTTTTCCAACAATACACACTGTATGAAAACAACACTTTTGCTGCTCAAAACTAGCTTGTATAGGCATCCTCTCTGAGTTAAAAGGTTAGTTAAACCTCCTCAGCTGTGACTAAGTGACCGAGACTGATATATATTCTGTTCATTAACCACCTCAAACCACAACAGTGGTAGCTGTTGCTGTGCCAAGTATAAAAAGCAGAGCACTGGCTGGCCTGCTGTTTTACTTTTAGAAGTGGCTAATGTGATAGTGATGGTTGTAGTGTATCTGTCTCTCTCTCTCTCTCTCTTGTTATTCGTTATCTTTCTTTCTTGTGTGTCTGACTTCACTTGTCAAGTGAAAACTGAGCTCTAACCTCAACCTGCTTCACATGGTTGTTATTAAAACGTCTCTTACAGCCACATCTGTGCTTCTAATGTGGAAAAATTCTCTTACGGTTGATGATTCTAATTATATTGATGCATATTAATGTAGACAGTAGTTCACTATCAGCCTGCGTTCAGTGCTTTTGATATGCATTTTGTAAATAATTGTAAAATTTTGTATTTATTAGGTTCGAGGACCTTCAGAGTGTTTCCATAGGAACAGTAGATTACCCAACCAGCAGCTGCTCGGTGATGTCATCAGGGAGTCTGGCCAATGGGGCGGACCCAGGCTCCATGGCTCCGCCCTCTGCAAGGCTGCCTCCGAGACTAGTGGCGAAGGATGTGTGGCCCCAGGGCCCCGAGGCCAGCAGGGAGCAGTCGCAGCCTCAGGACCAGAGCTGGAACTCCAGCAGGGACCGGGGCCCCGACGCCTGGGCTCCGGGTAGAGACCGACCGCAGGAGCAGGTCTGGAACTCTGGCAGAGACAGAGCGGGACACTCCAGTCAAGACCAGACATGGATACCAGGAAGGGACAGGGCACATACCGGACAGGACCAGGCCTGGATGTCGGGTCGGGACCGAGGGCCCGAGCAGGCCTGGGCGGCTGGCAGAGACAGAGGCCAGGATCAGGCCTGGAACGCAGGCAGGGATCCAGGAAGAGACCGGGCCTCTTCAGGACCAGAGCAGGCGTGGAGTACAAGCCGAAGTCAAGACCAAGCCTGGAGCAACACGAGCAGGGAGAGAGGACACGTCTGGAGACCCGGTGATTAATTAGTATTTCATGACAATAGTCAAAATTATACTTAATTATAGCTTCATTATCAATCAATCAATCAATCAAACTTTATTTTTATATCACCTTTCAAACAAATCAAATGCAATTCAAAGTTCTTTACAAGCTATTGATAAAATATAGGTAGTTAAAAATGGGTTTAAAGACTAATGCACACCAAAATAATTAAAAAGCAAAAAAGTTAATTGAATAAGACAATAAAAGTCAACTAGTTAAGATAATAAAAGATAAATAATAAAAGCAATAAAAATAATTAGAACATTTGGAAGAGTGTGAGTTTGGATGAGTCTCATCATTTTTCATAATTTTGTTGTCAAATCTACAGACTCAGGGAGGCTGTTTTTCATGATGTTTTGCAAGTTAACTAAATTAGAAAACTGAATGAATTTGAAGACAATATCCTCATAATACTGGACCCTGATTGGCTACTTCAAAAGAGGTCGAAATGCTAGTTGGAGCCTTTTCAGTTTAAATACTAGAAGGCAGCCTGATCGAGTGAATTAATTCTGAGGGTCTAATTATGACGTGTTTATTGATTTATCTACATTTAAAATGTTTTAACATTTCTGCTCTAATATTGTACATATTAAATAATATTTTTATTCCTAAATTGTTCCATATTATACTGTATGTATCTGAGTGTTACAGAGTTGTTCTTCGAGCATTGTCGTGTGTATAAGAAAAAGAATTTGCTTGTACAAGATGTAAAGTGAGTTGTGAATATTTTCTTGGTTCTTGTGGTTTTCGGAGATTTTGATTCCTTTCTGTGTCATTTTTGAAGACTTCAACATGAAGAAAGTCCAGAGAGTAGAGATGGAGAGAAGCCCACCTGTAAATAACTTCCCACAGCCTCCAGAGGGCAGAGAGTCCTGTGAGTTACCCTCCAGTCGGATATATAATATATATTATATATATTATAGCTCATAATATAATATATATAATATAATGAGCTGAGATACATCACACATTTCAGACTCCTTCTTGCATGATGAGTTCTCTTGATCACATCTTTATAGTTTTCCTCTGTAAACTCAACAAATGGCACAAACTAATGGATATGAACATTTACCTTTGGATTTACTTCACCAATATGTGTTTGAATAGAGATTTGAATGGTCTATAAGCACTGTCAGTAGTAGTCAGCATCATTATTTTCTCAACATGACTTATGTTAATATTGAGCAGCAGTGATTAATCATGTTCAGTATTATTGATAGATAAAGTTAACTGCAGACTAATCATTGAGAAAGACAAACATCCTCCTGCTGAGGGATGTAAATTAAAACTATTTGCACAGAAGAAAATAATCAGAGATGAATAATCTGTTAATGCATCATTTATAATAAGCATCATCACTTTGTACAATAAATAAAACATGTTCAGGCATTTTGACAACAGGTTGTTAATATTTTATGTTACATAGTGTTTGTTTTTTTTTTTTTATAAAATGCAAGAATAACACATTCTAGACCAAATAAAATCTAGTAATCTGATGTAAATACTGCAGGTTCAGATGCAGCCAGCGGTGGAGTCCAAAACAACCCAGAAGCCTCGACCTCTCAGCCCAGCGAGGAGCAGAAACCACCAATCGTCTCCACCAAGAAGGAGCCTCCTACTTATCCTTCAGGTGACAGGAGCTGACCAGAGGAGCAGCTGCCAACTACTGCAGTTTATATTCTAACAGAATAACCTGGTTTTGTTTTTCATAAAATTCTGAAATACAGGATAATCATTTTTCAGTCAATCCATAGTAAATTAACTTGAAATAATCACAGTGAATATAAAATATAAAGACTTGAATTTAATTTCTCTCTGTCATATTATGTAAGGAGTTCATGAGTTCTCCTCCTTTAAGACTGTTTTTGAAATAAACAACTGTTTCGACATCCTGCAGGAAGTCAAGAGGAGCGTTGGCAGCTCCAGATTGTAGCTAAAGGCAGAGTCACATGTCCCAAATGTAAAAGTGTAAGCAGGAAGACTGTGGAGGGGCTGAAGAAACACATGGAGAACTGCCGACTGGTGAGCACTCTATCAACACTCTATCAACACTCCATTAACACTCCCTCAATACTCCCTCGACACTCCCTCGACACCTCATCAACACTCCATTAACACTCCCTCGACACTCCATCAACACTCCTATCAACACTCCCTCGACACTCCCTCGACACTCCCTCGACACTCTATCGACACTCTATCGACACTCCATCGACACTCCATCGACACTCTATCAACACTCTCTCAACACTCCATTGACACTCCATCAACACTCCATTAACACTCCATCGACACTCCATCAACACTCCATCAACACTCCCTCAACACTCTATCAACACTCTATCAACACTCTCTCAACACTCCATTGACACTCCATCAACACTCCATCGACACTCCATCGACACTCCATCGACACTCTATCAACACTCCATCGACTCTTCCTCGACACTCCCTCGACACTCTATCAACACTCCATCGACACTCCCTCGACACTCTATCAACACTCCATCGACACTCTATCAACACTCCATCGACACTCTATCAACACTCCATCGACTCTTCCTCGACACTCCATCAACACTCTATCAACACTCCATCGACACTCCCTCGACACTCTATCAACACTCCATCGACACTCTATCAACACTCCATCGACACTCTATCAACACTCTCTCAACACTCCATTGACACTCCATCAACACTCCATTAACACTCCATCGACACTCCATCAACACTCCATCAACACTCCCTCAACACTCCCTCAACACTCTATCAACACTCTCTCAACACTCCATTGACACTCCATCAACACTCCATTAAGACTCCATCGACACTCCATCGACACTCCATCGACACTCTATCAACACTCCATCGACTCTTCCTTGACACTCTATCAACACTCCATCAACACTCCCTCGACACTCCCTCAACACTCTATCAACACTCCCTCGACACTCCATCGACACTCCCTCGACACTCCATCAACACTCCCTCAACACTCCATCGACACTCCCTCAACACTCTATCAACACTCCCTCAACACTCCCTCGACACTCCCTCGACACTCCATCAACACTCCTATCATCACTCCATCAACACTAGATAGTTTGAACTCCACAACCTGGAAATGGCCAAAATTAAGGACACTGAACACAAAATATTGACAGGCAGAATACACTCTTCATATAGTCACTGAATACCAAACATGTTGTTTTATAAAGAAAGCTTCGACCTCTGAGAGGCAGGTAATGTAAGTCTTATGTATCATGTTTCACTATTAAGAGACACATTTATTATCATGAGTTCACCACCACAGAAGCTACTTGTAATGTAGTTTAATTAATATCCTCTGGTCCGGACTCTTCTCATCAGGACTCGTGTATAAATACTGAAATGTATCTGTATTGTAAAGCTGCTTAGTTCGTACCAAATGGCAGATATAATGTGACTTGAATCTGTTGTGCAGCAACCTTTTACCTGTCAACACTGTGGGAAACAGCTGAAGTCTTCAACAGGGATGAAATATCACATCATGGCTGATCACAGCCATTTGGTAAGACTCTTCATGAACGCCCTCTTCCTCATCTCAGTTTTACATGTTTAATTATGCTCCAAATTATTTACTCAGACACACTGTAGGCATCAGTTTCTCTTAAGATTGACAATTGCTATTCTTATTGTTTTTGTATTGTTATTCTTTACTAGTGATTACATACATCATCTCAGTGTTATTCATAAATGCACAGAAGAACCCACACTGATACTCACACCATACATTTAGGAGTTTGAGGAATGTTTCATGAAGTTTGATTTTACTGGCCCCTATTTTTCTGTTTGTAGCCCTCAGCAGACGACGCCAAGGACCTGGATGATCGTGCCATTAAAGACAAACTACGTAAAATCCTGAAGAGGTTGGGCAAATTAAAGTGCTCTAAAGAGGTAAACTGTCATCATTTGTGCTAAATTATACTCATTTAAGATAGAAGGTTTAGTAAGTTGAGCCAAGACAAGATGAAATTTCAATGATCCCATGGTAAAACGCTTTCCTTTTCCTCTTCAGGGCTGTAACGCCGCCTTCACCAGCATCATGGGATACGTGTATCACATGAAGAAGTGCGGGAAGGAGGAGTCGGAGCTGGAGAAGATGCTGCTGAATTGTTCTCACTGTGGGAAAACCTACAAGTCCAAGGCCGGTCTGGAGTACCACCTTAAATCAGAACATGCTCCTGTGAGTCGTATTTTATTTCATCTGCACATTCAGGTGTTGCAGGCTGACAGTTAATTGATTAATTGATTATCTTGTAATTGGTTAATCCATCCATCAGATTTCTGTCACTTATCTGACAAAAATTAGAGAAATATGTCAATAAATTCACATACTTAATACAGTAAATAATTGTGGTTTTGTCTGTCATTCTTTAAACATGTATGACAGTGAAAATGGTTTTATTATTTTAACCTCTAAACTAGAAATGTGTCCGCTCTGTTACATCTCGTACCTGAATTCTTGTGGTGTTTGGAGCAAATTGAGCTTCAGCCCCATCATGTTCATCCTCTCTTATTTCCCGTTACGCAGACGCCCCAGAAGACCGAGGAAGACGAGGCGCTGAAGGCCCAAGGAGAGGCCAACCCGGAGAGGACGGCCAGCGGCAGGGTGCAGCGAGCCTCGGCGCAGGTGGCCAACTTCCACCTGGCTGAGATTGCCAACAACGAGCTGCCCAAAGACTGGCCCAAGAGGAAGTTTCAGTCAGACCTGGTGCCCGATGACAAAAAGGCAAGAGATGAGTTCATCTTAAATTTTATATCAAGTTGGAGGACGTTTGTTTATTATACAGTGTAAAACTATTATTATTATTAAACATGTTTATACCAAACAAGCAGACATATGAAAAAGTAACCATGTATGTCAGCGTATTAATAAAAGTTATGCTTAAATTGGCTTATTGACGCTGTCCTTCCCAGTTAAAATATGCCCGACCAGGTCTGCCGGCCTTCAGCCAGGAGGTGCTGAGGAAGTGGAAGAATGAGGTGAAGCTGCAGAGGAAAGTTCACTGTCCCAACCAGGTAGAAACACCAACACACTCAGGTCTTCACACTGTGTTCTGCTTCCAGTAAAGCAATAACTAGCACAGTTTTTTATTCTCTTAATTTATTCATCATCTGTTTTGCTCTGACAGTATTGCATGATATCATATATATGATACTGCATAGTATGTATGATATTGTATGATAAATAAATTATATATGTTATTTCTCTATTTGTTTGTGTCTTCTATTTATTTAGGATTTTTTTGTTAATTTAGTAATAATAATAGTAATAATGATAATAATACCAATAATTTTTTAAATTTTTTTTCATTTATTATTTATTGTAAAATAAGTCAGGTTCGGTCCTCCATATATAGCATGTTTTTGGTGATATTTCTATTGCTATTATCTTTTAACCTCAATGCTCTTTTAAACCAAAGACAATCTGATTGAACCTTTTTATAAACGTGTTTCTCTGCTGTGTAGAACCTTTATTACCTTTTGGGTAACTTCCTTTCTGTCTTCTTCAGGGTTGTGGCTCCACCTACACCAGTGTGTCTGGACTAAAGGCTCATCTGGGACTCTGCACAAGGGTTCGTCACATTAAAAACAAGTCGTGTGAATGTACATAAATGGTGCTTATTGGGACTGTTATAATAGTAATATATACCACATTACACAACAGTCTAATCATATATCATTCAGAAATGATGAGTAAAAGCATGTTCTCTATTTTCATGACCGCCGTGCAGATGCAGTGCATAGTACTCCTGAGCCTATTAATCCTTTTATGTCTCTATAATTCCATCTGATCCCATTTCAGGGCGACTTTGAGGCTGGAAAATACAGATGCCTGATCTGCAATAAAGAGTTTAACTCAGAGAGTGGAGTGAAATACCACATCAACTCTGTCCATTCACAGGTAATGACATAGTTTGTGTTGGTGTTAATGTATGCAGATGACATTACAGTCTATTGAAGAAACAGTCACCTCCAAAGCTCTTTAAGTTCCTCTTCTAACTTTCTCTCCTCCTGTTGGTTCTGAAGGACTGGTTTGTGACAAACAAAAAAGCCTCCAAGAAATTTGAGAAGTTCCTCAAAAACCAGCCCAAGGACACGTTTGTCCATAATGTTGACAAGCCGATCATGGATCAGTACAACCATCACCACCTCCAGCATCACCAGCAGCATCACCACCACCACCACCACCACCACCACCATCAGCAGCAACACCAACTCCAGCACCAACCCATGCAGCACCCACTGCAGCCACTGCATCACCTCCAGCACCAGACCCAGCTCCTCCATCCAGAGCACCAGAACCTCCCTCCGCAGGTGGACACGCAGCTCCAGCAGCCGGTACTCCACTACACCCCTCTAGAGCCTCCACCTGGACCGTTGTGGGTGGATATGGACAGGAGAGACGCCATGCCGGGACCAGAGCAGGCCCCGATAGAGATGGAACTGACTGATGTGCAGAAACCTGGAGAGGACAGCAGCGGGATGGCGGAGGGGAAACGGAGAGAGAAGGTGGAGAGAGGAGGAGGAGGAGGAGGGGAGAGGGGAAAGGGTGACGTGAAGCGGAAGGATTGCTTTGCTTTCGGTAGTGGTGGCGGCGGCGGCGGCAGCGGAGGAGGAGGAGGAGGCAGCGGAGGCAGCAGCAGCAGCAGTAGCAGTAGCAGCAGCAATACCGGCAGCTCGTCCAGCGAATCAGAGGTGGAGCAGCATGACAGGCAGAGACAGATCGACCAATGGAATCTGAAACGTCCAGGCGTCATGGAGGCTCACCCTGAGGCTGCAAAGCGACAGAGGAACACTTAAAACGACACTTTACTTAACACATGTCGACCACTTTCAGCCGATTTTTTTCACAAGAGGTAGAAAAAGCATCGGGCGTCCGTCCACACTTGATTAGCCGCGACAATGTGACGAAGACGATAACAAAACCTGCGTTCTTCGTTTTCCACAAGAAGTAAGACAAACAGGTGAGAAGGCAGCTCATAGACGGAGATACAACTTCTAGAGTTTTGGAAGTTAAGAAAGCTTTTAGGTGATGCTGAGAGAAAACCTCAAGGTGTCAGTGTGGATATATGAGAATATATACATCTCTGGTTTAGAGGCTGGTTGTTATTGTATAGCCCTAAGAAATTTAGTATACTGTTTATCTGTGTGTTTATCTGTAACAGATTCTTCTTACCACCTTTAAATGTGTCTTATCTTTTAAAAGTTTGATAAGCCCTTCTTGTCCTTCATGTCTAACTTAAAGGGAAGAAGTTATTTTAACCTTTAGAGAGGACGCTACACTATAGTATATTATTTTATTAGACTTGTCTAGTTGCTCTCTCTCTCTGAAAAGGTTTGTGCCTCTTAAGTATGACCTATATAACTTCATAATATCCATCACCACCAGACCTCTGGCATTTTTACTCACTGTCAGGCCTTTTTTTGGCCTAATTAACGTTGGAAGAATCTTTTTTTTTTTTGTTCACAGATAACGATCAGTCCTCCCTGTTTTTGAATCTCCTCACTCCGTCGCTACCTTAACCATATTTTTCACTAGTGGGACCGTTTATTCACAGAGCATCTGTTTCCATCTAGGACACTTTGAACAGGCACATTATTTACCAAGAACAATGAAGACAAAAGGGAATTAAAGGCAAAAAAACACATCTGGCATCAGATATTAAAGAAATAGTTACACATTTTGGAAATAAGGCTACCTACTTTGCTCTCTTTCCAAAAGTGAGGTGACCTGTTTTTCATCTCTGTTTGTGTATGGATTTTTAAAATGAGATAGGATGGATTAAATAGTGAGTTTTAAAGGTATTGGTTTGCATATTTTGAGCTTGGAGGAGGTGTAAGTGTTTCTTCTTGCTTCAAGATTTATCACTAAGTTAAGATAATCGATATCGATACTTAATTCTCAAGGAAGGAGAGAATGGAAGGAAAGCAAAAAAAAAGCGTAATTCCCAAAATGTTAACCTGTTCCTTTAAAAGTGCCATCGATGTGTCACATGTCGGCCTACCTCATTCTTAAAATGGTCTCAAGTAAAAGGAAAACAACACAATAAGTACTTAACGTGATTACTTAGAGCTTAAAACTGACGGGGTAAAGCCAATCTCTAAATGTCGTTTTTTTTCTGTATGTATTCCTTAAGTGTCTTAAAAGTTGTTGGGATGTAGGAATCTTCTATTTTGCATCAATCCGTATTTTATCTTCGTTTCCGAGTAGAAGTATACACACACAAAAAAAAAATCTAATCAGCAGGGAAACAAGTAAGCACAGAAATATAATTGTTTCTTAATGTGTGATCACAAAACAAAAGCCAATAAATCCTCAACAACAACATTATTGAGGAAATTAACGGACGTACTATTGATGTATAGTGCAGGCACGTGATCAGAGTGGATGTTTATTGTCGGCCAAATGAAAAGAATTTCAGGATAGCATGCATCCTCTCGACCTCGCCAACACGGACATTGACACGTGATAGTTAACATACCGAGCATTTATAACAACATCCTTCAGAGACAGACCTGTTTTTGTCTAACAGCATATTTAACAAATAGCATGTAGCCTAAAGATAATGTACTCTGCATTTTGTATCTGCTATAGTGGTGTACAGTTATGGATGGTTGTCAGTCGTTTGTAATGTTCAAACGCTTAATTTGTTTTTGTTTTTTTCAACTTGTTTTGCATTCATGAATGTATTTCGGTTTCCCCTCTGTTGTGCACTTCAATTAGAGGTGCAATATTTAAGAATTATGTCAGAATTTTAGTTTAAAACAATCACAAATTAACTAAAATCATCAACAGGATGTGAAGAAATAACAGCTTTGATGTTAGGTCAAAGACCTCTGTGTATTGTGTTGCTACTGAAGTTAGCATGCTAACCAGCTAGCCCCGGCCCGTCCTGTCTCGTAATACCACTTTGTACCTCAAGAGGCGATAGTGAGTCACTGTCTGCCCTCAGTCCAACATGGATGTATTAAGAGAACTGGATACAGCGTCAGAGGCGGGGGCCACGTTCATTCCTATAAAAGTCGCTGAGTCACGCACGAACCTAAAAAAGTCACTTCCTGTTGTAAAGAAATTACTTGGATGAAAACATACTGGGCACGCTCTATGGGCCCAATGCAGCCATGGAGCATGCTCACTAGAGACTTCCGCTGGCTGAGAAGGCTAACTTCCAGTTTAGCCCTCCGGCTAATTTGAATGAGGATAAAACAATTAAATCGTGCGGCTCTTCTAGACTTTCAAAATGTGATCGGACCGAATGGATCAAATTCTGATAGTGAACGAGTTATTTTGTGGGGTTGTAACGCTCAAAAAATGTATTTACAGAAGTCTCTTTCACAATGTAAGTCTACGGGAAAAAGTGTTTTTGGGCCAATGTGCATCACATGATGGACCCCGAAGTTGTAATTCCACGGTTTGGCCACTATGTCAAATTGGCTTCAAAGCCCGGCGCTGTTCCCGGGGACTCGCTCAGTCCGACATGAGAGGATGAAGGAGTAGTACTTCTTCTTCTAGGTTAGATTTATTCAAAACAAACGTTAGCTCAACATTAGCACTGAATTGATATAGCTATCATACTTACTCAAAGTCCTAGTTACCTAGTTTGCTAGCTAACAAAGCACAGATAATGCACTATTGATTTGGTGCTAATGTAGCGTAGCATAACGTAACGGACACCCCAACTATCTGGTGATATGCTGCCACCAGTTGGTTTGGAGTGTGGACTATGAATTCAACAATTCTTACATATTGCACCTTTACGTCTGTTTTTGTTCAGAAAATGATAATTTGTCCTTAATTTTCATTTGAAACATTCAAAGAGGATTACCCTTTAATCTGTGAAAATGTCTATAAAAAAAAACTATGTGAAAAAAAATATTCTGCCAAAAATATTTAGTGTATCTGGTTCTGTTTTAAGTGCTATAGGGTCGGGTCAGTAGAACTAGTCGGTTTGACGTGTTTATATTTGTTCTGAATGGCTAAACTTGAAGGCTGTTATAGAGGGGGGGGGGGACATGATATTGTTAAAATATGGGGATAAAGATGCACATTTCCTGGGAGGCTTAATGTTGCACTCTGTTTTTCATGTGAAAGGTAAACGTAACAGTTGTGTGATGAATGAAAAACGTCCCAGTACATGAGATGTGAACATGGATGTCAGGCACTGATTGAGAAATTATCTATTTATGTACAATTTATTCCCACTTATGTTTATTTTAGTGATAAGCCGTAGAAAGCATCTGCATTAGGGTTCCAAGCACCAAGACGGTTAAAATCTGTATATTTGTCTTGGTTTTGGTTTTTATTGGGGGAAGGAAGATTCTAGCTTTTGTTATTGGTATTATTTTTCCTTCTGTACAACTGACTAGCCTAAACTGTCAACATAGCCTAAAATGTCTAAAATTAGCTTTTGTTCCCCTTAATGCTGGAGCTATAATCCACATTTAGTCAGAATAGAAAGCCCTTTGTGTCCTTTTTTTGTGTTTTGTTGCCATCAGAGGAGTTGTCAGCTACTGTAGACAAGATAAGAAAACAGGTACATTATCTAACTGAAATTAATGCACGTTGAACACCAGTAGAGTCCAGTTTGCACAATAGAGAACAGTCATGATTCAGCAGAAACAAGGAAAGAAGAGGCCAAACAGAAATCTTGAAGAATCTTAAATATCGAGCTCGTCCGTGAACGTGTAAAATCTTACCGAAAGACTTTGAGTTGGTCTTGACCTGCTTTTGTAACGTTTCATCCTTTGGCCGCATTTGATGTGATGGTGGCGATGTAAGTAGTGTTTGTAAAGGTTCAGTGAAGAAGACCTGTGAATCAAATAATGATAATTAATGAAGAATGTTCTCATGTCTTGTTCCACCACCACCATCCATACAGACAATATACTGTATAAATAATATAAGCCAGATTTAAATAAAGGTTCATTTAGTAGCCTTGTACTGTTTGTAAACACATAAAGAAAATGGACTCAAAAGCACTTAATTTCTCCATTTTGTGAGACGTAATTTCTATTAAATGAAATAGTTACTGTCTCAGCCAACCCTGCATTAACAAAAGTCTGTATTTAATATGATACTACTTGTTTTTTTTTTAGAAGTAATGTGCTGCTATTTCATAGTACCAGCAGTGTTATAACAACAGATAATTAAAAGTTTAATTCATGGTCATTATGGGCTCTGTGTCTTTAGTGATGATGATGATGATGTGGAGACTGTAAGCTGGCACATAGAGCATCAGGTAAGAGAAGCACAGAACCAGTATACCAGTATAATTCCAGTACCTGCCTGGCTGACGTTTTGTGTTTTTCAGGTTCTGTACGTCCACAGGTCCACAGTCAGTCTTCCCGTCTGATCTGCTCCCATCGGTCTTCCTGCAGTCGTGGTCTTCACCAGTCACGTCGGGTGGACACCAGCTCCGCAGATGAGCTCCTGCAGGCCTTTTAGTGTCTGGACTTCATGACTGGACTCCTCTTCATCGTTCTCATTTTGGTAAAATGGTTCTCTTGTTTTTTAACACTCAGATTTTATTAGATCTTTTTTGAAATCCACAACATCCAACACACATTATATATTACAGATTATGGACAAGAGGTCTTCATACAGCACAACATTTGGTAGAACATACAGCAGAAGGATGAAGGGGAAAAGCCGCCGACCACGTTTCTTATTCCATTAAATATGTTTTCTGTCCATCTTGTGATGTAGAAGTCATTTCTCAGTCTCACTAGGAAAGTCTGTCTTTCCGTTTCTTGGATCTCTTTGATCATTTCAAGCCAATAATCTTACTGTAGGCAGGTCGGTTTTGCTGCTACAGTCAATATTTTCAGGCGGTATCTGTCATTTCCTGTTATTCCTTCTGGCAGATCGCCTAAATTAAATGACACGGATGTCAATGGGATCTGCCGGCCAAGAATAAGCTGCATGATTCTCCAAATACTTTCCCAAAATAGTTGTATCTTTGGACAGTTCCAAACAATGTGGTGGTGATTTGACTCATCGTCCCCACAATTTCTCCAACATGTATGGTCTATCGATATTAGATGTTTCTAATTCTTCTTTCTGTAATGAAGAAACGAATAAGATTCTTCCAACAGAATTCACACCAATACATAAAACAAGAAGTAGAGAAAATAGTTTCACATGTTCTCCCATTGTTGACTGGTTATTTTTGTGGTTATTATTATTATTAGTGGTTATTATATTTAGTTTATTTTGAATAATAAGGCAATTTAAAGTGCTTTACTTTAGACATCAAGTAAAACAGTATTTCTAAAGACATAAAAGAAACACAAGACAAGAAGAGACTTTTAAAATGATTAAATAGAATAAAAAAATAAGATAAACTGGAATAAAACAGAAGAATATGAAATTCACAAAAATATATATGAAAACATATTCATGATTTGTTTTGAACCACTCTACACTTTCTATTTCTTAACACTAATCCTCTAAAGGGTCACGGTGGAGCCGATCTCAGCTGACATTAGGCGAGAGGCGGGGTACACTGGGACGGCTCACCAGTCAGTCACATAGAGACAGAAACTCACATTCACACCACTTAACCTAACCTGCATGTTTTTGGTCAGCGGGAGGAAGCCGGAGAACCCGGAGAGAACCCACGCAGACACGCAAAACATGCAAACTCCACACAGAAAGACCCCAGACCCCAGCTGGCCGGTGGGTTCGAACCCTGTGAGGTGACAGAACTAACCACTGTACCACATGTCCAATAGCATGTTATAATATGCTCATGTTTGGCAGTTGTGAAATTGTATTGAGATCCTTCAGTTAAGTAAAAATAGCAATGCTACTATGTAGAATTACTCAAGTATACTTCAAGTCATGTATTCAGAGTTTTATTTTAGTTAAAGTACAGGAGTGTTTTTAGCAAATTTTTAATAAGTTGCATATAAAAAGTAAAAGTACTTATGCAGAATGGCCCTTTTCAGAGTGTTTATATTCTGATTACTTATAATTTTAATGTAGCTGATATATAAACAGGCTTTTATGTGAATCACTCCTTATGCACTGGTGTTCAGGAGTTTGAGGCATTTTCCATTAAATTCCATCTGTTTTTAATTGTTTGCTTATCTCCTGTATGATCTATGCAAGACTGACTTTTTATTCCTATTTTTATTAATACTATTATAGTTTTATTATTATCATTTTATATTTTCAGCTCTATTATTTATTTAATGGTGGTAATTTTACATCGAAAACACTTTAACATTCTTAGCACGACACATAAAGATTAACAAAAAGCAGCAGCAGTTAGAAAACATGTAAAAGTGATTCGTGGGTAGAAGTTGGACCAGTATTTTCTTGTAATTGGGAATCTTAGGATATTTCCAACATTTTTTCATCAGACACCGGTGCATGTCAGGATCAGGATCAGGTCTGTATTAGATCAGGATCAGGGTCAGGGTCAGGATTGAACTCGTGGCCGCTGCAGCAGATGAGGGTGCAGTTCCTCGGTCCGCTGATAGGGGGCGCTGTGGGGAACCACGCTCCTACAGTAACATGGCGGTCTGATGTCAGCGGAATGTGAGTTTCAGCAGCCTGCAGCTCTTGAAACAGCGCCGGTGATGTTTGCTTTATAACACCCACCGTGAAAAAGAATAACGGCTGGATGTGTATGTTGATTAGTATGTGATCTTCTACGGTGTTGTTCCCGGTTAGCGCAGTTTGGGATTCGATCCCGGGTGGGCAGATTCTAGCACACCGGACTCGGTAAGTTACGCGGCTTTTCAGCCTCCGCCACCGGGGAGGAAGCCACGGCTGTACGCAAGGTGAGCTTTTAACCGTGCCGGTAACGTCCCCGGTAACTCACAGCTCGCTTTCTAAAGAGTATTACAGTTGTTTAACGGCAGTGTGAGAAGCCTCTTTAGCCGGTTAGCGTTAGCCGTGTAGCTAGATAGCGTGGAAGAGGGAAACAAACCAGTCAAGATACGATGGTTTATTACTTAAATAACTTGTAAATGTGTATTTTTACTGTTAGAAAGCTGTGCCGAATTAAATGATGACTACAAACTATAAAGAAACGTAAGGTTTGGTGTGTGTTTTAGCCATGTAGCTTAGCCGGGACGGAAGACAGATTAAAACTGTCAGATTACTCAACGAGGTTTGGTGAGTCTGTCCATATGACAACGTGATATCGCTATTACGTGTCCTCAGACTCTACTTTTCCACAGTAATACTTTTAGAAAATCTACTCAGCGACGTTTCAAGCCATTTAAAATACAATAAAGATGTTTTTTAGTAAGGTTATAACTTAAAGCCAGACAGACCACAGGAGGAAACACCGAGTAATCTGATAGAAATGCAGTTGTGAAAAGTAACGAAGTACATTTACTCACCTACTGTACTTAAGTACAATTTTGAGGTACTTGTACTTTACTTGAGTATTTCCATGTGATGCTACTTTCTACATTTCAGAGGGAAATATTGTACTTTCTACTCCACTACATTTATTTGACAGCTTTAGTTACTTTTCAGATGAAGATTTGACACAATGGATTATATAACAAGCTTTTAAAACACATTGTTAAAGATGAAACCAGTGGTTTCCAACCTTTTTTTGGCTTTTGACGTCTTACAAAAAGCAGTGTGTAGTCGGGGTCACATTTCACATGTCTATGAGTTGTTAACAGCTCCACCAAATAGTGATTTTTCCCTCTAAACTTCTCACATGCTTTCATTTCAATAAATGTTCAAATGATCCAATATTTCAACAAAAATCTTTAACAAGGTGTTGTATACTCAAGTAAAGTACAAATACCTCAAAATTGTACTTCAGTACAGTACTTGAGTAAATATACTTAGTTACTTTCCACCACTGGTAATTCACTCTCATATCTCTGTCTTAAATAGTAATGTTTTACAGGTGTGGTTCATAAAAAGGTTTACAAACGTGACGTCTGTCTTCATCTCTGTGTGTCGGCAGTGAGAGGAAACTTTACTCCACACATGAGGAGGCGTCTAACGAGTCAACCAAAGAACAAGAAAGCCGGAGCCTATGGACGCCACTGACTCTGGACAAGGTTTACTGCAGCTACTGTCATCTGTTACCACTTTGTTTGTTTGTTTGTTTGTTTTGACCAACTGGTACACATTAATGCACTGAAAAAAAATGCTAAGATTAGGGTTAGGGTTAGTTACTGTAGCAATCAGAATTAAAGTTATAAGTTGTTATTGCTACTGAAGTTGAGCAGCATGCTAGCTGTGTTTTAGCCCTGAAGTGACCAGAGCTGCAACTAGCGATTATTTTCATTACTTATTAATCTGTAGGTTATTTTCTCGATTAATGGATTAGTTGTTTGGTCCATAAAACGTCAGGAAATGATGAAGATTGTTGATGACTGTTTACCAGAGCTCAAGGTGACGTCATCAAATGTCTTGTTTTGGCCACAACTCAAAGATATTCAGTTTACTGTGATAGACGACTAAAGAAAGCAGAAAATATTCACATTTGAGAAGCTGGAATCAGAGAATTTTATACATTTTCTTAAAAAAAATTACTCAAGATGATTCATTGATTATTAAAATAGTCGGTAATTAATAATGTGAAACTAATCGACTAATCCTAGCAGCTCTAGAAGCGACTATGAATACTGAATTTGTACCATTATATTAATATTGTCAGGTTATTGCAGTCATTACATTCATCTGCATCTACTTTACACTTTGTGACGCTACATTAGATGTTTCAGCAAAAACCTGCCACTGTGTCTGTTAATGCAGTGCAAAACACACAGTGGAAGTTGTCATGTCATGAATCATCTAATCTTGGAAGTCGCTTGGATTTAATGCAGCATTTTGTTGGTTTTCAGCAGAGATACATGAATATACTTTGGATTTTGCCCATCAAATGTTAACAGTATTGTTTAACATTTTGTTCTGTTACTTTGTTTGCTGAAGTAAATAATTCAAGAGCAACAATTAATTTGTTAAACATTAGTTAATTTGCACAAATGACTAATTCAAGAGTATGAATTACTAATATGTGCTCACTTTTTACATTCTCAATAACAGCTGCCGTATTAAATATTATTATGCTTCAGATTACGGTGTCTGTTTGTAAGGATGTAACCTGTAAGAGTAACATTTGGTGAAATATATCCACAGGACTTTAGGTGAAGCTATATTCTTTGAATTGTCTTTTTAATATGTTTCTATTTTAATGTATTTAGTTAATTTCCTTTCTATACTACACACTGTCCACCTGTGGAGTAATAATATGTCTCCTCGCAGGGCAGGAGACGCCATCAAAGCAGTTGTGGGATTTAACACCCAGCTCAAAAGGACGACAACGGAGGAAAAATCCCAAATATTCGGATTATGAAACCGATGACGCGATTAATGTGCAGGAAAGACAACCTAGAAAGAGCTCTGGAGATGGAGCAGCTCCTAAAAAGACTCCGGCGAAGAGCGTAAAAGCAAAGAAGGCCACGCAACAGCCTGCAGATGGAGAGCAAGAACCGACGGAACCTCAAGAATCTGATGGAAAAACATCAGAGAAAACCCCTAAAAAGACATCGAGGGGCAAGAAGACCCCGTCGAAAAAGAGTCCCGCCAAAAAGACTCCTGCCGTAAAAGCTCCCGTCGCAGACGGGCCCCTCCCAGCAGGAGAGGGCGGACATTTAGATACCGTGCTGCAGGAAAACGGGACGCCGAAGCCGAGGAGAAAGTATGTGAGGAAGCAGATGGTACAGAAAGCGGAAGCAGTTACAGATCCGCCGCCGTGTGACGAGGAAGCTCCGACCGAACCTGTGGAGGAGATCGAAGCGGGCGGCCGTCGCAGGAGAGGCGCCGCTAAAGCGTGAGTCACATGACGTCTGACGCTGCATCTACTGTGTTCGGTTTAGTATAGTATACATACCTACACGCTCAGAAATAGAAGAGTCGTATCTTACTGCTAGAAGGTTTTCTCTCCTCACAAAACTGCTGAGAGAAACTTTTACTAAGGAATCAACTCTCTTAAGCTAAGAGGAGACCCGTTACTGTGGAGGACAGCATGCTTCACAGTGTCCACTGTGATTGGTTGACAGGTGACCAGTCTGTGTCTATATCAATGTTTCCTCTGTTAATTTTAATACAGCTGTGGTGCTTTGAGCGATAATTCTAGTTTTGTCCCTGTTTGGATCTAAGTTATGTTTAAAGTTGAGGTTTTTAGTGGTAAAAATGTTTTTAATGGCTATATAATCACCTCCTCTAAAGCATCTGGACTGCATGTTAGTGTTAGATAACATTAAAGCTAAATTACAGTCTTTATGTCTTGCAGTAGTTGTAATGTTCTCGCTGCTAATTGAATACAAAGGAAACACTGAATATACAAGAGTGCGAAGATCCGTAGATTTTATACGCTGAGTCACAGATTTCACACATAAAGAAGTAAAACTTTATTTATGTAACACTTTTTAAAACACAATTACAAAGTGCTACACACACACACACAAAATATATAAATAAAGTAAAATAAATGACAATATAAAACACAGCACAATGAGAAACAGAACAAACTAAAACAAACAAGAACATAAGACATAGATGGAGATTTATTAAAAGGCTTTTTCCCTCTAAAAAGCTTTTAGAAGCTGAGATTCAGTCAATCCGACATGTTGGGGAAGATGATTCCAGAGACGCGATCGCC
Organism: Thunnus maccoyii; assembly: GCF_910596095.1. NCBI lineage: Eukaryota > Metazoa > Chordata > Actinopteri > Scombriformes > Scombridae > Thunnus > Thunnus maccoyii. The sequence goes on along the minus strand of NC_056549.1, from coordinate 3,231,062 downwards.
AACAGAGAAACAGTCAAATATTGACGTGTCAAGTAGATTTATAGCTGGTATCAAACATCACCAACCTTCACCAGCATGAAATCAGCTCCTTATATTTATCTCAGGAAGTGATTATTGAACATACACTTTAAAAACCATCCAACAAATTGGGGCCTGAAGAGCACATTTTAGGTTTGTTGAATAATTCTGACAAATATCTGAGATGCTCCAAGTTAATCAGTCCTGCAAACTCTGCATTTCCTGTTCTGTGTCGTGTTGGATTGTTTTGATTTGTTGGTGAGTTAATTGAATCCTTGTTAATTCAACCGCTGTCTAAATATGCTTTAAAAAGGTTGTTATTGTATTTTTCTAAAACTCTGATGCAACGAGCTGCAGCAGCTGACTGACTGTTAGTGACTCAGGACTCCTCTGGACTTCCTCCAACTTCTCTTAGACTTAGGAGATACTTTTAGCTCTAAAATGTTTAGTGAAATACTTTGAGAGCAAAAAATAAAGTTAACTTAAAGTCCTCCTCAAGTTAGGACTGAACACGCTCCTTATATTTAGGATTTTATTCCACTTAGGAGCTACTTTTAGCCTCATGTTCAGTGAATACAGCCCTAGTACAAAAAGTATAAAAATGTAAACCTCTTGTTTTGAGAAGATCAAGTAATCATTTGGTGTAAAAAAATCCTTTCAGGGCATTGAAGTACCTCCACATTTTGGCAAAAGAGGTGCTCGGTCATCCCGCTGAAGAGTCGGGCTCCCAGCGAGGCGCCAACAATGATGCCACAGAACCGGAAAAACACCCAGTTAGAAAGCAGAAAGGTACAGTGGAAATGTCATTTTAATCACATGTATTAGTTTAATGTTGACTCTTTCCCTTAATGCACCAATAACGGCTAATAACAAATTTGGATAATCTCGGTCATGTTGAGGCTTTAATGCTTTGAATACATTTATAATTCATGTTACAAACTACAACGACATTTTGAAGGCAGGTTGTTTATGTCAGAGTGACATGTGACGTCTTTATCATGTGAACATTGTTGTTTTCATCACGTTTCCAAAGCCTGAAACAAATCTAGTCGACTCAGTATCAGTACGATTACTAACAACACCTTCATCTAAGGCATAAGGTTATATTTTCTGTTAAAGGAATAGTTCAACGTTTTTATCCACTTTCTGGTGGAAAGTTAGCCGAAAAGATTGATACTGGAGATTTTATACTGGATTGTTTTAGTAACTGCCAAACATTTGCTGGTTACAGCTTCTCAAATGCAAAGATTTGCTGCTTTTCTCTGTTTTATATCATCGTACACCTATAAAGACGGGCTATAAAAACCTAATAAGACTTTTAACACATCACAGACATTTTTCATTATGATGTGACATTTTATAGACTAACTGATAAAACAAGAAAATAATTGGCAGATTTGGTAACAAAAGGTAACAAAATCCGTCTACCAACACCTTGTAAAACTCACTAACTTACATGCTGCATGTTGTTTGATTAATACGTACAAAAACAACACTTAACACACCGTCTTACAGGCAGCTGTTTGCCAGATTGCTTCTTGGCTGGGAGCAGATAACTTCCTGAAGTCTCAGCTGGTTAATTATCATTTTTACACTTAGTTTATTATAATTAAAACATGTATTGCTTGACAGGCCACACCATATACTAATACATACTGTATGAGGATCATCATGTGCTATTCAGGAGAAACTAATGTAGTTTTTTTTACCCCAACTTTTCCTTTTATCCTTTGAAATTAATTTTTCCTGGCTGATAGTTCAGTGTCATTGTGACAAAGTGGGTGAGAACAGGCCATTTCTGTCATATTGTTTACTAATTTAACCATTAATAATAATTGTTTGTTTTAGCCATAGTTCTTAAATTAATCTGTAACTTGCAGACATAAACTATCCCGGGTTTGTTTGTTTAAAGTAAAACACGGACAAATATTAAGTTTAGTGATTGTTTATTGGTTTAGTTCTGTGATCCAGTTACTTACCATGTGTCACCACTTCCTGTATTTAAACACTGGGTGACATCATCAGTGATGTCACTTGGTTATACCAAGTAGAGGGGGATTTATTTTACTGAGTTAAATGTTTGGTTTAGTATTTATATGGTTTTTGCTTGTTTTGGCTCATGTTGAGGTTTAATGCTGTGGATGTTTTTGTGTAAACAGTGTTGACTGATACGAGTAGCTTTGTTATATGTAAGTTGATAGAAGGGAACGGACGCCCCTGCAATAAATATGGTTCTGTCTGGTAGATTTGAGACTCTATTTAAGGGGAGATGTCTTAGTTTTCTTTATCCTGAGTTGAGCCAGTTACATTTGATTAGCTTGTATTAATCTAATTTGTTTTGGACACCTTTTTTTTGTTACGCTGGACTAAATAAATCAGTTTTTAGTCATTCAACAAGAGTCTGAGTCTGACTCCTACAACCTTCCTAACCAGTCCGCTCACAGTCGTGTTCATGACAGTGTGGTGATCAATAGGAAACAGTAAGATAAGAGGCTAAAGCGCACATGTATGTGTAGTAGCTTTGTGTCAGCGGCGGACTAGACGCACAAATCTTGTAAAGGCAAATTTAAGTTGTCCATGCGGCGGCCATTAGCATTGAACTTCACCATATCACCTATTGTAATGGTTAAGGTTGAGCAACATACAGCATAATAATACAGTATAAAACACAAGACAATAGAAATGCATCAAGTATTTTTCTTGTTTACAAAAAGTCATCACCTCTTTAATATCTCTGGTTTATTAAGTAACTGAAAAATGTTTTGGTTTGTTTTTGTGCATCAATGTGAAGAATTTACTTGAGTTTTTTAGGGATTTAATTTACAGGATTTGCCAAAAACTCAAACCTTGTTTTTTTATTTTTTGAAACAGTTGAATTTGCCAATAAATGACTATATCATGATATATATTGGTTGTGTAAAAGTATCATTTTAATCTATATAACCCACCTCTATATAACAGCATTAAAGATCTCAGTGAACTCTGAAATAAATGTTTTGGTTTTATATTACAGCTGGGAGTAAAGGCCAGAAGAGAAAACGCTGTGACTATGACAGCGATGCTGCAGAAGATGAAGACTTTGTGCCAGATGTTGAAGAAGATGATGTCGAGGAGATTGAAGACGAAGAGGGAGAGGACTCGGACTTGGACTTAGACTTGTGGACGAATCGAAGAAGTTCAGCAGCGTCTCACGTCAACAGGAGCAATGTTAGTAGTTTACTCATCTCTGCTGCGTCTCTTTTAAATGTGATGGCTCGTTCAAGCTGTGATTCCAAAATAAGATCAGTCAACTTCATCAACACTCCTACTGGTACTATACTGGCTGTTTTACCACGTTCCAAGTCTATAGACCACTTAATCTGCAGAGTATCGTCTTTTTAACTCGTGTTCCACTGAAATAAATCCAATTTTCTTGTGAAAACCCAACGTACTCACAGGATGCAGCGAAAACGTTGAATGAGAATGTATTTGAAGTAACATTAAGCAGGTCCATTACCGACTAGATGCTGTAAAACACATGTTATTACCTTCTATCTCATCTACATGTTATACATGGTCAAAAACTTATTTCAGTTTGACCTTTAGTAGAAGATTCTTTCACATCTTTACACTCATATATATTAAAACTACTTTACAGCACAATCCACTGTTGCAAACAAAAAAAATACATGCTCCCGCATTCCACCACCCAAGAACAGAATAAGTAACCTTAACATAGTCAATCAATCAATCAATCAATTTTTATTTATATAGCGCCAAATCACAACAGAAGTCATCTCAAGGCACTTTTCACATAGAGCAGGTCAAGACCGTACTCTTTAATTTACAGAGACCCAACAATTCCCCCATGAGCAAGCACTTGGCGACAGCGGTAAGGAAAAACTCCCCTTTAACGGGTAGAAACCTTAAGCAGAACCCGGCTATTGGTGGGCGGCCATCTGCTTTGACCGGTTGGGTTGAGAGAGCGAAAGAGAGAGGGAATCCTCTTCAAAATGTACTTGAACTGTACATAAACTGCTGCATGGGTTTAAATAATGTTAGAACATGCAGCATGTAATAACAGAAACATTCACCTAAATACCAATATGTGATAATTGGCTCTTACTTTAGTCATTCTGATCTGTAGAATACTTAAAAGTCTTAAAAAGTCTGCCTTTTTATAAAAGTGATTTATTTGTTCTGACCTCCACTAAACTGTCACTGAAAGGAAATCATCCAAATCTTATTTTCTTGGTTTTGCCATTATTCTTCCTGGTTATGTTCACATTTTAACAAATATCAGCGGGCACACACACATCCATACAGTTCACAAAAAATACACAGAAGAACAAAAGAATACCTGCACATCCATAAATTGTTCCCAGATCTTCTTTTAAAGGTGCAGGATGTAGAATTTAGTGGCATCTAGCAGAACGGACTCAGCAGAAATGGAATATAATATTCATAAGTATGTTTTAATAAGTGTATAATCCCATGAAAATAAGAATCGTTGTGTTTTTGTTATCTTAAAATGAGCCCTTTATATCTCCAAGGGTCCAAGGAACCCGCCTTGTTGCACTCCCAAATTTCTACAGTAGCCCAGAACGGACAAACCAAACACTGGCTCTAGAGAGAGACTTTCATGTTTTTCACTAGTTTAGCAGCAACCGTTGGTTCTCCTACATGTTTGGAAGGAAGATACCACTAAATCCTACAGACTGGTCCTTTAATTCCACAAGGACATAAAGATGACCACTGTGGCTCTTCTTCAGGTGTTTTTATTCACATTGTACTCTACAATCATGTGCTTTCATAACTGAGATCAAGATCACGAATCAATACTCTGAAAACAAAGGCAAAAATGAAGAGTCTCTGCAGAGTCGATTTAACTGAGATGTAACTGAAAGACGAGCGGCAAGAAAATACACAGAAGGAGGGACAGTTAAACTCATCAAACCTCATCTGATCTCGTCCTGCAGGCAGGCATGAACACCAGAACAGCCAACGGACTCACCGCCAACGTCATGAAGACTGTTTGGGACTCCGTTGAGACCAACAAGAAGTTGTAAGTAGCTGCACTCGCTGTGTTTTTAGTTAGCTAGTTTTACCAGCAGGGATTATCATTAAACAGCCTCAGACTTTAAAACACATCAGGACTGAAAACACAGATTATGCAGCATTATTTTTAGAGGCCTGTGTAGGCCGACATGTGAGTGTTTGAGCTGCTCTGTTGTCACTTGACAACCTGAAAGTCTGTTGACAGAGTAATTAATCAATCAACCCTTCAATGTACGTCTATACCTGAACTGTTGATGTTTTAAAATCTGTTTTAAATTATGAAAAGTTTCCTCACATAATGTAGAAAACTCAGTCATGACATGTATGACATGTCTGTGTCGCAAATATGTCACATTCAGTGACACTGAAGAGCAAAACAACTCTGTAAAAACAAGTGTTTGGTTACGACACTGCTTGTTATTTTTAGCCCTGCTATGTGTGCGTGTGTGTGTGATGTTTTATGATGTGTGTGTGTGTGTGTGTGTTTTCAGCCGGGAGGAGCACCACAGCAGCTGGGTGTTCCCAGAGTGGGTTCCTTCCACCAGCGCCTGGCACCTGCTGCCACAAAGGTAGTTTCTGTCACCTCTGTTTGTAATTACTGACAAGGGTTCAGGTAAAATGATGAAAGGTTTACTGTGTTTTAATCCTGCAGTGTCATCGCCGAGCTTCCATCACTTTCAGTGCTTTTACCCTCCAGACGTGTTTCAAAATGTATATGAAATACTCTACTTTTAATAATAACTTGTCTTATATTGTTTTTCTACAAATTACATATCCTCCACCTCCCTCATTAAAAATCCCAGAATCTATAAATATATAAATATATTTCATTTGTGATGTCATGAATCATGCTCGTTAAAATCAGATTTTTGATAAGTGGAGAGAAACTTTCTACTTTCAACAGATGAAAGTGAAGACAAACATCAACCTGTAGGAACAAGACAAGTGGAGACTTTAAGGACTTTTATTGCTCTTATATCAAGTAGCCATTTTGTTAACAGCTGATTATGTTTTAAAACTACTGTTTTATACCAGGACCTGCTTATTTTATCACTGTAGCATCTCACTAACTGTGTTTCCATTAGATTCACAAGAGAATTTTAAGCAAACTTTTGAAATGTTGCAAAAAAAAAAAGTGAATAAACTAGACTACGCAGCGCATAGTTTCTCCAGTAGATGACAGTAATGGCTTAAATAATCCACCAGTAAACAGAGTAGAAGAAGAAGTAGCCCGCTGGAAACAAAACAAATAGTTTTATTGCCTTGATGAGAGAAAAATGGAGAGAAGTCTTCAGGAATTTGTTTCAATTAGGCAAGTTGTAATTGTTCTGTCATGACAGCTAATATTGGCCGTGTTTCATGCTATTAAGCTAAACAGCTGATCAGTCATGTGAGTTAAACGTTCATCATTATTTATTCAACAAATGTGTTTCCATTTCCCATTTTGTGCATAAACTTTTTTTTGACATTTCCAAAAATTAACCTCATTAACCTTTCCATTAATCTTTTCTAATGTGCATAAAAACAGGTAAATGGAAACACGGCTACTGAGTTGTCAGATGAAGCTTTTTAGCCTTGTTGCATTATTAACACATTTTATCTACTTGTAACCAGTTGATGTTCAGGCATTTGTCTCTGCTGTAAATCTGATACAAGTCAAACTTATTTTATAAAAGTTAAATATCAAATGTTCATGTGTCTCTTGTGTTGTTTAGTGATTTAGAGAAATATCTGCCTCAGGAGCTTCAATCGGCTGCTTTCAAAGTGTCCAGAGAAGGTCTCGGTAAAGAGGAGACGCCTCTGCAGAGACTCAGCAGGTGAGACGATCAACATCCAAACAAAATGAAAAACCAGCGTGGATCAAGCAAACTTGTTTATAGAAATAAGCTGAAATAAGCACTTTATAGCTCTTTGCCTCCTCCTTTTGGATGTCAGTGCTGCTGCTCTGCTAAAAGGATTAGCCTCTGAAATAAAGGAAAAAACGTTTAAAGTCAGAAGTAAATTTCTCATTTTTTGTTGATGTAACTGAGCAGGTTCGGGGTAGTTCCCGCTCACCCGGATCGCTGGGACATGTTCCTGTATGCAGGCGGACCGGTCTGGGCCATGGAGTGGTGTCCTACACCAGACGGTGCACCGGCCACCCAGTACGTAGCTCTGGCCTGCCATCGAGGGATGGACGACCAGCACTACATCCACAAGACCTACAGCGGACCTGGACTCATTCAGCTGTGGGACCTGGGCAAGCTGGAGTACAACAGCAGGTACAGATGAAGTGTGAACGGCGGGGTTTAAGGATATTAATGACAGTTGTTAAGCTATTGTTTATAAAATTTGAGAAAATCAATGACGAATTGAAAGATGACAGATTGACTGTCCAAAACCCCAAAATATTCAGTTAACAATGACATAAAACAGAGAAAATCAGCAAATCCTCATGTCTAAGGAGCTGAATCCAGTGGATGAAACAATAATCACAACTCAACCACCACCTATTATAACACTAAAGTTACTGTTCACTTTGTATTTTACCATTTTCATGTCCTTGGATGTTTGCATTTGTCACGTCCAGACCTTTACTCTTAACTTTAGAAGCAAATATTAAATGATCCACTTTTTTCTCTGCACACAGTTTAAAAGAACTTTGCAACTCTGCTTTAGTAATTCATTGTTCTCCTTCTTCATTGCTCTCTGCAGACCAGACTCCCAGCCAGCCTTGGCTTATGGTTTGGCTCAGGACAAAGGCTTCATCTGGCATCTGAAGTGGTGTCCGTCAGGAGGCTGGGAGCTGCCCAGCTGTAGCAGGAAGGTAGAGTGTTTTTATAACTGGGCTTCCATAAATATTGAGTTTCTGAAAGCAAATTTGGCCTGAAGTTGCTGATATTGAAATGTATGAATGTGACTCCCTTCAGGCTCCTTTCCTGCCCAGACTGGGTCTTCTGGCGGTCGCCACGTCCACCGGTGTGGTCACCATTTACAGCCTTCCTCATCCCGACGCTCTGCACAGCAGCTGTAATATCTCACAATCTGGTAAGACTGTCAATATCAAACTTATTTTTCTTAAAGATTATTTTTTGGCATTTCGTCTTTATTGGAGAGTCAGTGTAGTGAGACGGGAAGGAGAGGGAAACCAGGGTCCCCCAGCCAGGAATCAAACCGTTGTGGTTATATGGTGTACACCGTAACCATCAGGCCACCAGGGTGCCTCGTAAATATCAGACTTAACTGTTGGAGCCAGTTAAGTTCTGTTAAAATGATCTTTTTACTGAGGCAAAACAACATCTCAAGTGGCTGAGACACCAAAGATTAGACTGACTGTCTGTTGGGTAAAACAGATATTTTTGGGTCTTTTGCATTAATACTAAGAGTATTTGTATTTAGCTTCTGCATTTTTACTTTTTGCCTGATTTGGTGAGAAAATTGTGCTACAAAAGGGAGATTTCTTCACAGCCGGTTTGTACTGTACTTCAGTATAAATGTAAGCTACAGATGAATCATGGAAGGATTTAAAACCAATCAATAAATCACTTTCAACAAGTATCATCTTTCTGTGGAAATAGGAAGCGATGGTATTGTGAAAAGTAGAATTATCAACACCACTAATGTGATATTGGTTACTAATTGTCTTAACAATATTTTAAATTTGCGTACAACCACTTACACAAAGTATGAATGATACAGCTGTACTAAGGCTTTTTACTTCGTATAAAAATTTCATACCAACTCACAACACTGACCAGATCAGATCCAGTTTTCACTCTTGGTGTACACGCGCTCAGTAAGTTTTCTGCTTTGTTCTGTTTGTTGTTGTTCTGTTGTATGTTTTGACTGTGAGCTAACTCTGGTGCAGTGCATCATTTATGTTTAAAACTGCACACTGTCCCAATCAATAAATAAATACAATTAAATATCCATCATACGCTGCTCTACATCTAGCAATAAATCAGACACCAGATCAGTCAGAGGCTGCAGTGCATCCTGTGGTCAGCAGAGGGCAGTGTCGTCTTTCTAAAGTCACCTGGTTGCTGCTGAAGCCCGTAAAGACTCAGAACTACAGTACAGCAGTGATTTAATGAGGGTTATTGTAATAATTAACTTAACGACTAGACTTCATCTTTGTTCACATCTCACTCAAATCTACACAACTGCTGAATTTGATATAAGCTCTGCTGCAATGTTTTAAACACATTCATTATTACATTTCTACCAAAACCACGTGGAACTCATAGGGTTAATTTCTATATGAGGTAACATGAAGCTAAAGATGGACGCACCGCTTAAAACTGAGCTTGTTGAAAGTCTGTTTAATTTGGCTGATCAATAAGGTAAATATTGATTTATTGATATATTATAAATGTAATGGACAAGATGATGGTGAAAGCTTAGAAGGAGACAACTTGTTTTCACACAGATTATGAAGCCGTACTGTCAAAGTATTTGTGAGGATCATCTCATTAGAATGATTTCAGGTTACAGACGTTCATACACACACTGATTAACTTGACAATAAGTATGTCATCAATCAAATGGCACCATATCCATCATATCAGACAACATTAACTGGACCAGATCTCATATTTAATTAAAGGACAGTATCCATGAAGACCTCTAGTATCTGTGTGTGTGTGTGTGTGTGTGTGTGTGTGTGTGTGTGTACGTACATGTGCATATTTAGTGCCTGGGGGTCTATAAAACTGCTTCATGCAGCTTTAACAATGGCAGCAGTTAACTGCTCCTCTGAAAGACTAGAAACCATCCACACACACACACATATATACGCATACACACACACATGCACACACATATACGCATACACACGCGCACATACGCGTACACACACACACACACGTGCGCATACACACAAATACATACACATACACACATGGACACACACACGCATACACACAAATACAGACACACATCCACACATAGACGCATACACACAAATACAAACACATCCACACACATACGCATACACACACACATACACATGCACACACACAAACACACATGCACACTCATATACGCATACACACACACATATACATATACACATACACACACTCATATACGCATACACACACACATATACACATATACACACACACACTTATATATGCATACACACACACATACACATGCACACACACATACAAATACTCACACAGCGGGCTCTTCAGGAGTGTGAGTATATACGCTGACATTATGGATGATGGCGCCTGTGGTCCAGTCTATTCAGATCACTGCGTCAGCAGCCGCTGGGCCTCCGCTGATAGAAGACTGTATGAACGAGATTAATAGCGAACTTATCTGCCACATCCATCATACACAGAAACCTGGTTATGTCTGCACGTGTGTGTGTGTGTGTGTGTGTGTGTGTGTGTGTGTGTGTGTGTGTTTGTGTGTGTGTATCTGTCTGTTTTGCCAAGCAGTACAGGCTAATCTGATTAAACATTACACCAGTCTAAGATCATAGCACATCATTACAGCACACGCTTGCATCATATCACAGTAGAAACTTCCCTCTTACATCCTATTAAGCCTTTTCTAATGTTAATTATCTTCTCTATGTAGAGTAACATGACGGTTGGCTGATGCCTGTATTTGAATGCTCATAATTACATAACTGAGTGAAGAAGACTTTAAAATGTGGCTGTTTTCTTAATAAACACTGCATAAATCCATATTCTTGTCACAGTGTTAGACCCCCAAAGCCATATGATATTAAATTCTTCTACATCAACTTGCCAAAATTTGTATTTATTAATTAATTTTGATAAAAGACCAACATCAGCCCCATTATTCACCTGAAATTCTTTGAATCACATCAGCAAGGACCAATCTAGACAAACACTCAGCTGCCTTCATCTGATTTAAGAGCGCTATCATAGAGGAGTTCATGCACGGTCGTTCATGTGTTATAATTTAAATGAAATACACTATATTGTTCAACTGCAGATATAGACTCCACTGTATTACACTTGGCTTGGTTTTACAATTAAGAAAAAAAAATCCAGTGTTACAGTTCGGACATAAAAAGCCATATAAAGCCTGACATTTCTATTCAGGTTTTTTCCCTCCCGTTGCTTCATGGCCTCTGATTTCCATTTTATTTTGCAGCTATGGGTCATTGGTTGTAGTTTCCAAAGAGCTACTCCATCAGCCCCCTACGACCAACCGTAGGTTATAGTTATTGGATAGAAAGGTTGCAGAGCGCTCACATTTGAAGATGTCTTTCCCTAAAAACACACACACACACACAGATGACTGCAGAGAGAGTTGGTCTAATTCTGAGCTTTTGAAAGGTCAATGCGGCATCAAAACATATGGATAATTTTAGGCTAATATTCATCGTATTTGAATATAACATTTTCGTGTGCTAGAGCTTGGCTGCTTGGCTGGTTTGTGGAACACTTTGGTCCAGAGAAACTCACCTTGACGAGCACTGGCAGTGTCTTGACCGCAGTCCTACAGGAGTTATGCTGTAGAAGCTCTGACTGTACCTTTAGCACAATTTATGGACAAAAAAATATCCAAATCTAATAGCCAGGTTGCTATGAATGTGGTGTTGTTGGTTTTATCCTGGTCTTGCAAATTAAAAAGCATAAACCATCAGGTTGCAACATCCATTTGGTTTCCTTTTTAGCCACATTAGCAACCTGACTTTTCATCTAGAGCCCCCAGCAGGTCAAAATATCCTCAAAATAAATGACATTCCCATCAACCTAAACGCTACTTGCATGTTAACATGCTAACATGCTAAACTGAAGTACTGAATTTAATGATAAGTAATACATGAACAAAAACAATTCACATGTAATTACTAGGGATGTGCAGAGGGCCCAGTAATTGTATTTGTATCTGTATTTGTTGAGGCAGCAACATTATTTGTATCTGTATTTGTATTTGAATGAAAGTGGAAAGAGGCTTAAAAATCCTTAAAACTGGAGTCTCCCAGATCATAGACGACTGCGCTGATTACTGAGCTAAAACTTTACTCATCACCTCGTTGCAGACAGACCTCTACCTATTTATACACCCATAACACAGAGACAGCACAGCGTGTAATGTGTAGGGAAGAACTTCAAAGGCAATTACTGCTTTGCACTTTTCATTTATTGCCTATTTTTTACAGCCTGACTTTGTGGAAAGGAGAAGGGGAACAACAGGTTATTGAGAGTCCGTTGGGAGCACTTTGCTTCTGTCAGTAGCTCAGCTTTATCTCTGTCGAACACCCCCAACAAATCATTTTTTAAATATTTGTATGAAACAAATATTTGTATAAAACCCACTATTTGTGCTTTGCCGTATTGTATTCAGGCACACCCCTAGTAATTACCAAAACTAATGACTGTATTTAATATAAAAAAGAAGAGTTTATCCTTGTGGTCTTATTTAAGAGTAGAAGCAGTTTAACTTGAACAATTTCCTCTGACAGCAAAGCGTTTGCCATTAATTGCAAATTATTTGTATGTGATTTTTTTCTTCTGACATCACCATCTGGCCAATGTTTACATTCACATAACTGCTAAAGATTTAAAAATTTAAAAAAAGGACCTCAGCGTTTACTTATCTGTATTTTTTTTGCAGCAGAATCGACCTTCACATTCACTTTGCTCCACTAACCTGAAGCATTTGATAAATGTTCTTGTAAACTAATCGCACGGTGAGTGCAGGTAGATTGTGGAAATTTCTGTACCGTCGGCTTCCAGCGAACACATTCAAATGTCATTTTAAGCTGCTGACTTTGAGTTTACTTGGCTGGGGAGGTAAAATACCTTTCAGCAGCTCGAATGTGCTTCAAGGGCAGATGGTGAAATGTATTTTGAACGGACTCTAGAGAGACTGGGGAGGGACGGAGGTTGTAAAGAGACTTAACGAAGTGAAAAATGAGCAGTGAATTTCTTTATAGAGCTTCTCGTAGCCAGATGTGATGAGCACTAATTGAATGCAGATCAGCTATCTTACATGACCACACATGGAAATCATTTCTGTGTGATTTGGTATCAGAAAGAAAAAGGGTTAAAGGTGAAATTGCCTTGGACGGGGTTAAACAGGATGTGTGTGTGCGCTTGCAACAGATAATTATAAATGGCTTTTGTCCGTCCCGTCACCAGAATGAGGAGCAAGTGAATGAGGTGAGGAGGCTGTTAAAGCTGCAGAATTGGAGGGAGGGAGGTGGGGGGGGGGTTAGAAGTGTCGAGGAGAAGCTTGAGGAGAGGAAAAAAAAAAAAGGCGAAATGTGAGACGGCGTCGTGAACGCACATAATTTACAGCGCCGTTCTCCATCAGACAAGGATCTATAATTGAAATGACAAAGAAGATGCATCACCGAGCCAGTTGTTAGTGTTGGAAGCTATGAATTTAGGTCTAGTAGCTGACACCTCTTGTATCCCTACTCTGTCAATCATCAAGGACTTACATGGGATTGGGCGGAGGGGGGGAAGGAGCTGTGAGGGGGCGGGTCACATGGAGGCTAAAGTGCTTTAGTGTGTGTTGTACTTTTATTCACTGCAAGAACCAATTTACTATCAATCTTCAGTTTAGTGTTAAAGCTTCTAACGCTGAGATTATCTTCAGATTAGCGTTTGAAACATAAGAGTTTACGTGAAAAGTTGTTTCATAGATAATGTGACAAAGTGGGTGAGACCACACCATTTATCCCCATTACTCTCTTTGTTTCTTTCCATACTTGTCTTTTGTTTGTTTTATTATCCCGGGATTTCTTTGTGTTTTAGTGTTGCATTTGCATTTACACTTGTTTTATATAGTTTAATCAAAAGAGACACGTATTTAAATTCACTTATTGTTTATTCATTTAAGTCCTGAGTTTCTTGAGTTACATATTATCTTGTGTTTTTGTTACTATACCCACAAAGGAGGGGAGTCACCCTATGACTTCCTGCTTTTAAACTCTCGCTGACATCACCAGTGATGATGTCATGGGTTAGACCAAGTGTGGGGGGATCTATTTTATTTGTTAACTGTTTGGTTTAGTGTCTATATGATTTGTACTTATTTTGGCTTGTAGTGATGATCATGTTGTGGATGACGTGTTTTGTTGTAAACAGTTGACTGATACATGTAGCTTTGTTATATGCAAGTTAGTATAAGGGAAAGAACACCCCTGCAAGAAATGTGGTTCTGCCTCGTAGATTGGAGGATATATTTAAAGGGAGAGACGTTGGTTTAGGAGAGAGGATGACGGTGTAGATGTGTGCATATGATCATGCCAAAGTTAAGCCTGTTAATTAAAGTCTGACTTGCTTTGTTTGTTTGTTTTTTGAGACACTTGTTTCGTTACACTGGACAGAATAAATCTCTTTTTTTTTCTACTCATTCAACAAGAGTCTTCCTCCTGACACCTTCCTCGCCACTCGGGTCAGACTTCCCAACAGATACAAACAGGAATAAGTTTAGTAACATTAGCTGTATTAATGTTAATTTATTACCACTTTCACACAGAAGCCCCTGTGTACGATCCAGGCTAATGACCATCATCAGTTATACCAGACTGTTGGTCATGAGGAAATACTCTTCATCGCTGTTCATACAACACTGCAGTTGTACAGCTTTAGAAATGTACAGATCACTGCTAAACCTCATTAAACCAGATGTTTAAAGTTATGAGCGTAGCAGGTTTGTCAAGTGTCAGAATGATGGAATATCAACATGTTAAAATGGTTGAACTTGAACAGAAGACCTTTATTTTGTGAGGAAAAATCAAAGCAAAATTATGTCTGATAAGGCGATATATTGTCATCAACATGGGGTTTAAATACAGATCTGGGTTGTGAAGCCATGTTGACGATATATGTTTGTGTTTGGTCTGGAACAAGTAAGCGATGAGGACTTGATTTAAGGCTGGAGAGTCTTCTATAAAAGTACTAGTGTGTGTGTTTTTCTGCGTCGGGGCTGAGTTGATGGAGGGTGTTGGAAGAGGACTCTATTGATCTGAACTCTCAGTTATCTAAACTGGAGGTGGAGAGAGAGAACTAATGATGGGGAACAGTCTGACACCCTTTGTTGTTATTGGATTTTGCATCTATTAAACACAACAGTGATTGTCAAGGCAGGCACAACACATTTACTTCTAAAGTGGTGCTTAACATCCAGTCGCTCTTAACCACATGAGGCGGAGCTCTAGAGATGGTAATGATAGTCCATCAGTCTGTCTAATATTGATGTTCCCCTTAGAATGAATTGTACCTTTGGTTTAAGGAGGCAGATTATGCTTTTTGTGATTCTCTGTTATTTTTATACTTTTATAATGTGGGATATCTGTGTTGAACATGGTCAAAGTTACAAAAGTTGAGGTGAATGTAAAAATGCTGTCTGCAAGTCAAAAACCAGGGCTTCAGCCTCCTCGTGACGACATCAGATTATTCGTGCATGACCATAAACGTCCGTCTGTTGGTAGCCTTTGTCGCGAATGTTCTTCTACAGCTTGTTCACATATTTCGTATTAAATTCGGACTCGAACATGTTCTGATGTATTTGAGAAGTTGACCAAAAAAAAGGAGAAACGTGTGAAATCCTGCTGTTATATTTTGTTTATGGAGCCTCCAGAGCGAATGAGACTGGCTGCACATTGGAGAAGATTTCACAATTTCACGAGTTAAAGATTGAAATCTGTGTGAAGCGATGGAAGCTGGTCAATTTACAACCGGAAGCAAATGTGTCTCCATCCTGTTCTGCATAGACATGAATGAGAAGTGAGTTTCATTCTGACTGCTGCATCGTTAGACTGATGAAAGTCTGTAGATGTGGAGCCGAGCCTCACTATTCTTCAGATGGCTTCACATGAAACTGTAAAATAAAAACTGTGAAACTGTCTGCCACATTAGTTTATTATATTTACATCCAACACTAGATTCTAGCTTTTTGTACTAGAAAGTTCTTGTGTTTTCATTGTCTTCAGCTTCAACCTCACAAACATGAATTCTGTTGCTTTGTTTTAATTATAATCAACAATAAACAGTTTCTAACCATGATTTATGTTTGACTCGGCAGGAGAAGCCAGACAGCTGCCGCTCATTTACAAGGTGGGTTTATATTTGAAAATCTTTTTCTGTCTCTTTCTTATTTCATCTGAAAACGGTGGCATGGTTTCTTGTTGGTTGCCCTCGTTTATTCTGCTCTCCTGCACATTAAGTTGTTTTATATTTGTCTGCTTGACAGTCAGCATGAAAATATATCGTCCAGCTCTGCTCTTTACACTGTAGGTGCAATGATTTATGTAAGTAAATCACAGTAGTCTCAGTGCACTTTACAAGAAGGTAGCACACAGTACAGATGGATAACAGTAAAACAGTAAATACATTAGTTTGTTCCTCTCTTGTTCTCTGCAGGCAGAAGGAGTGTTGTCATTGAAGCTGGGTTCCTTAAAATCCCCTCGGCAGGAAAAGAGCGGACAAGTCCTGTCTATGGATTGGCTGCCTGAAAAACCACACAATATAATGGCTATTGGATTCTATGATGGTATGAATTGATTTCCTGGGCGGTGTCTTGATTAATCGGTTCAGAGCAGTCTTGATCCTTTCAGGTTCTTCTTTATTCTTGTTATTGATGGAAGAAGTATTCTCTCCCATTAGAAATAGCTCTTTTCTCTTTTATACTGAGCCTTTCATATTCTGCTTTATTTATGTACCGTTGTTTATTGAAAATTAAGAGACCATAATTCACATTTTTGCTCTCTCCCTCCCTCCCTCTCTCTCTCTCTCCAGGTGTGGTAGGTTTATGGGATCTGACCACGAAGTCTGCGCTGTTACGTGTGCGAGAGTCTGACAGGTCGCTGAGTTTGCTGCCTTACAGATGTTTCCTGGCTCACGACCAGGCTGTTCGGGTTCTGTCCTTCTGTCCGGCCAACAGGTAAACACTTTCACCCTGGTGATGTCTTCAAATGTCTTGTTTTGTCTGATCAACAGTCCAGAATCCAAAGATATTCAGTTTACTATCATGAGTGACGGAGAAAAAAGCATCAAATCCTCACATCTGAGAAACTGGAACCAGCACATGTTTGGTATTTTTGCTTAAAAAATGACGATTATTTGATTATCAAAATAGTTGCAGCAGTCGTAAGACTTGACCCTTATGAGCTTTAATCATTCTCCACATAACATATAACATGCATAATGACGAGTAAATGTTATATGTCCAGATATTACAAATACAGAAAGATAAATTGGAAAATCGGTGCAAAAGAGTATCAACATCCAGACAGGAAAACAATTAAACCTCCTAAATTTCCAAATTTCCTGTTTTTCTTGTTTATCTTTTTCAGTCTCTTTCAGTTTTTTCTGCTTCAGCTTGACAGTTTTATTCACAGCCAGTTTAAAAGGTTGGGTTAAAGGCAGCACAATAAATTGTGAATGCAGAAAGTTGTGCTGATGTTTGGCAGCCCTTTTTTCTCCAGAGTATTCAGGCACTAATTCAGAATGTAGAGCACAAGGCCGGGCGGCAGCCATGTCCTCTCTGAGCTATCACTATTCAGATGACGTAACCTCTCCTATCTGCTCTTCTGCTGGGCCTTCCGCTGACCTTCAGGCTGCAGCCTTTCTGAGCTCACATCACCTTGAGTAAGATCTTTCCTAAATTACTATAAAGCTTCCTGTTAGGAATATTTATCTGGGTTGAGACCTTCAGAGAATACAGCACAGGATTATTGGAAAAAAACACATTTGTGACCAAGAAAAGTTGATTTGTGTTGCACCTTTCAAACTGTTATTGGTGTTTATTCAGTTATTCTCTTCATTTATCTCGTAAAGAAGATTTGCTCTCATGGTGCTGTTGAAATTATTAGTCCATCACTACATCAAAGTGTAGACTTTTATGTTTTAGAGGACTGACTTCAGGCTGAGTTCTGACTTTTGATCTGTCGTCTTTGGTGCTAAAATATAATTTTTCCATTTTATCTTTTTACTGGAAGACTTTTGTCACATGCAGTCGTCCTTCTGTTCAGTCCACTGGTTTAACGACTCAGAGGGACACTAGTCAGTGTTGTTTACATGACTGCAGAGATTTTGTTGTTTTTTGATTTTGTTTTCAGCTTTGAGCCTTTAGAGATTGAACATTAGCGGCACAAGAATCTGTGCTTGAGAAACTTCACATTGTGGTTTATGTTTACTGCTTAATATTTATGTTTATTGCACTTTCTGTTGACATCTGGACCACATTAAATTCCTTCTACTTGCTACTTAGCGAATAAATCTGATTCTGATTCTTGTTACCAAATGATGGAAAATACTCTCATTTTACACTTTTAACCAGTTTAGGACGTCCCAGAAAGTCCAACCCAGTTTTCCCATCTGCTCATATATGAGGTTTATCCATGTAAAAATGCCACACTAACATCCAGTTATACTAGATTATACCAGTATACTAGACTTTCACATTCTTCTGCTGATATAATACCTGAGTTTCGGCGCCATTTCCAAGATGTTACTTTGTTCAGTCCATTACTTTGAGGAATACCTAAATGTAATTCAGTCTAAAATTGACAGTTAATTGACAGATTTAAAACAGGAACTATCTAATAAAAGGGTAAGCAAACACAGCTCTGAGTCTAAACCATAGACTGTATAAAAATATGAATGTAGTTACCGTGACATCACCCGTTGGTTTCTGAAGAGCGGTTTTGAAGCTCAAAGCGAGCCGCTCTGGCCGTCGCCATCTTGGCAGTGCGTGACGCTGTCTAACTCCCAGCCAATCAAAAACGGGCAAAGAGGCGGGCCGAATGGCTGAAACAAGCCACCTAGCGGCTGGCGGACCTGTCACTCAAAGCAGCCATGTCCTTCATTATGCAGAACTTTACGGCTTAATAAAACTTAAACGGGTGAGTTATAAAAAAAATTCACCCCCCCGTACAGTTGTCATGAAAGGAGAAATTAGTTGTAGAGACCAAAACCGTTTTTGTACCAGGCTGTAAACATGTTTATTTCTGCTGTAAAGTTGGGCATTTTAACATGAGGGTCTATGGAGATTGACTCGCTTTTGGAGCCTCAAGTGGTCATTCAAGGAACTGCAGTTTTGGCACTTTGGCTTCATTTTACAGCCCCGGAGGTTGCCACTTGGTCTAAACACACGTTCAGTGCTTCACAGTTCATTTACCGAGCCCTAGATACAAACTTTTAAAAACTTTTGTGTTTTTAAAGAGGTGTCTTTGTGCAGTTATTTGGTGGTACAAACACACAGATTGCATTAGTCTTACTATTACAGCCAAACGAACCAAACTACTGGTGGAAATACACAACTTTAATTCAGATAAACTGCTCATAACTTTACTTATGTGACTTCACCCCAAATCCTGATACATACTATATATGAGACTATTCATAGAGGTGAACACTAATATCTGATGAGCAGTAAAAGGTCACAGCTCAACGCTTCGCTTTAACCCTTGTGGAGGCTGCATCATCCCCCTCAAATTATTTTTCCCTGCATCATTACTCAGCTGATGAATGTGTAGATGAGGAAAGGATGGAGGGCTCATTAACATCACCTGTGTCTCCTACAAGGATTCAGTAACAGCACTGATACGCAGTGCGAGTCAGCATAAGGAATAAAGCCATATTCCAGGCCAAAAATGTGATATTGGGCAAGTCAGTGTGTCATCCACCTCCTCATGTAAAGGAGTTTCATATTCTTTTTTCGCCCTAAAGAGCTCCAGTAATGAGAATGAATCAGCGTTATCCTCTTTTAAGGAGCTGACAAACCTTAGATTCAGGATATTAATCATTATTGCTGCACTGTTCATCTCTGGGCAGCTTTGAGCTGATTATAACCACCTTCTTGTGTCTGTTATTCATCATTTATGCTTTAGACTGTTTGCTTTCTGTAGGTTTGTGTTAGGGTTTGTGTTAGGGTTAGGGGTTGGGGTGAGGGGTTAGAGCGTTAGGGTTAGGGGTTGGGGTTAGTGTTAGGGTTAGGTTTCAGGTCTAGAAGGAACAGTCCTAAAGTTGAATGAAAGATGCATACGTGAATAACAAGATTAATCCCCAACAGACAGAGTCGTTCACTTGGCAGCAAAGAGACCTGGGAGGATACAAATCTTGTCTGGATCGCTGACTTTTAATTACACAGCCATGTTGAAAGAGATAAAACTGCCCCTTCTGCTTCACTCTGGCATCTCTTCAAGATTCTCACCTGAACAGTTTGTCATCTGCGCTCCACATTTATAAACCGCGTTTCTGTCGCATTGAGATCTGCTGGTATTGATTGACCTGTCTTCATTTGTTTTACGGCGGACAGCGCTGTCAGCTTTGATCAATGTTAGGAGGATGATGTGTTCAAGTAAATTCACATATTTATCCATTTATAGATTTCTCGCAATTGGAAAAACATGGAATTTTCTCACCATGAGCACGACTTTAATCAAAAATGGATGACGGACACTTTTCATCTGACGAGTTGTTAAAGCTGTTTCTCTTTAACAGACACCTGTTGGTGACGGCAGGAGAGGACCGCTTCGTGAAGACGTGGGATCTGAGGAGGCTTTATAATCCCATCACTGTCCAGAAACGCTTTCTTACCAACGAAGTCTACTGGCCTTTAAACGCACCGGGCCTCCTCTTGGCCCAAGAGAACACCTACGCAGCGTAAGACAGTCTCTCTGTTTTTGTCTTGTCACAAGTCATATTCAGATTTTGCTCACACAGGACATCTGTGTAGGATGATGTAAGTCTGTAATAAGTCTCTAAGGTTGGAGAGATGGGAGGTTTAGACAGTTTAATTATGCCACACTTTTTAATCAATTAGTTGTAATCTAATCCATCATAACAACAATAATAAGGCTTTCTGTTTTAAATTTGTTGTCTTCAATTCAAGATAAGAAAACATCTTGATGACATCATCTCCGTTATTTTCTCAGACTTCAGACAAGTTAGTTTTACTCACCATGACTAGTAAGTCGCCTCTGACATTGAAAAAACCTGAGTAGAAAGGCTTAAAAAAGTCCAGAAATAGATGGAAAAGTTGGTGTATTGATAAAAGCAAAATGCGACACATGACATAAATGTCCACTGAAGAGATGAAAACATCAGATCTGTGTAGAGCAACAAAGAGACTGATGTTCTACAAATGAACACATCAAACAAACAGAAATGTCATATTTCAGTCATGTTTCCTACGTTATTTTTCACCATTTGGGTTCAACTGGAGCTCTTCTTTGAGAGCGTCATTTCGTTGCCCCGACTTCTTCTGTAATGGTTTAATGGCACCAGACTGGAAAATTACCACCGACAACTTTTTACCTCGACAAATCAACTTGAAATATTTGCATAACAGCAGTGGAGGGTAAAGCACTGTTATGGAATTTTCCATCTTTAGAGGTTACAAATTGGGTTACATTGGGTCAAGCTTGGCTTTGAGGTCACACTGTAATTCTTAATCAGAGATTAAGATATCTTCTCCTTGAGACTTCAACTGTCTGTGATGGTTTGGGGGAAGGCAGAAACCTCTCTGATAGAGGGTATATCAGCATTTCCATGGTTACCAAGGTCAGAGGAGGCTTCCCTAAACAACACAGATGGGTGGATGACACAGTCAGATGCTCAAACCAAAACTGCTGAAATTACATGCAACGTGACGTAAACTGTCACGGGTAAAGCGCAGTCCCTTGTTTAGAAACTAGTGAACCAATCAGATTAATTTTTCATATTGTAGGCTGATAAAGACGAGGACTCGGACCCTCAGAGGGCAGAACAGAAAGAGACAGCATCGGAGCAGAACACTCTGGTGTTTACTGTTTTTGGTTCTCCACTCGGCCGAGTGCTTTCAATAAACATTTTCAGCCTTAAGACATCAAAAGTCTCGTGTACGCCTTTCTCCACTGCTGACCATCGTTCAAAATATCCACAACAAGCACCTTAAACTGAATTTTTCTTTCGCCGATTTTCAGGAAATAAAGTTATAATTTCTGATGAATTCAGATGGAAACCAAGCTGTTGAAAATTGGTGAATTTCCCCTGACATGATGATGATGGTCATTCTGGGATTTCAACACCTTTCAATGTTTCTTTCTCTCCATCTCCCCACTTGTCCTGTTTAATTCTGTTGTTTTTTAATCTGCCTATGTAGGAACGGTTCACATGGAGTCCATTACTATGATCATTACATGCGCTCCATCTACGCTGTTCCCAGGATGGCCACTATGTGGGTGAGTGTGACATCTTCCATCTTTTAGTCACTGACATCCAGTAAATCAGCCACTGAGGACAAAACAGATTTAGCACGACACTCCTGCTGATAACGATGAAGAGACATGTGGGAGGATGGAAGTTTTAGCCTGATCTCAAACCAAGTTACACTCTGTTTTTGGACGTCTCTGCTCTTTATGGAGCTTTCATAATGAACACTTTCCAACATACGGAGGTTTATAAGTGTACGTGGTACCAGAACACCAGTTGATACGTTTGACCTTTGACCATAAAATGATAAAGATAAATCCCCTGAAAGGCCAAAGCCTTGTTAATCCTTCTAAAATCTCTAGAAAATTACTCATGAATATAGTTGAAGTTTTAAAAAAGACTCAGTAATTAAACAGCTGGGCACTAGATTAATCAAATGTTAATCAAGCAGAAGTAAATATTACATTTTTCTGGACTATTTGTTGTTGTGGATTAATCCACATTTGGTGCTCTAGTGGAAACATTTATTTTGTGCATTTCTATTATTGTGTGGTGAAAAATGCAAATTGATTTTATAATTAAAAATACAATCAAATGTCTTGAATTTCAAGAATTTTAGGAACTTTTTCCTCAGTTTTGATGATTCCTTCAAGAACGCATCAAGACATTCTTGTGAAAATGTGTAAACAGGACAATAATTCAAGAGGGAAATAGCTAATATCTCAATGCTGATTGGTCTTTCTCTGTTTGATTGCAGTCCATATCTTACACTGATTGGCTGAACAGCGTGATGACATCAGACACCCTCGGTGAGGTGATTCTCGCCGTGTTACCTCAGATATGCTACAGCCCTCAATACATCAAACGCACGATAGAGAGACGTTTTGTAAGTTTCCTGTTTGTATCTTTTGTTTTCTAGTTCTCTGTATTGTTTTATTGATTTGTTTCCCTTTTCTTTCTTTCTTCATATCTGAAATAATGAACACTTTTCCTGCTTTAAACAGTTAAACAATGGATTGAATAAAACTGTTCTGATAAGTCCTTGTAGATTTGAGCAGTCTAACAGTCCCGTATATTGACTTGTTCTCCCTTCATGTTGTGTCTTCAGCCCATCTACTTCACATCTGTGGTGCCTTATGATACAACTGAAGAAGAGAAAGAAGAGACTGAAGTAGCGGAGGAGCGGAGAGATGCTGTAGAGGAGCAGGAACGAGAAGAGACGGAAGGAGCAGATGCTGGGGAACGAGAGCAGGGGAACGAGAGCAATAATGAAAATGGAAGAGAGGGAGGAAGAGGTAGAAAAGATAAAAGTCCTCCTCTGCTGTTCCAGACGTACAAAGAGGCTGTGAAGAAATACTACCTCCATCACACGGACAGCGATATGGTGGGTAGACAAGACGTTCACATTTGTAGAGCACTTTTCACAAACCACAAAGAGTTTAAGAGATTGTTAAATTTAACGAAATAAAAGACAAAGAAACTATAAATAATACAAACCAAGTTTTTTCTCCGTTTCGTTCTCTGTGGCGACACCATATGGCGAGAAGCGGTAACTGCAGGTGTGTCGTTCTTTTGCGCAGATTACTCACAAAGCTTTTATCGCACTTACAACAACGTGACAAGTGTAGTTGTTGTCAATACGAGTACTTCACTGACTCTCCTCTGCTCCGCTGTGTGCAGCAAACACACCAGGAGCAGCGGAGAGGATACAACTCGACCATAAATGACAGCAAGACGCAGCAGAGACTGTTTATTTATGTTATTTTCCCTAATTTATGTGCACTCCTTTCATTTCAGCTCAGTGTGAGAGTCTCATGTTCGGTTTCCAACAATTTTCAAACTCAGAGAAATCTGTAATTTAATCAAAGTAACGGACCGTTTCATTTGGTCGCCTGTCAATGGCGTCATACCTCCTCTACCAAAGAGTAAACACGCACAAGATGCATACGGCGGCGCTGTGTTTGTCTGCAGCAGTCTGAGCAGCGAGTGATCCAGTAATCCAATTAAATGTCACATTAGAATCAATTCCCAGTGAGAATCTGCTGCAGAAACCAGTGTAGTACCAGTAGAGTGTTTTATAGACTGAACAGTTCAAAAATGCAACATAATTACCCAGAATTAATTCTGTTTTTTTGTTTGCTTGTTTTGTTTTTTCAACTTTAACTTTATTGTTGGAAATTTGCAACCATGAGAAACATTGAACAGACACACAGACTTAAGAATAATATACGTCCATAAAATAAAAATACACATGAAATAATCTACATGACAGTAAAGATCCAGCCGTCATGACGCAGACCGATCATCAGCTGTATGAACTGATAATTGATGAATGTACCAATTGTATCATAACTCTTTAAGTAATAACAACTAACTCACTTTCACTTCATGAAATACATCATTTCTGTTATATAATTTATGCAATTTGTTAAATAATTAAAGGAAAGTAGCTTTTAGTTTGGATGAGTAATTCACCATAAAGTATGTTATATTTATATTTTAACACATGCTCTACATGTAAGAATGTAATAAAATCTTCTGTGATGTGCAGCGGACGTTTGTGCACAGCGAGAAACGAGCCGGATGGAAACGAATGAAAGAAACGGAGGTGAAGACGAAGATAAACATGGACGAGACGCCTTTGGCTGCACTGCATAAGGTATCTACACACACACACACACACACACACACACAGAGCGCAGTCATCATCATCAGACTCCTGCAGCACAACAACATGAAGAAGGAGGGAAAAGAAAGATAAACACTAGAATGAAAGACAGAAGAGAGAAAGAGCCTCCTCCTCCTCCTCGTCTTCCTCCTCCTTCTCTGATGGGCAGCTATAAAGACAGAGCTGAATGTAATGATGTGTAAAATGAGAAAAATGTCACCCTCGGTGGAAGGAGGGAGGGAGGGGAAGAAGGGGGGAGGGGGGGAGAGATGGAAAGCAGCCATTTGAGGATTTGATGTGTTTAATTTGAAGAGAGGAGGGTGTCGCTGCGCCCTCTGGGATGAGATGATGGATGGACGCTTCACGGGACAATCTTCAAAAAACTAAACGCCGCCGGCTTGTTGACCGGCTGTTTGTCCGAAGGGGATAAATGGATTAGAGGAAGAGGAAGAGACTGACTCGAGAAGAGGAAGAGGAGGAAATAAAATAAAAGGGAGTGATGGAGAGAGGGATAGATGAACGGAGGGAGGAGAGGCAGCGATGTCTCCTCACAGAGAATCACAGCTGAGTCATTCACAGAGGTGAATAAAAGTGTGTGTTGTTAATAATAATAACAACAATAACTCGAGTAGAATAAAAGCGGTCGGCTGTAATAACGACTTCATCACAAGTACAAGCAGAAAAGACTTTGAGTAGCAGCAGTGGAAGTGACTGATACATCTTAAACCTCCGTTATCCTAAAGTTATTAAAAACACGACGCATCGCTGCACCGGGTGACATGTTCCTCTACAAGGCTGCTCATAACTGGTTATTAAAGGTGGCATCTAGCAGAGCAGACTATAACATTCATGAGCATGTTTTAATTAGTGTATAATCACCTGAAAATAAGAATCGTGTTTTCATTACATTTTTAAGAATGAGCTCTAGGGAGCAGGCGGCCATGTTTCTACAGTATACCAGAACGGCCGGCTCTTGACAGAGACTTTCAAGATCTCCTTCAAAGGTGCTTTCAATGTAAGTGATGGAGGCTAAAATCCATAGTGTAGATTGTGAAGCTTATATGAGTCTTCAGCAGTCTGAGTTAGTCATATCAAGTGGATATCTGACACATTTACAGTCTTTTTAGCATCAAATTCCCTCTTTGTGTTTCCTCGGACAGTGTTTCCCTGTTGAGCTGCAGGTGGAAGTATAGTAACAAAAAGAGGGACTTTGGCACTAAAAAGACTGTAATGTTGAAAGATATCTACTTGATTTGACTCATTTGGACGCTGAAGCTTCATATTAGCTTCAGATAAACTTTTAAATACATTTTTTGCACAGAAGGAGGACTGTGGATTTTGTCCTCCATCACTTCCATTGTAAGTGCATTATGAAGGGATCTTCTAATGGTCAGTATGAACAGGAGGAATGATTATGACAACAATTGCACCTATTTCTGTCATTTTTCACATTATCAAATGAGTGTAACATTATGAATGTCTTATTAAGAAGTGTGTTATTAGACTTTTCATCTCATCGTTGACTGCGGCTGTTCAGAGCAGCTTTTGCCTTCTGACAAGGTTGGAAAACACGTCGTACAAACCCATAAACCTAAAGCCCTTAAACCTAGATTGAAAAATGTTGGAATTTCCCTTTAAGCGACTGGATAAGCGCATAAACAGCTGGATGTCCCACAACTTCCTGCAGCTGACCGATGGCAAAACCAAAATATGACAGCTGGTTTTTACCCTTTAATGTGTTGTTTTGTGTTTTAGTCCCTCATGTAACCCCTCACTCCTCTCTATATCTAATCCACTGACTTCATTCTGTGTTCAAACTGTGAGAAATAAATATCAGCTGTAAGGATTTTGGAAATGTACTAACCTTTAGTGACGAGTTTCTGGCATTGTGAGCCTACAGAAGAATCTTCTGACAGTCTTCCTCCTCTCCTCAGGTACGTTTCAGCCCCAACATGAACTGTCATACCTGGGTGGCGTCCGGAGGCCAGACGGGTCTGGTCAGACTCAACTGTCTGAGGAGTATGATCAGCTGTCATGTCAAGAAGATGATCAGCGAGAACCAGGCTCAGTTCAACGCACTGTACTCTCCAGAAGAACAGAAGGAAGCTGCTCAAACTGTGACAGAGCAGCTATAGCAGGAGCTAAACTATCAGAATGTCAATCACACTGTTGTCAGACAAAACCTGCAAAAAAGTCTTTATAGAATAATAAAAAAAAGATATTAATTTCTTATTCTTGTGTCTGTTGGTTAAGGATGAGGTCACTAAAATTACAAAAAATCAAATCTCACTGCTAGCAGTACTGTATCTACAGTAGCCATGGTTTTATTTGTGTCTTTTGAGATTTCTGCCTCTGATAATTAATCGTATCAACTTTAAATTGGAAGCAGAAACTATTTGCAGGTTTGTTTGTTTCCACAGCAGCTCGTTAATTCGCTCAAATGAACTTCATTTCTCTAATTTTGTCCGTCTTCTTCCGCTGTTGTCATCAAATGATGATCAGATGTGTTATTATGGGAAACGTTCAGGCTTTCTCACATTTTAATTTGGCAAATATTAAATGTTGTAATCAGCGAGACATTCCGTTGCATGTTTGTTAATTTATGTTCAGATTTCTGCCACGAAGGAAATTACTATCAGTTGTTAATGAACCACCGTGTTTGTGTGTTCTGGTCTCTTTACGCACTGGTGTTGTTTCCAGACTCGTACACCTTCGTCTAGAGAGGAGACGTTAGCGTAGCAACAGTCCTCCATCTGTGTCCACACAGGATGCGTCCAGGCACAGTATTGTGTGTAGGTCATCTGTGTTTTGGTTGCACTCGGAGCCCAAAACACAATCACAGTAGTAACTTGCATACACACTCTCTGTGTAAACACCATGTTGGTTAATTGGTTATATATTCATCAGTCATTTTTTCACAGTACCTTAAAGATACGCTCCTGTATTTCTTTCTAACAGCCTTTAAATCTTCTCCAGTGTCACTGCAGATGTTGTAAAACCCATCTTCATCAACAGAAAGGCTGGAGGAATCGGGGGGGGGGGGGGGGGGGATTTGGAGTTTGCTGTATCTTTGGGCTCATTTATGCTGCTGTACTTGTTTAATTGATTGTTTTCTCGTTTATCATGTTCAACAACTCAGGCTGTAACTGAGGGGGAAATACTTGAATTTTTTTATTGCAACTTTGCAGGATGTAATGTTTATAAATGATAAATTTTAGGTATTTTTTCATTGTTTCTTGTTGAACTTATTCCTGGTGTTTAGATCCATAATTTTGCTGCAGTATTGTGATGTGGCTTCTTGACTTAAGTTATTATTCAGTTTCTTTCAGTAATTAATCTCTGTTTTTAGAGGTAAACAAAAACATCTTTTCCACTAAGTTAAATTAGGGGTTTTGAAAAGGTGCAAAATTTTCTTTTTATTTTTCTTTTTAATGGGGATTATTTCCAAAATGTCATTGACAGTTTCAGAATGATGTTTAGTGAACACCATGATAAAGATGTCAGTGATGGAAAAATACTTCGATATTATCTTATAACTTGTAAATTTTAAAGATGACTCATGAAAGCATTGAAATGTACAGCACCTGCTCTTTTGTTGTCACTATTTCTGAAATGGTGCGTCAAAATTAATGTTTTTGTAATAAAATACAATTTGAATAAATAATAAATACAAGTTGAGCTTGAATATTCATTATTGATCTTGTCTATTAGTAGCTGTGCTGGAGCTTCTTTCTTTAATGGGGACATAAAATGCACATTTCAAGGCTCTTTTTTATTCTGGGGCCCTACTGGAATATCTGCAGGATTTACAGTTTTTAAAACTCCTTATTTATGTTATACTGGTCCTTTATGCAGCTCCTCAGTTCAGCCTCTGTCTGAAACAGGCTGTTTTAGCTCCTGTCTCTTTAAGGCCTGCCTCCTGATGAGCCCACTCTGTTCTGATTGGCCAGCTCCTGGAAGCTGCCCATCCGTAGATGTCTGTAAATATGTGATTGGACACGTGGAACAACCTCAGCAACAAAGACTACGGAGAGGACGGCAATTTGAGGGCATTCGCCAACAATCTGATGTCATCATGAGGAAGAAGTTAGACGTAATTTTGTAAAGAAAGGGCTCAGAGCAGACTGAAGCCCTGACTTCATACTTTCAGGGAGCATTTTACATGTTCACTTCAAGTTTTGGAGTTTTGACCATGTTTAACCCTTTCATGCATTGTGGTCACTACAGTGGACAGCTATTCCAAAGCCATTTTCTTTTTTTATGCATGGGTTTTAATGGTATAGTTGCACATCAGCCAACACAGCGGACTCTAGTGTGTCATCCATAGACTTATGAAAATATGAACGTAGTTACCGTGACGTCACCCGTTGGTTTCTGTAGAGCGGTTTTGAAGCTCAAAGTGAGCCTCTCTGGCCATCGCCATCTTGGCAGTGTGTGACGCTGCCTAACTCTCAGCCAATGGGCAAAGAGGCAGGCTGAGTGGCTGAAACAAGCCACCTAGCGGCTGGCGGACCTGTCACTCAAAGCAGCCATGTCCTTCATTATGCATAACTTTACAGCTTAATAACATTTAAACGGGCAAGTTATAATAAAATTCACCCCCCGTACAGTTGTCATGAAAGAGGAAATTATCTACAGAGACCAAAACCATTTTTTGTACCATAAACATGTTTATTTCTGCTGTAAAGTTGGGAATTTTAACATGGGGGTCTATGGGGATTGACTCGCTTTTGGAGCCTCAAGTGGCCATTCAAGGAACTGCAGGTTTTGGCACTTCCGCATTGGCTTCATTTTACAGCCCCAGAGGTTTGCCGCTTGGTGTCATCCCATATACTGCCATCCATTGGCCAGCCTTTGTAAGTGCAACAAATTTCTCAAAACCATAGACTGTAAAAGTTCAAAACCAAGATGGCCGCCTGCTGGCCGGAAATGCTTATCAGCTCAGGAACATCTTGCCAATCCTTCTATAGTAATAGACCCTTGCAGGTAAATAAAATTTTGTAACATCAAGTAACAACTAAGGAGTAATACAATTGTTAAAATTTCGAAGTATTGATTTTATGTTGGGAGAAAATGACAATTAATCATCTGTCCACTAAGTTGGACAAACTCCTTGAAAAATGTGTGTTAAAATATTTTTTTGATGCCTAAAGAGGAATAAAAACACTTAAGAAAATAATCCTGACTGAGGTTATCATAATTTATGCATGAAAGGGTTAACACAGACATCTGACATTATAACAGTATATCAATGACAGAAAATCACAAAAAAAGCATGATGTGTCCCCTTTGAAGTGCTCAGAAAATTAATTTGAACATCTACACTTCCATGACAACCTGGGCAAACTAAATCTGTTGATGAAGACCATGTGATACCATCAAAAGCTCCAAAGCAGCTACTACTAGACCTTGTGATGGCTTGTTAGAACTGGATTAATGATCCAAACAGTAACTACGCAGCTTTAGAATAAACGTTTATGTCAAAACCAAAAAAATATAGATAAATTTAAAGTGAATCAGTTGATCTTCTACATTGTCTCTTTGTTCCAGTCGACTTCTTTAAATAATCCATCCTCACTCCATCATCTGCAGTCTTTTATTTCACTTTACAAAAAACTCTTGCCACACTTAAAAATGAAATACCAAACATCACAGAGGTGACAAGTGGATTTATGCAGCATCACCATAACACGTAGACAAATAGGACTGTTTTTAAAGACCGATTGTACAAGGAGGATCAATGTATTTACACATATACACAAAAATAATACACAGAAAATACACAATATTTGACATATTTACAACAGTCACACGAAGTATAATTGTCACAGACGACAACAGCACGATACAGAGCATTCTCAAACATTAGACTTTCATAGTAAACAAACAGGAACACTTTTTTTTCTGAAATGAAATGAACTTTTATCAGACTATGAAGAAGACTTTGGCTCCAGTTTAACACCACAGCCTGTGGGAGGAGAACTCCAGTATGTATATCAAAACTAGCACAGTAAAATGCATCCGTCATCATTACATTCACTTAGTTTTAACCTCATAGCTGTTGGGTCCTTATATATATATTCTCATTTTGTATTATTTCAAAAGGAAAAAATGTATTTAATATACAGGATCTTCATAAAAATTGGTGAAAATATAGAATTTTAAACATTTTCTTTCTTCTTTGATTAATCTTCCGCATTATATATCAACGTATTCTTATTGGCAGTTGGACAAGAAACTTCTTACTGTACATGATATTGAATAACAGCTAACAACCATGCAAGTACGTGGATCAGAATGGATGTCAAGTTGGCGTTTACAAGGTACAACTGTCCTTTTAATTGAGAGCAAATAACAACATCAACAGTTCATAGTAGTTGGAGAACGTTACAGGCTTTGCTTTTCTTATGGGTGTAAAATTATTCATTTATTTTTTAAATTATACTCGAGACCAAAGCGGTTACCAACACCGACTAAAACTGGTTATATGGAACATGCGTAGATAGTCGTGGTCCCCAGAGAATGAACCCTAATGATGTTGATGACACCATGATCTTCCTCTTCAGCCAACCTCAACCCAATATTTCATCAAAATCAAATCTAATCGGCAATTTGCATTTAAATTTACTGAGCATGTTCTAGCTCTCCAGAGGATGAACTATTTTCCATTTAATTCATTTACAACTGTTCCTCTAGTGCCTCCCAGCAGCCAAATAATTAGTTTTATACACAACATAGTTACAGTAATGATCAGATTGACCAGAAGAACATGAACCTTGCTGTGGATATTCACTGTCCCCAGAGGATGGATCCTTGTCATCAAGCTTTATTGATTTTGATAACCTCATGGCCCTTTCCTCTAATCCCATCATCACCCCAAACTTTTCTCAGTAAGTAAAAAGTAACAAATCCAAAGGCCTGTTTGCTGTGAAATTTTCTGAGCACATTCTTGCTCCCCAGAGGATGAACTGTTTTTCATTTAATTAATCACACAACTGTTGCTCTAGTGCCTCCCAGTGGTCCAAATGATGATGAGTTTTGTAGACAACATAGTGACAGTAACCTTATTACCTTATTGGTTTTGATGATCACATGGCCCTTTCCTCTAATCCCACCATCACCCCAAAATTTACACAATAAGCAAAAAGATCAAAAAGTAGCAAATTCCTGCTCCCCAGAGGATTGATTCTGTCATTTTTTTGTTTGTTTATAATACTGAAATGTATCCCGTAGTGCCTCCCTCAGGCCAAATTATTAGTTATTTCACAACGTCACTTATCACCTAACAAGCAGACTGACATGAAACATGTTGTGGATATTCATGGTCCCCAAAAGATGAACTACATTTTGATGATTTCCAGTAGTGCCACCCTTACACCAACATCACCAACATTTTAACTTTCACAAAAAGATCTTGCAATAGGCTGCCTGCCATGACGTTCGCTGATCAGTATCACTCAACCCCAGAGGATAAACCCTTCTGGATTTGTACTCGGAGCAGAATGGACGTCAACTAGCTGTCATTTGACCTGTTCTGTAGCGCCATCTTGACATCAGATTTGATATATTCAGTCTCCAGGGCAGCAAGACTGCAAGATATCAGCTTAACTGTCAGTATGTTCATCTTGTAGGATATAATGACAACTGATGAATTGCTCCCATAAAATAACGTTTTTATTATTACCAAGATAGTAGCTTCTTTGAGCCACTAATAGGGCTTAGACTTCCATGCCGCCTTCATATCATGTCGTTTACACTGTAATTACAAGCGACTGAAGGGAAAAATCATTCAGGTCAGCCTCCAAGTTGTAATTCTGGTTGGAGATTTGATCATTTCTGACAGCTAACAACGATACCTCCCACAGAGGAGTCAAAAAACTAGTTGACAGCCTAGTAAAATGTCTGTAAAGCAACTATTGCTGAGTTAAATCATTTTAAAAAATCCAATATTGACTCAAAATTCATTCAATTTAGCTAATTGATATGGAGCTATAACTTTTTCGTCTATCTGGTTGCTCTTGGAGACGGGTGTGATGGAATAGTAGTAAGCAGTAGTAGCAGTAATCAAGCCCTGTTCATATACTCAGCCCTGCTACTTCCACTCTGTCAGCGTTACTACGCTTCAAGCCACTTCACCTGCATTTATCCAGTTTTTTTTGTTGTTGTTTCTTCTGTTTTCTCGTACCTAACCCTGTTCCCTGACTCCTGCAGTTCCGTCTGCTCTGTCTCCACCCCCTCATCTCGTCTCGTCAGCCCTGCGTCTTTGCCCTTGATCCCCTCTCTTCCCAGCCTCACCAGGACTGCATTCCCTTCCCCCGGCCTTCTCAATAAACGCCTTGTTTCTATCGAATCTCTGTCTCTTCACAGCTGAGTTCAATGTGAGGTTTATCCATTCTTTGCATGAATACAGCATCAGTCTTAATAATACTGTTGATACAAGTTTTATATTCTAACAGGAGCACTGATGATGATCATGTAATTAATTGGTATTTGTCAACGAAAGCACATATGTCACATTATGTGTCTCATATAAATAACGGAACAGTCAGCTAAAAACTGAAAATCATATCACATCTATCAATCATCACTGATAGATAGATAGATAGATAGATAGATAGATAGATAGATAGATAGATAGACAGACAGATGGATGAAAGCTCGGGGAACACAGAGACATACAGCTGATTGATGGGTAACAGTGAAGCTACAGGAGGAAGTAAAGATAGATGAGATGGACGACAGCACAAAGCTGAAACTAATCATCCGTCTGCAGGACTAAATGGTTTTTGGCCTCAGACCTGAATGTCGACTCGGACGGTCGGTGGAACAAGCCGATGCTTTTACAGCTACTAGGCAAACATTTCTCACTCAGATACACATTAAAGGAGCAATTAAAAGTACTGTCATTGGCTTTCAGGGGGATTTTGTAAAGTTTTGTGTGTGTGACTCTGCTAAATACCACCATAAATATCCCTTAATGTGACCGGTTTGGTGCTTTCTTACAAAACAAATAATTATATCTCAACCAACTGTAATATTTCTATTATATTTTGCCTAAATCCAGATGTTCACTAATCTAGTATAGTTTACTTTTTCTGACCTTCAAGCCCCCCAAAATCCTCTTTATCTTTGGTATGATGTGATAAAATGACACAAAGTACATTACAGTAGAGAGTTTGGTCAAATCCAGAATTTGTTGAATAATTAGATATAACACATTAGAGCTAGCATGGTGTGATTAAGTACAACACAGTGTATAATGTCCAGAGGGAATACTAGAACAGTTCAGATTAGGAGTTTAGTTTTTAAGAACAATTTTCAGGGATTCAGAAAAGGGCTTGAACAAGTCACAGAGCTTATAAGACGTAAAATTGGATGTTATGACGACTGCCTGAAATACTGCATTGACATCATGGTTGTCAGTTGTTGTGTCTGTCAGTCTTCTATTAAATTTATACCTGCTGTGGATAAATAAATATTGCAGTTTTCATAGATTAAAAGTGTCTGCTAATAGTTCAACCTGCCCTACTTTCTCATTTATTTGTCATGTAATTGACCATTTGTTTTTTCTAACCACAAGACATGATGTGACCCTCAGTCTGTGATGTTCTAAGGCAACAACCAACAATATGAACACTTCTGTATTTTTAGAGAGATTATTTCTGCTTTCCTTCCTTAAACGACAACTGTAGTCAGTGTGGTACAAAAATAACTATTTTGTGCACATATGTCAAGAAATAAATGGTGAAGAACTTGTCGAGTCCTGTTTGGCCTTTCAGTAACGGCAGTAAGATGACGGTGAACTGTGTCATGAGTGTTTGGTTCAGTCGGTGGACTATTTTGGTAAATTTAGCGTTGAAATCAAAACCAAGACATCAAAGTCATCCATGTGTCCCGCTGCGAGACTCAAACTCTTACACATTAAAATATGCAACGCTGAGTAAATGTTGAGTTTAAGCAGCGTCGTCTTAAAATGTGAGAAAAGTGTTTAAGCTGAACAGTAAATAATAACAACAACAGTCTGGCAGTTTTTGAAATTTGAAGGAAATATTAAGAAGTCGGCAGTGTTTTTAAACGTTTTTGAAGCATCACTCACTGCGAGCGTTTACAGTTATTATCTCCTGAAATAGTTGCATAAATTAACCTGGTTACATCATCTCATGTCATTATACATAATTTACCCATCTAGTAAGTATTAAGCAGTCAGTTAAATGAGTTATACTTCACTTCAAGTCCAACTATTTAGCATTTATAAGCAGAATAGATGGTTTATAACACACTGTAATGTAGTTATAAGCAGATATAAGGATATTTTTAAGTATTTATTGATGAAGAGTATCCGTCACCAATGACAACTTCTCTTATGAAGACATATTTTACATTATTACAGCTACATCCAGTTTATGGGAGCCCACAGGAGGAGTTAAAGTTGTTGACTGCTTACAGCTCAATTACAGTATGTGATAAAAACCATTTAACGGTTTATATTGTGCTGATAGATGCTGTAAAGGGGGGACTTAAAGTGTTACAGTTAAATGATGCTGTGATGTCATCTTGTGCTGAGTGTTTTGGTGACAAAAGGCAACTTCCTGGTTCGTTGTGATGTCTTGTGAAGTTAAGTTTAGTGCTCAAACACCACTGACAGGCTAAGTTTGCTCCAGCGTTAACACTCTACTATGAACACACAGATGACTTTGATGTCTATTTTCTTACGACTTAACGGTGAAGTTTGCCAACATAACGATCTACCAAAACACTTCCTTCTATTCCAGGTCGCTGCTTTGGGAACACAGCTAGTAATGCTCCAGAAACAATGAAAACATGTCTGAGCCGCGTCATGTTGTGGTCGGTCCGGTATCGGTGTCAGTCACAGGGGTCCTGGCAGTGGGAGCAGTGGCTCATGTCTTCAGAGTAAAGCTCCACCTGGATGGTGATGCTGTAGAAACCGAACTTAGTGTGAAGCAGATCAGTGGCCTCCTGCAGCACAGACTGAGGGTCGGCACCTTCCTCTAGAGGACGCAAAACAGGAAAACAGAAAGCAAGATGTATAAGATGTTCTTATAGTACTTTGCTCTTTCTTCTCTACTCTTCTTGCTTTGCTTTTCATGCATGTAAAACATTCAAAGAACTTAGTGCAGATAGAAACAACATTTGAAATAAACGCTCAGATCAGAAAACATGCAGAATGAAGATGAAACTGCGTCTGATGAGCAGGTTCATTTCACCCAAATGCACATTTTTGTGATGCACTAACACTTAACCATTCGTCCTTCAGATTTCTATAGATTATAGATAAATTAAAGCTGCAATACGTCTCTTAATTATATATCATTCTTATATAAATCTATATGTTGCAGTGTCTTGACACAAAGTCACTCCACTGGTGATGAGGTTTGTTACACTTGGTGGTCAGTTAAATTAAATATTTGCATTCATGTTACCTGTGAAAGTAACATTTTCACTGCAGACCAGCATCAGCTCTAACCCTCCTGTTGTCCCCGGGTCAAAATTGACCCAACAGGTGTCATTATGTGATTGAAATGGTTTCAAAACAGTATCCTGACAAAGAAATTATGAATTATTTTAACTATAGTTGAGATCAGAGGAAAATATGTTGATGGATTATTGCAGACTGGTTTATGTAAAAGTTTAGTCAGGATACTGTTTTAAAACCATTTCATTTTTTTTGATGACGGCACATAATGACACCTGTTGTCCTCCCGGGTCAAAATTGACCCGAGGACAACAGGAGGGTTAGAGCTGAATGTGGCTGAAAGAAAACTTACGTAACATACATGTCTATACAGGTTTTCAATGTTCTACTGAATTCAGCTCAGTTTAACATCTTTATTTAAATATATTTTCATTCATATCTTACAAATCGCCTAAACTGTGTTCACTGCTCATATTCATCAATATGAATATAAATTGCACAAATTCAAATTATCACAGTTGTAGTAGTATCTCTGGTTGCAGTAATCTCTCTCTGCTAGTTACTCTTGTTTACTGCATTTTTTCTCTTTTCCATTACAGTACCGTATTGTACTCTTGTCAGATTCTTTTCTATTCTGTCTCTTTTTGTATTCTACTCTGCTTTCCGCTGTTTTGTTGCATTTTATTTCTAACATTCTGCTGATTTACTGAGCCAAACTCTGTCCTCTACCATCGTATAGTGTTTGTAGATCAGATGTTAGTTTACCGATGGCCAGGTGGACGGAGACCAACGACTGGCCCAGAGTCAGAGCCCAGAGGTGCAGACAGTGTATGGACTTCACAGCTTTCACAGACATCAGCACCTCTTTCACCGAGTTGAACTCTATTCCTTTTGGAGACCCTGAAAAAAAAACAAGCCATAAATTAATAAACAAGTCCTGCAGTATTTCTGTGAATTTGTGGCTCATTTTACAAGGTAAAAGTCGGTTTCAGACTAGAGAGAGTACATGTTAATGTGCACTTAAAGTTTACTTACAATGATTCAAACAACAACCTCATGATACTACAAAGTTAGCTGCACTATATTAAATTGTCTCCGGTACTTTGCAGTAACTGATCAATAGGTTTACATTCAGTTAGTCAAATACTGGTAATAATATGAGCAAAGTCACATTCTGTTTTCTTAACTGAAGTGTATATAAACTGTATATACTGAAAATTATATGAAGTTAATGACAGAAGCTGCAGCCTTGACTCTTCTCTACTCATTCATGTTGTCCGAAAATGTTTTTAAAAGATGCCTCAGGTGCTACTTCTGGTTGACTCGTCTTCAGGAAGTTCACTGATGTGCAAAGAGGATTTTAAAAATGTTCCCAAAGATCTTGGGATTTTTGTGGTGAACTTCATAAAATCTTCCCCAGGATGTGAGTATCTGCTCTGGTTCATCTCATGTTTGTTCTGCATCAACTGACGTTGGAGCAGCGAATCGAGTCCTAACAATCACTTTAGGACAAAATCCTGCTGCTAGTTTCAATTCATGAACCCACAGTATATTTTTTTAATATGATTTAGTCAAGAAAGTCATTTTTGCCTGTATTTCATTCAAATTAGGCTTTAAGTTTTCACATGAGAGCACAGAACATGAAGGCTTCTGGCATCATATGTTGACCTTGTCAGATCAGGTCAGGCCCTGAACAGCTCGGTCGTGGCTGCAGGCGAGAAAAACAACTGGTCAGAAATATCATCTTAAAGGAATAGTTCAACATTTTGGGAAATTCACTTATTTGCTTTTATATTTATAAGTGTTAGATGAAAAGATTAGAGCTGCAACAATTAGTTGATTAAAGGTTAATTGGCAACTATTTTGATAATCAATTCAGCGTTTTGAGTAATTTTTTAAGAAACTCTTCTGTTTATGTGTTGAACAAACTATTATATATCAGTGTTTTTGATGCGTTTGTTAGAGGGACAGTGTTGATATGACAGCAGATGACAGGAGAGAGATGGTTTCAAACTGTTGACGTTACTGTTATTGATGCTGATTTTTAAAAGCTTAATTACTCTCCTTTAACTCAGAACATGGTAAACCCACCTGCTAGACGTCAGGATGTTAGCATCATGCTACACTTAGCAAGTTTTAAAAAATATAACTTACTGAACAAATATAAAAACGGATGATCAGAAAGAAACATCGGCATAGAAGGATCTGGTACAGAATATGTAAGTTTTTGTTTTTTATGTTTCTGTTGTTTGAGGTCAAACAGGAAGTGTTGTTGTGAAAAGCTTCAGCACCTTTTTCACACTAGAAATCTTTAAGTTGTGTTATTGTGTTGTTTTCAACTGTGGTATTTGAGTATCTGCCTTTTTTATACGTTTATGCACAGTATGTATGAATTTATATATATATATATATATATATATATATATATATATATATATATATATATATATATATATGACCTAATTATTTCTGTTCTGTTCTGTTATTGGAATAAAATACATTTCATTCATTGTGAGTATGCTACAGTGTTGGTGTTAACATTTAGCTCAGTACAGTAGACTTGTTTGTCATAACTTAGTGTCCTTGTCAGTATTACCAGAACCACATGACTACAACATTTTTCACCATTCCCCTCTAAAAATTGACTTTTTTAAGCAGAGGAAGCTGATGAAGATGAATACCTTCCATGAGTATCCTGAAGACATCTCTGAGGATGGTGATGGTGGTGCAGAGGACGAAGACAGAGAACAGGAAGGTACAGATGGGATCTGCAACTTTGTACTCAGGCTGAAAGAGAGAAAAAAAAAAGGTTTTGGAGACTTGAAAGTTTGAGTAAAAAGACATCAGATGGTGTTTTTACCACAGTCATGTGACATGAAGATGCTCAGGGCAGAAACAGGGGAACATCTTGAACGATGATGGGAGAATTTCACTTTTTCCTTTCCAATAAACAAGCTTTCTTTGCCACTTTTGTACACTTTAAAATATACTTTTAAATGACACTTGTGACTGACATAATGCCCAATGAAGTGACTGTTTTTGGTATAAAGTATTATAAGATATATTATAGTAAATATTTAATAAATATACCAAAAGCCCTTGAACATAATTTAGACCATAAACAAGTCAAAACTCTATTATTATTATTATTATTATTATTATTATTATTATTATTATTATTATTGTTATAAGATAGAAGAGTTGTAGTTGACTGAATCATATTTGATTTTTATTAAAGGGCCAATATCAACTGACGTTTCAGTCTCACCCTAACATGAATGTGATCTATATCTGACCCGAAAGTAGATGATGGTCGCCGCCACCATGACGCCGACACTCTGCAGCAGGTCGCCGACCACGTGGATGAACGCGGCGCGGACGCTGGTGTTGCCGTGGCCACTGAGGAGCGTGTGAGAGTGACCGTGAGAGACGGGACTCTGACCGTCCTCGTCGATCTGGTGGTAGCCGCTGCCGTGAGCGTGGAAGGTGGTGGAGTGATGGAGGATGTAGGCCATGCTGCAGAGAGAAAAAAGGGGTGTTTTATTGACTGCCTTGCTCAAAGGCACACAGGAAACGACTGCGTTCACGTTAAAGTCTGCATAAAAATGCATGTTTGCATTCCAGAAATACAATATGCAGTATTTCTCCTTTAAGGGATGAATACGGAAGCCAAGAAGAGCCCTGGTGCAATACTTTTAATTATTTATTATCTCAAGTTAATTATCTCACTATCTCAGGGTCATTAACTTGTTTTCTTGAGATAAAACTTGTAACCTTGAGGCAACAACCTTTTCTGTTTTGTGAAAAGGAAATCTTTATCTTTCTCAAGAAACAAAAACAATTGGGATAATTAACCCGTTATCATGAAAAAAAATCCCTCTGTAATCCTGATAAAAATACATTATTTCAAGGTAACCTTAAAAAAATTATTTAAAATGTCTTGCAACCACTTCATGGCTTCCATAGGTGACAAAATAAGAAAAAATATAAAATAGTTTGACATTGAAGAAGTAGAATAGTAGAAAGTACAAATACGTTATTTGACAAAGGAACAAAAAGTGGAGTTTTTACAAATATTTGTTTCATACAAATATTTTAAAAATTATTTGTTTTCGGGGAAGAAAAAAACAAAAAAACATGTCAAATACCAGCGCGCAGGTCGGTTACATCACTATCTTAGTCTCTGTCCTCTGCTCTGCTGGTACGTCTATCAGCAGGTCTCAGTGAGGGGAGTCACATCCACCTGCTACATGATGCACATTTCCTAATTTGGACATCACTCCCGGAGTTGGGGGTGTTCCCCAGAGATAAAGCTGAACTACTGACACACGCTTCATGAACATTTATCATAACACTTTAATTTTCTAAAATTAAAAGCCTTATAAAAACAAAAACAGGATTTTTAAGCCTCTTTCCACCTTTATTCAAATACAAATACGAATGATTTTGCTGCCTCAACAAATACAGATACAAATACAAATATTGGGCCATCTGCACATCCCTAGTAGAAAGTATGACAGTGAAGGAAAAACTAAATCGTAACGTCACCCAGAAACCAAAATTCCAAGAAGTAATTTAGTCTTATAATTGCATTTTAAATGTAATCATAAAATAATTAATATGGTCGTTTTAATTACAATCAATAAATAATTTCCAATTTTTAACAAGTTATTTTTTATTGATTTCACAATTCAGAAATAATCACCTGAGATAATTACTTTAGTTTTTGCATTTAACACTTTTTAAAACAGGACCACCATAAGATTAAATGTACTGTATTACCACTCTGAAAGGTACTCACATGATATTGACAATGACGGCACAACCAGAGGTGACTAACATCACATGACCATCAATCTCATAGTCGTTGCGCACAATCCTCTCGATGGCTAAATAGACCAGAGCCCCCGTAACAATCCAGATGGACATGACTGAGACTAATGCTCCCAGAATCTCTGTGGAGACAAGAGAAGAAGCCAAAGCATAAATCTTCATCACTTCATCATAGTTATAGAGTTCATCACACACAGTACAAGACAGCACATCTCTGTTTGAAGTTCTATAATCAACCACATGCCTCAGAGACAACAGAGCTTCAACATCAAATACTATTCAGACAGAAGTCAAGACTATAAATTAACCACATAGACTCATTCACTGCCCCCATTCAAGTAAATGAGAGGCTGCGTCAGGACGCCCAGTCCTGACGCAGCCAGTCTGTAGGATTTAGTGGCATCTAGTGGTGAGGTTGCAGATTGCAACCATCTGAATACCCCTCCCCTTCCAAGCGTGTAGGAGAACCTACGGTGGCCGTGAAAGTCGTGAAAAACGTGAAAGTCTCTCTCTAGAATCAGTGTCTGGTTTGTCTGTTCTGGGCTACTGTAGAAAGATGGCGGGCTCTGTGGAAGAGGACCTGCTCCCTATGTAGATATAAAGGCTCATTCTAAGGTAATGAAAACACAATGATTCTTAATTTCAGGTGATTATACACTAATTTAAACATACTTATGAATATTATATTCCATTTCTGCCGAGTTACACTAGATGCTGCTAAATTCTACGTACTGCACCTTTAATATGAATTACTCATCACTCTACATATACCGTAGTTATACAGTATGTTCACTTTTTATAGGTTTAAAGAAAAGGTCTTTCTAGACTGAAATTGTGGCATCATCAAAATTCATACATTTTTGCAAAATCTATCTGCAGATAGTTGTTTGATACATGGAGGACTTCAGCATTCTTCAGCATTAGTTAAAAATACTGTTTGTTTTGATAAGTGAAACACGTCAAAGTTAAATTGAGAGGAAATTATGTCACAAATCACAGCTTGTATTTTTTTTTACAAATTTTGTGAAATGAGCAGCTGGTTAACTCACAAATCCACTCAATAACACTGAAACCAGGTTTAAGGTTCTCCACACAGTAGAGCTGTTAGCTCCACACTGCGCCAACTGAGGAAAACAATGCTAACAGCCACAGATGTAGATGTGTCGATGCTGCCACCTTCAGGCAAAGAAAGTAAGAAAGTAAGCTAGCTGCTGCAGTTTGAACATGGCTGCCACTTACTGAAAAAGGAAAAAACTACACTTATAAAACTCATCGCCTGCATTTGGCACAATCAAAACTACCTTTGAATGGCACAGGTTGGACTGAAACTTCAGCATGCAAACTCCACACAGAAAAGAACAGGTTTGCACCAGTCTTCTCCTATTCAGTGACTCTTAATTTATATATAAATGAATAAATATACTAAATTGTTCATCCAAACATCCATCCATCTGCCTCTCCTCTTTCCTCTCTCCATCCATCCACTCAGAGGAATCTTATCTCTCGTCCTGACCTGATCTGTGCCAACCAAAGTTCATGGTTTTGGTGGG
The DNA here is from genome assembly GCF_910596095.1 of Thunnus maccoyii. NCBI lineage: Eukaryota > Metazoa > Chordata > Actinopteri > Scombriformes > Scombridae > Thunnus > Thunnus maccoyii. The sequence continues at coordinate 3,188,399 of NC_056549.1, read as the reverse complement.
CGGTCTGGAGGAGATCCACAGGGAGAACAGGCTCACCATCATACTGCCAAAGTCTGTCAGGAGGTGGGCAGCGTCCGTCATGATGGCCAGGCTGTGGGCCAGGTAGCCTCCTACAGGGAGTCAGAAAACAACTTGATCAACTTGATTGTGAGAAATCTTCCTCACTAATCCTGTGATCCACTGTCTAAGTATACACAACTGTTACATTACTGCTATAAAAGTAATATTATATAATAATAACAAATATTAGTAGTAACTGTTTTAAGGTTTATAAAGGGACGTTCAGCTATCGTCATTAAATTGCATCGACAGGTGAATCTTAAGTAAATCTTACTCCATCTTTCTCTCCAGACACTGAAGACTAGTTTGTTTGTTTTTATGGTAGTTCTATGGTACATTAATTATTTAATGATCTAATGAATATGGTAATTGGAAAAAAACAGACTTTGAAAACTTGCTTATAAGGAGTGTGCCACCAACTGTGAGACAATCTTCTGAGCAATAACACCCTCAACATTTAATCACATCTATTTTAGCCATTTAAAGGTTAATAAAGCCTGTAATTTAGTGCAGCTGGAAACCATAATACATATATATGTATTAACACTGAGACCTTCTTTTTCTGAATAATACATCGGGCAGAAAAGATGTGATATTCTTTCATATCATGACAAACATCTCGGCGATCAGCCATGAATCACCATTTTATGCTTTTATGAAATAAGTTTTGTAATTTTTAAAAAAGAGAATCTTTGTATCTGATTTGTTTTACAGAGAAATTTGGAATTACTGATTGCATGAACCACAAACATATGGAAGTTTATTCATGACAAAAATATTGAGTGAGCACAAAACAAATTCAATCAACAATCAATTAGCAGAAATAGACTGAGACCACAGAACAAGTTTTTAGCACAAATACATTGTTAAAAATCTGGTTCACACTTCTTTCTGCATTAGTTTATGTTAATTTATGTCAGATTTTTGCCTGTGAACAAGTGGTCACAGTGGGAAGAAGCTTGATGTTACTTTACAAACTACTAAAACTGAGGGTTAACTTTAAAGATGAAGAGAGGAAAGGAAGCTGTACTGCTCACTCAAATGTTGTCACACCAATCATTTTGTGTCCTCAAAACATCTATCATTGTCATGATTCTGTCCTTTTTTGGGCTCAAAGGCTGTTTTTCTCATACAGTACAAACTGTCCCTGTGTGCTCCCAAATTGTATCTCACAGCCTGTTAGTCACAATCAAGCAGCAATGCAGAAACACCTGAAAGTGCCACCGACGTCCGCCAGATGCTCCAACTGACTCCCATTGAAAACCTGTCAGCTTCTCTCTAGAAATACTGTGTGATTTTAAATTGCTGTTTGTTTCATTGTTGCTGTTTTTGTGTGGACCGTAAAAAGACTAGCGACTACTCTGTGGAAGCTAACAGTAAAGAATAAAGAAATTCTTAAATTTGTTTGTGCTCACTCCATTTTTTGTGCTAAAAAACTTCCACATCAGCTTCCAGCTTCTACAAAACAGGCTTCTCTGATGCTTGATGTAAACTCTGTTGTGGTAAAACTTAATAAAAACCCAGACTCAACAAACAGCTATCCCTCATCTGCCTGGGGGAAAGATCACAAAGCTTCCTCTGACAAATGACTGTCAGCACTATTAGCTATTACTACTCTTGATGTCCATGAGGGAAAACTGTCAGTGCCTCTAAAAAGCTCTGGGAATGAGAAGTCTGCTGCAGCTGCTATACTTAAAACAACAGCTCTTGCTTCATCCCTAAAATGTCAGTTTCATCCATCTAACAAATTCATTTGATTTCATGTAGTCAGAATATCTGAGAAGGTTGTGTCTAATCATTGTCTATGTCAAATACTTTTTGGTTTTTCAAAGACTCTCATAGTTGATGGTATGGAGGGTAAATATGAATAAACTCAATGTTCCCACAATTTTAGTTGTTTAATATCTAATTTATAAGCTTTAAACACATTACAAAAATAAAGACAAATTCATAGCACATAGCATTTAAAGTGAACATATTCTGCACATTTCCAGCTCTATATTTATATTCTGGGGCTCTACTGGAATATCTTTTCATGATTTACAGTTAAAATTTCCTTATTTATCTTCTACTGGTCATTTATGCAGCCCCTCAGTTCAGCCTCTGTCTCAAACAGGCCGTTTTAGCTCCTGTCTCTTTAAGGCCCCGCCTCCTGATGAGCCCACTCTGTTCTGATTGGTCAGCTTCAGGAAGCTTCCTCTGGCTCTTGAGGCTACGTAAACAAACTAAAGTAGCAGGATTTCACTTCTTTTTCTCCTTCTTTACTACAAATGTCAACTTCTCAAATACATCTGTACATGTTCGAGCCAAAATCTGATCCAAAATATGCAAAGCAGCAACAAAGGCTACAGATGGATGGCCATTTGTGGGCATGTGAAGATAGATTTTGTCGGTATTATAAGTGATAAAATGGGTGGTTGTTTTGACTCTTGTATTTGAAAATTCACATTATTGAGATTTTGATTATGTATTAGAAAATACGCTTTCAAACAATATCAGTTCTGTAAGCAAGAAACACAAAGGTCTGACCTTCTGTTTTTTCTCTTTAATCCCTGATGTTTGAACTTCTAAACTTATACCTATGACCTCGCCAATCATGAAGACGAGGCAGACGGCTGAAGCGATGTAGAGTTTCTTCTGGGCCAGCAGCCTGTCCACACTGTCCTCACATGCCAAGGCTTTGGTGCGGTGGCAGTGGACGCCGACGGGTCGTTTGAGCTCGATGGCACCAGACACGTCGCCGTTCTTAAAAGGGAAGTCGGGATACTGCTCTTTGGAGTCTGGAAAGGCGCTGCAGGGGTACAAAGGAAGGTATGTGTGAATGAAGACAGAGATGGTCAATCACTTTCATTTATGAAGTTTTTTAAAGCCCCTATAAGTGAAATAAGATTGAACCTTCCTGTCTATAGTAATGGTATCAAGATCGACAATGTGGCTAATTTTCTATTTCCATTTTCTACAGAAGTACGACTGCCAAGTGTTGGTACGGTCGCTCTCTAATCTTTAAACCTGCATTAACTGATTTTTGGCCACTTGGGGGCAGCATATCACATAATCACATATTGTATGATCACCTTTTAAATTGATATGTTGATCTTGTTAGGAAACAGTTGCTTATTTCCACATTACAGAGTAACATTATCATTCATTTTTCATTTGTTTCTGTCCACCTTTTTTCTCTCTAACAACTGAAATATCTGGCTCTTTAGCTGCTAAATGCTCCACTATGTTCACCAGCTAGTCTACAGCTAACTGTGTCTGTTTGCCGTTTGGTGCTGAGCAGGTAGTGTACAGTGGCTTTTTTGAGCTTTTTCTCTGAAAACAGCTGCCTGCTGTGGCCCAAAACGACGCTATGAGAGCGCTGAGAGTGAACCAGAACAGTAAAGTCGCAGCCGGACGGATAAACAAAGCAGGATCTGTAGGCAAGGGACAAGATTTTGGGATTGGAAACATCTAGTTTCCGTTTCCATCCTGGCAGTTTCTACAGGAACATGCTTTGGTTGTATGCAGGTCCATTTGGGGAGTGAAATAGGTGGAATGCATTGGTAGAAATGTTGTCTGGACCTATGCTCCAGATTGGGATGCTATGAATCCCAACCTCACACCTTGTGCTCTTATTGGCTGGGAGCTACACACCCACAGCAAAATAATTAAAAAAAATATGAAAATACAGGCAGAGGGCAGAGTCTCTGCAGATAAATACACCACACACTTCTAGTGGGTCATAAGTGATGATTGAGAAGGATTACGAGTCGATACATTGTTTGTAGTAGAAAATTGTATTTTTCTACACAATTTCAGGTCGGGTTACTCAACGTCAGACCAGTGTCAACTTCTGGCAGGCTGTATCGGAATACAGATGTTTGTTCACCCTGTAATAGCAACAAATCTTCATTTTAATAGATGTTTAGTGAATAGATTTTCTGAGTAAATACGGCAGCAGAGCTGACAAAGTGTACAACAGTACTCAGTGTTCACTAAAGTGGAAAAGTTGTAAGACAGTTCATCAGTTCAGACAGTAAAGAACTAAACTAAAATCATTTAATGCTGATGCTGAGGTGAAGCTTTCAGTATCTGGTCAGATCATAATAGACTCGTCCTCTTTACAACACTCAACATTGTTTTCTATGTTATGTTTGTATGTAAAATTGACTTGACTATACGCATTATCTTAAAATACTAAATTCAGTGCATCTGCTGGCACCCAAAAGCATCGATTTAGAGGTCAAGAGATGCTTTGACATCCAGGTTACAAATAACCATTATTTCAAAGGCATTTAAATTAATATATTACAGTGTAATTAAGTCCTAATTAGTCTGAACCCTTATTTATATCCTGGTTTACATGCTGCTATGCTGTGGTGTAATATCCGTACTGTACATTGCTCCTTGGAGATAATTGTTGTAAACAATGTAATCTCTCTCAGATCTTTGTTCCTCTTTTTTAATTTAATTTTCAACTTAATTTATTGTAAATTTGTTTCTTTTATTTATCTGATTGAGTTCAATGCACAATAATTCCAGTGTGCCTGTGCAAATGCCAGTAAAGTCTCTTGAATCTTGAATCTAGTTGTTGAAATAATAATAATTAAAATGCTGTTGAAACAACATTTATACCTGTGTAACGTCTAAAACATTTAGTCCAGTTTTAAGATGTCAACTCACCAAGTCAATGTCCTCTGAGTTTTACACAGACATGAAATGAAAATCTCATAGATAATTCCCATTTCCTGTTGTGATTCAAGAACAATATGGCTGACCTGCACCTTTACTACCACTAATTTTACAAAATATATCACTAATAGTTAATAATACATTATTTCTGTTCTGTTCTGATGTCAACTACAGTGTTATTAGTTTTTTTTTTTTTTCCATAAATATAGTTTGTTTTCTATCAAACAGCATCATTTTATTGTCTGGTTACAGTGATTGAATCATAAATAATATAGTGTTGAACCCTGAGATTACACATGTACACAATACTTCAGCTGTGACACGACATACACTGACCTGGATTTTAATCATGAGAACAAAACAAAATGCTGACTTCTCCGTTTTCCTCACACACACACACACACACACACACACACACACACACACTCAGGTCGCTGTTCTTGCCGTGTGCAGTGAGGGGGAGCTGCTGCGATGATGCGGCTAATGAGGTGGAAAAAAACTAATTTGGGCTCACTTGAGATAACCAAACACACACACACACACACACACATACTCACACTTTATGTCACACACCTCATATAGGAGATTGCCAGTGGTCCGTGATTAGACTTTATCACACACACACACACACACACACACACACACACACACCACGTGCGTCTTAGGGGATGTCCAAGCTGAAAAGAATCAGCCAAGTGGAAAACAGATTCTCTTCAATTATACCACTGGGACATAAGAGCAAACACTCCCCAAACACACACACACACACCTACATACAACACAGATACACACTCAAACTAGAGCTCTGAAGCCTTCAGGGAACATTATGTTCAAATATAAACGTCTAAAAAGATTTGGACAAAATATCCTCAACACGTGTGCAATCCAACATGTCTGCCGTAAATTCTACTTTTATGAAGCTCATATATTTTCAGGTTTTTGTTGACAATGTCAGAAAGGTGATAACTCTACTAAATATATAAGCTTCATAAAAGTAGAATTTATGTCAGAGTTGTATTAGATTGCGCAGGTGTTCCTAATAAAATGCTCACTGAATGTAGTTTTGATTTTACTGTACTGTCTTTCACTACCAGGGAGAAACAAAGTCTGTAATTTTCAAATAATCCACTAATCGGTTTCTAGTAATTTGCTGAAATGTGTTAATATGAGTTTATCTCTGCGTGTGATTATATTTCATGGTAGGTAAGCTGTACTTTCCTGTAGCAACACTGCGGCTGTAACGATGAATGACTGAAACACTGAGCACTAATTACTGACAAGCTCAAAGCTCTTCCTGCCAAAACTCCTTTAATACCTGTGCTGTTAAATCTCCTCTAATGAGAAATGAGAGGTGATATAATGTCACGTAAAGTCAAGTTAGATGAAAGTGAGCCAAATATGTTCGCAGTTTGAGAGCTATTACTTTTTTCCTTCTGACAGTCTGAAATGTTAAAAATTATAAAAGGATGTTCTTATTTGACTGTATGTTAGGGAGAGAGCCCAGTATTTGTATTTGTATCTGTATTTGTTGAGGCAGCAAAATTATTTGTATTTGTATTCGAATAAAAGTGGAAAGAGGCTTAAAAAATCCTGTTTTTGTTTTTATTACGCTTTTAATTTTAGAAAATTAAAGTGTTACAATAAGTGTTCATGAAGCTTGTTCTTCCAACTCCCGGAGTGATGTCCAAATTAGGAAATGTGCGTCATGTACAGCCTGGTCGCCAGAATAAAACATTGGCACTGTACGTTTCTGCAAACCACAGAAACGTTGAATATCTACGTTTCAACATGTGAAAACACGTAGCATATTAACATTTCAACAAAACGTATCATCTCAACATTTCTAAAGTGACGTAGTTCACATGTGATCTATATGAGTTGATCTTTCCTATATAGGAGGAGGAGGAGCAGTTGGATGGTTAGTAAGTTTGTTGGAAAGTTGGAAATCAGTAGAGAAGCCGGTTCGAGACCACCTCGAAACCGAAACCAATGTCTGCTTCCTGTTTCAACTGACACTAGCAGGTGTTTTTAGCGAGACGTCAGGAGAAAACCGGCTTTTTTTAGTGAGACATGCTACGTTTGTAGAAATGTTGATATGATACGTAATTCACGTGTTGAAACGTAGATATTCAATGTTTCTGTGGTTTGCAGAAACGTTCAATGCCGACGTTTTCTTCTAGCGACTGGGTTGTCATGTAGCAGGTGGATGTGACTCCCCTCACTGAGACCTGCTGATAGACGTCACAGCGGAGCAGAGGAGAGACACTGAGATAGTGATGTCATGGTTTATTTTTCTTCCTGAAAACAAATAATTTTTGAAATTATTTGTATGAAACAAATATTTGTAAAAAAACCCCAAAAACACTATTTGTGCTTTGTGTTGGGGCACACCCCTACTGTATATGTTAGATAATCCACTCAGATTTAACACTTTGCAGAAGCAGCTATCCTCTGTTTCACACTTTCTTATTTAAATAGTCGGTGAGTTGTGTTGGTTGGAGCTGCAGATTACAGCTTTACAGTTATTGTTGTTGCATTACGGCTCATATTTATTCTTAATGTCTAACAGAGTCAAAGGTGGTTTGAGCAGCAGCAGCATCCTGCAACATCAGCGTTTCGAGTGCTCGGTCAGCAGAATAACAACGAGTGAGCACATATTTAGTCTCCTAAATGTTATGAATATTAGATTTAATTTTGGGAAAGGGTTCATCTGTTAGTCAGTCGATACCCTGCAGGGCAGGTGTGCTCTGTTTGTTGACTCTCAGCGGTGTAGAGACCTGAGGGGATGTTCAGTGATCTGTGAAAGGATGAGATACAAGACGTGTCCACTGAAAGAGCCTTTAATTACAGCTGCATTCTGCTGTATCAGAGCACCGTACAGCAGGTTTTGTAGCTGACGTATCAAAGCCTGCAGTGAGACGGTATCGCTGCAGAGCAGAATTAAACAACGTCGTGTCTTTTGAGGAGATGAGCGTCGGTTCAGCTGCTTCAACAGACCAGACAGAGTGACGATAACCATCTGATCATCATCTTACGCTTGTTGTTTTAGCTCCTGTGAGGATGTTTTTGTAGCCTGATAATCACTGAATTACCCTTCATGTTTGGGAGTTATGTTGCCTTGCAGTGACTGGAACAGTTAGTGTATTTAATGTCAGTCTAAGAGATAAATATGTTTTCTTTTTACATCTTAAACCTCTTATAATGTGTTTTTATGTCTTCAGTAAAGCATCTTGCTTGTTGTTTAAAGGTGCTTTACAAATAAACCTGCATTTCCTTTCTTGCCTCTCAATTATGGAGACTTGAAGTGTTTAATATTAAATAAATAAATCAGTGAGACATTATGAGATAAATATGAATACATGCCGATAAAATCTATAATATAAGCATGAAACGTTCCTGCTTCTTTTCACAATAACAGAGCAGATCATTTTCATTTTAAAATCTTCTTTTTCAGTTTGTTTTCATTTTTTGATTTTTTGATTTTTTCATGTGATCAGCTGTTTTAGGTATTTATTTTAATATTGAACACTTTGAGTCTCCTGAAACAACGACTTGTACAGCAGCTGGTCTGATCTCATCCACTCCTGTCGCAAGTTTTAATTTGCTATTTTTCTCTTATTTTGTGTGTTTTTGGGGCCATTTGTCTGTTGCTGTTTTTTACTATGTTTTTGGCTCTTTCAAAGGAAGATAAGACTCCTGATCTCTGATTGGTTGTTTTTCCAACAGCCATGAATGAACCTCGAACAGGAAGAACTTAAACAGTGTCAATAGGTTTTATATATATATATATATATATATATATATATATATATATATATATATATACATATATATATATATATGGAGATGTGGAAAACCTTAAGTAAGTCCGTCCTTGTACCTAAACTACATTTATTTGGAAAACATGAAATCACAACAAACATTAGATCTTGATTGTGAGAATATTACACCACCAGATATTGAACTGGTGAGAGAAGTCCATAAAGAGCCTGACTGGTTTCACTGGACCAGACTCCCATTAACCTACAGACAGTTTCACTACAGCCCAGTAAACAAGCAGCAGGGTGAAATCATAAAGACAGATCAATAAATAATGATGAAATTCATTTGTTTTTATCAGAATCAGCTGAAAGCATCATTTATATAACTGCTGCTTATGTTGCTTCTGCTGTATAAAGCAACTCTTTGCTGACTGATACAGTACGAACTTGTTATTTCAGCTTTAGTCAGGAGTTGAGTTTGGATTCAAACCTCCACATGTCTCGTGTGTTCAAGACAACATTTATTGGTGCATATTGATGAATCTCTGCTGTTAACTGCACCTTCATGTTGAAGCTCCTCACTCACAGGTGATTAGTCGAGTTAATTTAAACTAGAGCTGAAACGATCCGTTGATTAAATCAATTAGCTGATCAACAGAGAATTAATCGACAACCATTATTGATAACTGATAATCGCTTTAGTTGTTTTTCAAGTAAAACTGCAGAACATTAGTTGGTTCATCTTCTTAAATGTGAAGATTTATTCGCTTTTCTCTCTTTTTCTTTGGGTTTGGTGACATTTTTCACAATATTCTGACACTTTTTATTTCTCATCTCTCAGGAAACCAGGAGGAAGAGAGAGAATGACTCTGCAATTAAAGAACGTTATGATGACAGTATATTTATGCATCTTAATCACTTAACTCATAAATTGAGAAAATAATCAGCAAATTATTCAATAATGGAAACAACTGTTAGTTGCAGCTTCATTAAACCTTCTTCTCTTCTATCAGTGAGTCCTGCAGAGCTGCAAATCTGCTGACGTCATCAAATCAAACTGCAGCCAGAAAATCAGAAACATCATCAACAGTCTGAACATGAACACAGAAAACATCTGAAGATCAAATGTTTGTGTCTGTGTTCATTTTTCAGATGTTGTTTGTTTCTATGAATCGTCCTTAATTAATAGTTTATATGTTGTAACTAATGACTGTAATAATGTTTAATAAACATATTGATCTCTTATATTATAAGAGATATATTTTGGGTTGGCAGGTTGTGGTCCGTGTTTATCCATCATGACTCTTAGATTTGTCTTTTTTAGAGGATCAGCAATTAGTTGATTAATTGATTAGTCAACCAGTCAACAGTTCTGATAATTGATTGATCATTGAAGTCATTTTTCAGTAAACTTCACTGGTTCCAGCTTCTCAGATGTGAATATTTGATGGTTTCGCTGGTCGTCTATCTCATCTTTTGGGTTTTTGACTGAAGATGTCGTCTTGGTCTCTGACATTTTATAGATAAATTATTGATCAATTTATCAACAAAAAAAAATCAGTGGATGAATGAATAGTGAGATGAATCATTAGTTACAGGCCTGGTGTTTTCAGCTCGTTAGTTCCTCTCTAACAGAACTGATTGATCATCTTCAGAGGAAAAGCAGCACAACCAAACCTGAAACTTTCATAAAGGATTTATTGACATTAATAATTATTGATGAGTCTCTTAATGTTGCTGATGGCTGATTAGAAAGTGAGAAACTCTTTTGACCCTTTATTGATGACTATTAATGACTCAACAGTCAGGGAGAACTAGAGAGCTGTTCCCATCGATAAAACTGATCTATAAAGAATTATTAAACCTTTAGTTACACTTTATAAAGCTTTTCATAAACGGATTCTTGTTTTTGATGTTTGTTCTGCGGATTCGATCAGAAACGAAGTGAATTTACAGTATTTATGATAAAGGATCGACGTCACCGCGCTGCCAGCTGGGACTGAAAGCTACACGCACGCATACACAGGCGCGCGCGCACATACACGCGCACACGCACGGTGCAAATGGTGCATGAAATACCAAATGTAGTGCCATATGTACCTCTCTCTCTCTCTCTTTAATAAACTCCATTTCTATTTGTCTTTATTTTATTATTTACATATAAATCAGTAAATTAATATTTATCAGGATGAACTGGATATTTATCTGGACTGTTAGTGGATTAAATATCATCACTGAGGCCTTTCAGCCTGATATTATTAATAAATGTTTCTCTTCTTTGCTTCGTGTAAAATTTCTAACAGCTGACATCTTTTTTTTTTTTTTTTTTTTTTTTTTGCTCAAATCGCCTTAAAAAACGGACATAAACAGCTTTAAAAGTGTTGATCAGTTCAGTCTGAGCTCTCCTGAGATCGATATATAAATATATGAGATCATTAACGCGGTTATTGATCAGATGGATGAAATCAGATGCATCACGAGGCCTAAAGACGATCAGATTTAAAATGGTTAAAAAAAAAAATCACTCCGACATGATGATGAATATTATTATTTAAATTCAAAGCTTGAGCGAATTTACTATAATAAAAAAAAAAAAAAAATGATTTTATTATAGTTTATATTTATTATGTTTTAAACCTCCAGGTGTGTTTCTGCAGCAGCAAACAAAGCTGCTTCCTTCTTATTAATTAATTAATTTATTTATTTTACTGAGCAGAAGAAATATTATTCATTTGTGATTTTTTTTTTTTTTTTTTGGTGACGAAAAAAAAAGCCGAATATTTTCAAGTCTCTTATTTTATTGTTTTTATTTGACAAGATCTTTAAATATTATTTTGAACCAGATTATTTTTTACATTTTTATGACCATAAATCCAGATTTTAGACGTATAATATTTCCTTCAGATGTAGATAAATCAAATGTTGCAGCAGGATCCTGACATAAGGACACACTGTTTTAATAATTACAGGCCAAAGAATTTTTTTTTTTTTTTTTAAATAGCCTATAATTTTCTTACACACACATGAAGTTGCTGTGGTTCCGTACAGGTGAATGTCTCCATGTGACCGTGCAGGAGCTGCTGCTGCTGCTGCTGCTGCCTCTCTAATGACAGATGATGAGTTTTTAGCATTGCTCAGTGAACTGGGCCCCGGGGCCATTTGTCACAGGCTGTCCAGAAACAAGCCAAGCATGGAAATGAATTTGTTCATTCACATAAAACAGCCCGCAAGAGCGTCCGCCTGCTTAACATGCAGCACAGTAACAACTGCTCCCAACACATAATCACAATGATTAGAACAGAGATCGTGAGATTCACTTTCTCACTACATAGAATCACAGAAAAGCAGATTCGCTTCCTTCTTAAAGCTTCTGTCACTTTCTGTAAACTTGATTAAATAGTTGATCTCATTATTATTATTTTTTTTAAATGCATAAACTTATCACAGCAACACGCAGCTCTTCATGCAGCTGCAGTTAAATGAAACGTGTCCTCACCTCTGTAGTTTGAGAGAATACATTTTAGCATTCTTCTCGTGTATCAGGTGAGATTTCTCCGAATTTGCAGCGTTAGTATCCATGTGTTCAGCCTGCAGTCGGTGTCCAGTCTGCTTTTAAAAGGAAAGAATTAAAGGTGTGGTGTGTTGTTGTTTTTTTTCCTTTAGGAGGATGCTGCAGGTGAGAATCGACAGGTCCTGATGTTCACTCGACGCGGGGAAAAGTCAGCCGAGACCTCGTAGTGAGCAGCACTGAGACTTCACAACAAAACGCACAAAAAAAAAATCCTTCATTGCGGTTGTTGGGAGGCAGGAGGAGGAAACCACATGCGGGATGTCTGAGGGAGGTTTTTTTTTTTTTTTTTTTAAATTTGGTTGGAGTTGTAGCCTCAGACATGCAGCAGCAGCAGCAGCAGCAGATCTTCACACTGCAGCTGCTGTCTGTTCAACGCTGCAGCCACGAGCTCTAATAGGACATTCATCATCATCAATATCAACCAAAATCAATTCATACACAGAAACACACATGTGCGCGAGCTTTATGTCGTTTTTACTCATACAGATTACAACAATAATATGGAAAAAATACTTTAAAATGATATATGTTAAATAATATTTAACAGATTTATTGTCTACAGACTACAGTTTGTTTTCATTTCACTGCACAATCTGACGCTGACACAGTTTTATTTTATGTATCAGGTTAAAAAAGATAAATGATTTTCATCATACATCATATCTGCCTTTATGTCACTTATATTGACATCAGTTTGATTTAATGTAAAAAGCTGAGCAGATTTACAGGAAAAGATATACAGACGTTTATCACAGATCAGTCTTAAGAGAATTTAAAAGATAAAAAATAATATTTGTCTGTCTCTAAAAAGATAAACATGCATGTCCATCTAAAAATGCATAAAGATACTAAAAGATGAATTATAGAATACTTAAAATTTTCAAAAGATTAACAGAATTGTGTCCATCCAACAAGATAAACATATTCATGTCAAGATTAAATATAGGCCTAAATAGATAGATAGATAGATAGATAGATAGATAGATAGATAGATAGATAGATAGATAGTTGTGTAAGTTGAATATTGGACCATGATTGACTTCAATCTAGTTGTGATGTCACAAATCATGCTTGTAGTCCCGCCCCCTTAAAAATTGGATTTTTAATGAGCTCAGAGAAACTTTCCTCCCTCAGCAGATGAATGTGAAAACAAACTCTGCACATACATCATTCTGCACAGAGAAGAAGAACAAACATCCAACTGAAGGAACAAGAAGGAAAAAACATCTGTCTTAAGGATTTTAACGGATCAATTATACCTTTTTTGTAAAAAATAAATAAATAAATAAAACAACAACAATAAAACAAATCAGACACACATTATTGTTCCAAACAAAGTATTTTTAAATTTTATTTGTGATTCCCAACCTTTATGGTTTGTGACCCCTTAAAATGAAGCAAATTCTACATGAGGCCCTCGTCACACGCAAATGACTTATTTTGTTTTATTTCAATAACTTATAGAGGCTCGAGGAGATAAAACACAGTAATTCTTAATAAATAACGCAAATATTTGAGGAAAGTTTGAAAAAGATGTCAGAAATATGCTCTTTTTTTCTGTTGTCCTATCCCGTCTTATCATTTTGCGACCCCTCAGATAGATCCAGTGAACCTTTATAGGGGTCCCGACCCCCAGGTTGGGAACCACAATGTGATACATGTCTGTACATTTAATTTTTCATTTTTCCTGACTACATTAAATGCACCGCCAGTTTACGCGTCCTGACGTCATGACGCTTCCAGTGTTTGGTTTCCGCGCCGCGCCGAGACGACATGGAAACAAGCAGCAGTGACACGAAACCGGAGGAGCAGCAGCAGCCAGACGATGGCATGGAGGCGGACAGGTCGATGTCCAGGTCCGACAGGTAAAGTACAGACTATGAAACGTCTGTGGCGCGGCTGTGAACGTCGCTCCGCCGCGAATAAACAGGCCGTGTCGGCGAGCTGACGCAGCTAGCCGGCTAGCTCCCGTCCCACGCATTGTTTGTGAGCGTGGCTGTAAATGAAGACGCTGACATACACACACACACGCGAGACATTTAATTTTAACCACATTAAACCAACAATAAAGTGTTTGAGACTGAATCCTTTTATATCTGTAAGAAGTCTGTTGAAACGTACATCTTTGTGAAAGCTAGCTATCCTCTCTCAGCGCTTTTAACGGTCCGGTCCAGCTTCAGGGAGACTTCACGCCAGACTTCACTGAAAAAATGACGATTTATGCACAACCGCTCGTTATTGAAGCTTTATAACGGACATAACGTCATTTAACGTCGTATCAATACGGCTCGATTAATTCGGCATGACTACACATCACCCATCACCCTCAATTACCTTCACCCTGCCTTGTGAGAGCATATTCTGGTGGGAAAAAACCCGACAACAATGAGCGAGACAACCGACTAGTTTAGACAGGAAATTGAAGCGAGTTTTGCACATCGTCAACCAGCTCATTCATAACACGTAGCACTAAGGATGCGCAGAGGGATCAGGTGTCTGTCTGACCTGGATGTGTGTGTGTGAATCAGGATAGCTGCCAACACGTGCCCACTCAGGTTATTTGTGCTTTAATACAGTATTACATCACCCACGAGGATTATGTAGAACTGGGCACAAAAGGAGAAATGTAGACAATTGAAGCATTTATCCTTCACTCATGCATAAATCATTTGCTGCTTTTTTTGTTGTAGGCAGATATTTAAGTATTAGCTTTTCCATTTTCCTCTCTAAATACTAATGAGGGCACTTGCTGCGCAGATAAACACACTTTTAATATTTAAAAATGCAAAATCAGTAGGTGAAATAGGATTTGAGCATTTGCATTATTGCAGCAGGTTAAGAAATAAATTATTACTTCAATAATTTACACAAATCAGTTGGAGGAAAGCTTATATTTACAGTACAAACAGTAATTTTGTCTAAAGTTGCTTATATTGTTTGGGTTCATCATCTTGTTCAAGGACACTTTGACGTGCAGACGGGGAGGGATGGTGGGGATTGATCCACCAACCCCACAATTAATGGCGTCTTCTGCTCCACCACCTGAGCTTCTACAGCTGCCCGATTACACCCGATCCGCCCGCCGCACTTTCTCTCATTAGACTGTGCAGAAGTAGACGCTGAAGGGCAGCGGGAAGTTTAGATAAGCATCTTATCTAAATGAAGTCATGCCCAGTGAGAAACCAGCACACTAAACTCATTTGTAAAAGGATAAGATAAGGATAATTAGAATTAAATTTAACCTGATATTCTCCAAATACAGGACAGAATAGGACACAGAGATTATAGTAATAGGAACTGGAGACTTTAAGGCTGCAACTAATGATTATTTTCATTATCTGTCAGTTGTTTTCTTGATTAATCGATTCGTTTTTTTGGTCCATAAATGATCAGAAAATGGTGAAAAAGTCCAAGATGACGTCCTCAAATGTCTTGTTTTTTGTCCACAACCCAAAGATATTCAGTTTACTGTCACAGAGGACTAAATAAACCAAAAAATATTCACATTTAAGAAGCTGGAATCAGAGAATTTGGACATTTTCTATTCAAAAAGTGACTCAAAACGATAGGAGACTTGTCACAAAGTATTTCAGCCAAGTGATGACAGCCTTACTCATGTGAACGGTGACCCCCCCCCCCATCGTGTGCCGAGCTGCGTCCAGGGCAGCGGTGTGATTTCCTGGGGAGTGTTGGCAAGTTCCTCCTTCCTCCCCCTCAACCACACCGACAGCAGGAACTTCACTGTGGAGAGTTCAGAGCGAGACACCAGAGAGAACAGACTCCCTCTCATCTCTCTGCAGGACAGACTGTCTGCAGGTCCTCACAAAGCCAATTATTTAAATATCGTAGCAATTAGCTGCTCATATATGGCTTCATAAATGTGATTTAGATGTGTTTTATTCAGAAATAAGCTGATTTTTATAGCATTTAAAACATTTTTTTGGTCGTAATTTGCTTTTTAAATTTCAGACTTTCTTGTATTAAGCTTTGTGGAACCTGTAGATATCTTGTGTTTACTAAAATGTCTATTGGAGCAGCAGCACGGGGGTCAACTATGAGCTAACAAGGCATCTCTGATGGCAACAAGCAAACACACAAAATAAATAAATATGACAATAAGCAACCAGTCACAGGGATTAGATTAGAGCTGCAACCATTGATCGTTTTAAGTCATTTTCTCTGATTCCAGCTTCTCAAATATGATTATTTTCTGGTTTATTTAGTCTTCTAGGATAGTAAACTGAATATCTATCATACATTCATTAGATCAGATCAGAGCTGCAACTAACCATTATTTTCTCAATTAATCGTTTGGTTTATCAGATATTATAAAATTGTGAAAAACTGCCGTTCATAGCTTCTTACAGCTGTGTGACGACTTCATTTCAAATGACTTTTATATCTGTTGAAGGAAAACAGAAAATCTTCACATCTAAGAATCTGGAACCAAAGAATATTTGGCATTTTTGACGCAAATGATGACTTGATTATCAAAATAGTTTCTGATTAATTTTCTAATCGCTCTGGATCAGATCCATATCTGATCAATTCTGTAGTAAAATCTGCAAATATGATGTTATGTAAGTTTATATTAGTTAAGATGAAATTAAAGTATTGCACCGCAGACGTCTGTCATCTTTCTGTCTTTCAGCGGGAGTGGAGATGATTCTCTGGACGGTTTACCGAAACACGTTCCCCGCTGCCCTTTGACCCCTTCCTTATCGCCACGGAAACGGACCACGAGCCAATCAAAGACAGAGCCTCCGCTGCTGAGGACCAATAAAAGGACCATCTACACCGCCGGCAGACCGCCGTGGTACAACGTCACCGGGACGACCTTCAAAGAGGCCTTCGTCATCGGTGAGAGAACATCCAACATCACAGAATGAGATGTAGTCCAGGTGATACGTGAAAATTATGTTCACTTTCTCATAAAAGCATGAAACTTGGCAAACTTGTACAGTTTGGGTACCTGAACATTTTCAGAAACGGAGCCATCGCAAAAACACTTTGTGGCGGCCATGGCGGCCATTTTGCTTTCCACCCATAAGCGGATTACGTATTTTGCACCAAATCACCTGAACCAGACATGATAACACAGAAAAGGTGATGTCTACCCACATGTTCTGATGGTCAAGGATTACAATGATACCATATACAACATCATAAACTGTTCAGGTGAATAGTTAACCCCTTAACATCCACCCTTTTTATAGAATTATTGGCCAAATACCCAAATGGAAAAGCTTCTAACAGAAGAACTGTGAGGCCATGATGCCTGTATCAGGCTTCATTCGACATCTTCTAGTTTCTGGAAATGTGTTTGTTTAGCATGCAGCTAAAACACAAACAAAACTACATCAGTTCAAATAAGTGAGTCATATTCGAATAACAATAATTAGGACATGCTTTATGCCACAACTATGCAGAACACCATAAACCCTCTACATCTTGTCAACTAGGGAGTTTTTAGTTTGTGGTGTCCCCGAACCTCTCCAATCAACATATGTACAATACAATAATATATATATATATATATATAATATATAATATAATATATATATATATATATATATATATATATATATATATATATAAAACTAGTATTACAATTTTTTAAAACTACAATAAATGTAAAAAATGCTCAGGCATTATTTTTGAGCGCTCTGGCGTCACTACAGGCGTTTTTACAGCATCTTGCTGATCAGCACAGTAAAATATCCGCCTCAGGACGAGCAGCAGTAAAATGAAGCGTGACAGAGAAGCTGTGTGTGTGTGTGTGTGTGTGTGTTTGATGTTCCGTGGTTAAACACATCAGATTGGCATGAGTGGGAATACGTGGGGGTCGGGGGGGGAGGTGGGTGGACATTATCTTTAGTAGGCAATCTGTTATTGTCAATAGGTCGCAATGACTGGTTACAATTTCACACTCGGCTGTACTGAGGTCGATGAGGCTCCGGCTTTAAAAGGACCAGACTGTGTAAAAGCAGGAGAACTGGACACAGCAAAGCTGCATTAAAGGTCAACAGAAAATAAAGAGAAAGGAGTGAAAGACGGATAAACAATGAGGAGTATTAGAGTTAAAAAAAAGGAGCTAAGGGGAGGGTTTAGAAGATGCAGAGATGGCAAAAAACGCCTGAACAAAAGGAGAAGTGAAGAAGAGGTGAAGTGAGGACAGCAAAAACAACACAGTGAAGCGTCATAGATACCAAAGGTTGTTTGCTATCTCTTCAGTCTGGTTTTATTGCTAATAGAAAAGGTTTTATCTGCCGTAGCAGCTCGTTTCATTGGCCGAGCTTCACTTGCTGGGTGGCAGACTTTAAAATCTGTCATTTATGCTGAATCAATAAGCTTTGAGCTCCTTTTTTAATGTATGAATTTACAAGTGAGAACTAGTATTTCTACAAGCCTTTTCCAGAGCTGTAATCATGTGTAGAAACGGGCTTCTTCCTCCCAGTCAGCAGTTTTGACCTTGATAAGTTTTACCTGAGCAGAAAAATCCCAGTCCAACATTTCACTGGGAGTTGTTTATACCACAGAAGTAGCTCCGTAGGCTATTTCTGCTCCTGCACACACACACACACACATATGCACTACACACACGACTCTTCCTAGGAAATGCATCCTGTTTTTCACCCTCTTGCCAGCCAACAAGCTCGTAGTCTTGGCCCGGTTCCCAGAGATGGTGGTCCTGAGGGATTGCTGTTGTGGTCTGTAACCCAGGAGGTCAAGAGAGAGAGAGGAAAGCAGCGCTCCACACTAGCTTTTGTTTTACATCACTGGCACTAAACTACGACACGTTTTTTTTTTTTTTGACTTCAGAAATATGGTTGCACTCACATATTTTCTGCAGTGCCAAGCAAGAAGAGAGAGCTGAAAGGAAGAGTTAATAAACCCGACAGAACGTTAATCACCAAACATTTGACTAATTTATCAAGCAAAAGTAGCTGCTCTAATGTTAGATATGGTCTTTTCTCTGTTTTATATGATTTAAACTCAAATATCTTTGAGACAACATCGTTTTTTTTGTTTTTTTTCAAAGTTGTGATGTTGCTATTTTTTTTCCACATTGACAAGAGGCTGAACTGAGGAGCTGCATAAAGGGCCAGTAGAGGATAAATAAGGAATTTAATTTAATAACTGTAAATCATGCAAAGATATTCCAGTAGAGCTCCAGTATAAAGATATAGAACTGGAAATGATGATGCATGATGCGTCTCTTCAATTGTTTCAGTTTTTCAAGCAAAACCGCCAAATGTTTGACGGTTCCTGCTTCTCAAAATGTGAAGATTTACTGTTTTTCCTTTAAATATATGACAGTTAATTGAACATTTCAGAGTGTTAGACATCACGGTGGCCTCTGAGAAACTGTGAAAATCATTGTTTTCAGTATTTTTAAATGATTACTAGACTAATCAAGAACATAATCAGCAGATAAATTAATCATGAAAACAATCGTTAGTTGCAACTCTGAGACGATTCCATTTTTTTGTAGGTGGTTTTGGTGGATATATTACATAATCTGGTCAGAAGAAAATATGTTTAATTTCTGTGACCAATGGTAAAAGGAAGAAAACAACAGCAGCAGCGTTCATGAGAGTTCATTAAAGTGGCAGAACTGACGTGGTTCTACTTCCTGAGCGGCTGCAGTGCAGCAGCAGCAGCAGCAGATACGACTGACAGCTGCAGGTGTGAGGTGGTCGTGTTCCTCTATAAGAGAACCATCCTGAATCTGTCACCGTCTACAGCTTGTGATCTATTCCAATTTTTCACAGACAGTTTTTTAGATGTGAGAAGGAGGAACAAACTCACCAGGGAAGCAGAATCAACATCAGTGAGGTGAAATCTCCAACATTGTAGTTGTTGTTGTCAACAACCCCTGCTGTCATTACGCACTAGAGTTAATTAGTCTGATTGAGTGTCTTGGCCTGAAGCAGCATGTTGGTGTCCCTGCTAACACCAGGGGGCGCACCTGACCTGGTCATCACTGACTCCGCCCCCCATCATCAACCTACAGGTGTCTGATTTGACACATTTGACCGTCCCGTCATCCCGAAGTAAACCTAAGCGTCCCGTTGACTGAGCCATCATGACCTCCAGCACATCACCTGCCCAGCTTCTGCATCAGTGGTTGAACTGGTGGAGCTCTACAGTAGATCTCTGAGCAGCGTCTGTGATCTTCTTGCTCTTGTCAAGACACGTGAGGTCAATTTTTCACGCTCTGCTCCCCGGTTCAGTCATGACCTGCAGGAAAATAAAAGCAGCTGGACGCTTCCCGGATCGACGCTCTGGGCTCGCTGTCCATTAACTGGCCTTCCGTGAACATCAAAGGACTCCAAATCCCTTAAAGATGCTCAGAGTTCTAATTAAACCTAATTAATAACAATCCTGGCAACCCTCTCTGCCTCCTCCTGTCATCGACCCTCAGTCTCAGCCTCCTGATCCCCCAAACCGTCAACCTCTCACTTCAAACTGGTAGTGTCCCACCTGCTCTCGAGGTCCAAGTCATCCGCCCCCTCCTCAAGAAGCCCACCATGGACCCACAAGTTCTTGCTAGCAGTTGCATCTCCAACCTGTCTTTCCTGTCCACGGTGTTTGGAGAAGGTGGTTCCTGCTGAGCTTCAGGACCACTGCTCGCAGCACTGAAACAGCAACCCATTTAGTTCATTTTCATGTATCAGCGCCCAGGTTCATCAAATTTAAAAAAAAAAATTTAATTTGTAAAATACTGAGCGTGTTATCAACACTTAGTCGGATGGCGGACACTAAAACTGAAGGTGTCTGCAGCAGCAGCAGAGTGAGACGTCTTTCCTCCCTCCTGCTCTCTGCTGTAAACACACGGAGCTGTTAGCGAGCAGCTGCTCTCGTGTCTCTCTGGGTCTCGTTGCTCAGGCCTGGCGAGCAGAACACTGGCAGAAACCCTGCATTCAGGAAGCTGCAACCACCAAATACGTCTCATTTTTGCTTGAAAAATTATTGCTAATATGATTATTTGATTAATAAAATAGTTGCTGATTCATTTTCTCTGATGATCAGCTTTTAAATTAGTTGATTGACTGGAAATTATCATTATTTTTATTTTTTTTACTATTTTGATAAGTGATACATCATTTAAGTCGTGTTTTGACGAAAAATGCCAAAATTTTCTGGTATTAATTTCTCAAATGTGAGGATTTAATGTTTTTTATTTCTCTGTGAATCACTGTTAATGAAGCATCTTCTGTTTGATTGATCTGCGTCAGTGACGGTGTTGTTGTGGTTCTCGGTGTTTCCCCGCCACAGGTCTGTGTGGAGGAAGTGCTTCTGGGAAAACCACAGTTGCCAATAAGATCATTGAAGCGCTGGATGTTCCCTGGGTGGTTCTGCTCTCCATGGACTCTTTCTACAAGGTACAAAAACCCAGCTGACAGTAAAAGTAAAGCTTCATTTAAAATGTAAATAAGAGCTTTGATTAATTTAGCATTTTAGCATTTTTACTTATGACAACAATAAAAACTCTGTAATCTGTCAGATCAGTCACTCAGCATTTTAAACTCACTGTTCCACAATAATTAATCAGCCTTTGATTTTAAAATAATGCGCCTAGTTGGTGTAAATTAAACATTAAATTGATGTAAAGCCTTGTAGACAGCAGGACATTCGTGCTGATTTCAGCATAAGGAGTAAAAGCCCCTGACCGACTGAACGCTTCATATCCGTTATATATCGCTCTCCTCTGAGAACAGACGTCGATGCTTCGCTCTGCTCACTGAATCCGAGAGCCGTTATGTCTCTGTGGATGAAATGAAATAAGTAGGGAGGGATAATTAATCCTTCACATAGTTAGATTTAAATTTCTGATGTTTTATACACAGTTTTCACCACCAGCAGAATGAAGAGTTTTTGGTAGCAGCATCTTTATTTTGAACGCAGCATTGAGCCTCCTTTAAATTAAATTTTACAGATGAGGAAGTAAACTTTCACAAGCTGTGTGTTCAGTAGACGACAGTAAAGGGTATCAGGACAAATATAGATAGAAAGATCGAGATAACATGCAAGTATTGTAGGAGATGCTAAACTAAATGTCTCATTTAGTCATTTTTGTATGAAATGTATGTTAAGAAACCAACCATGGTTTACTCATGATTACACCCTGTCGTCGTTTACTGTTTGTGTTTGTTTGTGTCTCAGGTGTTGAATAAAGAGGAGCAGGAGCTCGCAGCCAAAAACGAGTATAACTTCGACCATCCTGACGCCTTTGACTTTGAGCTGCTGGTCACCGTCCTCAGAAAGCTGAAGAAAGGAAAAAGCATCAAAGTCCCGGTTTACGACTTCACGTCTCACTGCAGACGCAAAGAATGGGTAAAAGACTTTCTCACTAACTGAGCCGACTGTTTGCTAACTGCTGTTTTTAGATGGGATTTGTTTGTTCCGGACCGTTTGAATGAGGCGTCACAACCTATAAAAACCAAGTTGCTGTTGACAGAGTTTACAGTGTGTGTTTTCCCAGTTCTCAACGCAAACTGCAGCGTGAATAAGCAACTCAAGCTGCTTGTTGGTGGATGTGAACATTAGATTTTGTGTTCTTACAGGACCTGGTGGTTGCATTACTCTAATTGTCTACCTGTGTTGTCTGTTATGTTTACTTAAATGTTAAAAAATGTGCACTTTTCAGATTATTAAGACTAAAAAAATTAGTGAATGTTGGTGATAATAAGTCTTAATAAGTTTTTATGGCTGTTTCATGCACATTTCCAGGTCTATATTTATATTCTGGGGCTCTACTGGAATATCTTTGCATGATTTACAGTTAAAAGTTCCTTATTAATCTTCTACTGGTCCTTTATGCAGCCCCTCAGTTCAGCCTCTGTCTGAAACAGGCCGTTTTAGCTCCTGTCTCTTTAAGGCCCGCCTCCTGATGAGCCCACTCTGTTCTGATTGGTCAGCTTCAGGAAGCTTCCTCAGGCTCCGGAGGCTACGTAAACAAACTATAGCAGCAGGATTTCACTTCTTTTTCTTGTTCTTTACTCAAAACATAAACTTCTCAAACCCATCTGTACACGTTGGAGCTGAATCTGATCTAAAATATGTGAGTGAACGACGTGAACGACACACGGAAACAACCTTAGCAACAAAGATGCAAACAATCTGGCATCACTTTGATGAGGAAGTGGAGGTCACTTTACAAACAAAGCGTTCAGAGCAGGTTGAAGCCCTGAGTTTTGACTTGAAGGCAGCATCGGACTTTATAACTTCTGGTCCTCTTTAAGCAGAATTTCACCGTATCGTCAGGATGATCATTTAATCCTATAAAAAACAACAATACTGTCGCTGCTTCTTAATCAGATGGAGCAGAATTCATCATCCAATCTGTATTGATTCAATATTTCTGTTGCTTTAATTATAGTTAAAAAACTGAGACCTTTTGTAAGAGTTAATCTATTAACATCAAAAACCAAAAAGAAGAAGTAATCTGTGCTGCGTTTTGTAATTTTCAGGATTTTAACAGCGCTCACAGATCACTAAACCCCCTCAGGGATGCTCTGTATTAGCCGCATGAGCTGATGCCAATTAAGACGCCTGCTAATTTGCTAATTATTAAGGATTTATCGTACGGGGACTTTACCCCGCAAAAGAGCTCGAATCCCCCTCCCGAAAGCATCGTGAAGAATCAATGCGGCGGCGGCGCACTCTGACAACCGCTCACTATTCCTTTGCGATGTAATTTCATGGCTGAAAGGCGCAACAGCACACGGAGAAAACGCCGATCACGACTCGTGACGCAGAAATCACTTTATGGAGCCTTTTTTTTTTTTTTTTTTTTTTTTTTTGGAGTGATTGTAATTAAGCTGCTCGGGGGCAGCTAGCCTGAGGCTGTATATCCTCAGTGTGTGTTTGTCTGTAATCACAGGATGCAGTTGAGTCTTCTTCTTCTTCTTCGGTGGTAAAACTAGAGGTCACCTTCTCTCTCAGAGCATCTACACTTTAATATGTTCCCCACTAAATCATCTCTTAGCAGAGAACAAGGAAATGAACAAATCGATAAACACTCATCTGTTTCTTTAGGATTCACTTTCTTCTTCACACACACACACACACACACACACACACACACACACACACACACAACCGTCGCCGGCTCGCTCTCTTTGTTTCTTCTTTTCTCTCTTTGCTCTCTTTCTCTCAAAATCAATACTGAAGTGTTCAGTCCATTGACTTCAGCGTGAAGCTGGTCAGAGGAAGGTAATAGGATTGTGACATACTCAGCAGCATTTTGTCTTTGATTGAGGCGGTGATTAATCTCACACACACACACACACACACACACACACACACACTCTCCTGGTAGTAAAGCAGGTTCACGATGAGGTTCATCAGATAACGATGAAGAACATGAATACAGCAGGTCGATGTTGTCTGTGTGTAATGCAGCATTTTCTCTTTTTTCCTTCTGGTGAGTAAAGCTGCAACGAACGATTAGTTAATCAATCAGTTGTTTGACAGAATATTAATGTGTTATCAATTATTTTGATAGCGATTCATCATTTTGAGTCATTTTTGATGAAGAAATGTTAAACTTCTCTCTTGGTTCCAGCTTCTTAAATGTGAGTATTTTCTGGTTTCTTTTAGTCGTCGTTGATAATAAACTGAATATCTTTGAGTTTTTATGTTGCATGATGGACTTTAATAAATGGTGGTCGACCATTTTCTGACATTTTAAAGACCAAACAACTCATCAATGAATTGAGACAATAATTGACAGATTAATGGATAATGAACATAATGGCTGACGGGTCATTAGTTAATCTGCCTGTTATATTTTTAATTAATCGATTAACTGTTTGGTGTAAAAATATCTGAAAACAGTCAAATGTTTCCATCATGATGTTCTTGAGCCCAAAGTGTCTTTTTTTGTCCGATCAAACGTCCAAAATCCAAAAATAATCAGTTTACTATGATGTCAGACAACAAATAGCAGAAAATTCTCAGATCTGAGGAGCTGAAACCATCAAATATTTAACATTTCTGCTTAAAAAAATGACCTGAAAGACTGATTGATTATCAAAATAGTTGCTGAATAATTTGCTGTTGATTGATTAATCAATTAATAAAGTAATTGTTGCAGCTCTGCTGGTAAACAGCCACCTGATGCTCTGATGTAAAAACTAGACGGAGGCTCAGTTAGTGAAATGGTTTAATTTCAAAAGGCAAAAAAACATCAGAATTTTGTCACATTTATTGTTTCCATTTTTAAATTTTTTTTCATTAAAGATTCATTATTTTAAAAAAAGCTTTTGTGTCTTTAAAACACAGTTTTATTACTGTGTTAAGATGTTGATCTTCTCACCATAATGTAAAATGGGACAAATTAGTTTTATTTACATAAAATGCTCATATAACCATGTTTTATCTCCTTTATTGATATTAAGATGATTCATCGAATCATTTGAAAACGTCTCTATTGAATCTATTTCTGTTTCTTCTTCTTTACAGAAAACCGTGTACGGAGCCAACGTGGTCATCTTCGAGGGCATTCTGGCCTTCGCCAACAAGGAGCTGCTGAAGGTGAGAGCGGAGTCACTTCCTGTTCAAGTTTTCACTCTTAGATTCGTTAGTTTCCTTTATCGTCCTTTCAGAAAGTCTTTGTGTTTCTGTGACTGATCGAATCATTCCACACTATTAAAACCAAAACTGATCAGATTCGATCATTTCAATTCATTTTAATGCAACAAACAGGGATCGTATGAAAAACCTGGAAATATCATGGAATTTGAAAATAGTGATTTCCAGGCCTGGAGACGTTCAGGAAAAATAAATAAACCCCAAAAGTTTTGGGAAAAGTCACAAATATCTGTATTATAGAATATATGTAGTTCAGTTAAGATCAACTGAGAAAAATCTTTATTGATTGATTAAAGACAGATCAGAGCTGTCGATAGGTAGCTAATAGCTGATGTTAGCTATCATTAGCTCTCTAGCTAGATAATGTTTTCACTATTCAACCAACATTAGCTAGCTGTTAGTCTGGCTATTGTCAGTCTAATACATGGACTCTATAAAAATATGGGCGTAGTTACCGTGACGTCACCCGTTGGTTTCTGAAGCTCAAAGTGAGCCGCTCCAGCCGTCGCCATCTTGGCAGTGTGTGACTCTACCTAACCTCCAGCCAATCAAAAATGGGCAAAGAGGCGGGGCCGAATGGCTGAAACAAGCCACCTAGCGGCTGGCGGACCTGTCACTCAAAGCAGCCATGTCCTTCATTATGCAGAACTTTATGGCTTAATAAAATTTAAACGGGTGAGTTATAAAATAATTCACCCCCCGTACAGTTGTCATGAAAGAGGAAATTAGCTACAGAGACCAAAACCGTTGTTTGTACCATAAACATGTTTATTTCTGCTGTAAAGTTGGGCATTTTAACATGGGGGTCTATGGAGATTGACTCGCTTTTGGAGCAGCTTTTGGCACTTCCTGTTGGCTTCATCTTACAGCCCCGGAGGTTGCCGCTTGGTCTAATATAGTGATGATATATTGAAGACTTGTTTTGTTTGTTTAAATATAAAAGCTGATTTTCCCTCAAAGCTTTTAGACACTGCAGCTAAATGATGAAAAATGAATCCCTGACTGATCTAGCAAGTTGAATATTAAGAAATCAGACTGATTCAACTTTTTATGTTGTTGCTGGATATTTTTTCTTCGGATATACGTCAAAGGACGGCAAACGCTGCTTGTGCTAACTGTAGCTGCTGTTATAAACTATTCCGGCCTCTATAATCCGCCGTTGTTGTGGAATAATTGATCCTATTGGAGTCTTTGGAGTCGACACAACTCTCTCTATCAACGGCTCTGGTTCTCTGCGTGGGGTAACGTGGGTTTACGCAGATGTTTCAGAGAACATATGGTCACATATGGTCAAATTTGCCTCAAAGGCCTGGAGAAGTCATGGAAATTTACTGGTAAAAATGTTTATGAACCTTAAACGAGGCATTTTGGAATCATATTTTAATAGTTTTATTCGTCTCTGTTCTTGTATCAGACCTATTAATATATCTGTCGGCTCAGAGACAACCAACACGCTGATGAATGATTCCTAGAAGGAATATTAAATCAGAAAACCGCTTTTGTGTTTATGAGCACGTTGTACACGTCTATGAGCGTCACAGATTTATCACTCAGCAGCAGATCCTTCATTAAACCAGGTTCTGGTCCAGATCCGATGGCTTGTTTGATTCAGTATTTATTAGATAATTGATCAATAGCTGCACCGACTGTCTGGAAATCCTTTAGCATGAATCGATTCTGAGGCGTATTTTACATCATAGAAGAAGAATTTCACATGTTCTCTGCTGAGGCTGATGATCTAATTTAATTATGAATTAATGTTTTAGTTCAGTTTAGTTCTTGATTAGTTTTTTTCGGCGTCTGGCTGATCCCACATGAGCTGTTTTACAAAATTTGCATCTTCCAGTGATATAAAAGCATGTAGAAGAAGAAAAAAACCACAAAAGCTTATGAACGAACTGTTCAGGTTCATTTATATGTAAACATCCAACTCAGTCATCCATACAAAATCAATATGTGTTTTAATCTTATTAAACAAAGTATTGCACAGATCACAGTAGAAAGAACAATAGAAAACAAAGTGGAACTCATGTCAGCACAATAAAAACATTCACTTTTCCTCTCTGAGGTCAACAAGAAGAATCTTTATATCTTTTATAGGTAATTAAATTATTAACGTTTTTTTTACATTTTTGGACATAGTGATTGATTCAAAACTGATATTTGCACCTATTTTTGTGTGCATGTGAAGATTTGACCTGATTTATGAAGCGGTAATGAATCCTGTAGTTTTAATAATGAGGCTGTTGATGCATCAGAGGAAATCCATATAAATGAAAAAAGGGAGAATTCTTTATAGCAGAGTGATGCTGCTGTTCATCGCTCTCTTCAGCCTTATATAAAGTGTGTGTGTGTGTGTGTGTGAGTGTGTGTGTGTGTGAGCTGGAGCGTGCTGATAAGACGTGCAGCCTCCCCAGAGACTCGGCTGTGTGTAAGTTGATTACTGTCTGATTCGGTTAATAACAGCTGTCGTCTGCGGTGATTAATTGTGTTTTGTGTCCGAGGTTGTAATTGAAGTCAGTTCCAGCTGCAGATCTGATATGTTAATGTAGTGAGTTCTGCTTTAAGACGTAATGCAGCGCTGGGATTGGTTGATATTATCAGAAATACTGTGAGAGAGTAAAAATACATCAAACATCACAGATTTTGTTGTACTGTTAATACGGAATTAGCTTCTCTTTAATATCTTATGTGTTATGTGCATATAAGGAGCTTTATGGTGAAATTGTGTTTGTAGGATTTTTGCATCAATGTGATGAAGAAGCTTTATTTGTCAGGTATTTAACTCTCTGAACTGGACAATAATAAGACATTCCTATCTGGTTCTAAATATTCTGATAAATTGTTTCAATCATTTATGAAATAAAAACATTCTCTGGTTCTCATATGTGAGGATTTGCAGCTTTTCACTCTTTAATATCATTGAATATGTGTGGATTTTTTTTTACAAAATAAGCCATTTGAAGACATCATCTCGGTATCTTTACTACATTCTGACATTTTTAAACGAAGTTATTAATAAAAAAGTCCCCAGATGTGTTTTAAATGTTTAGTCAACTGAATTTAACGTCACTGTTTATATCTAAATTCAAAATCAGGATATACTGTGTATCAATATCACATTATATAATTACATCTACTATGATAGAAGCATCTCTGTAATAAGCTGCCTGCAGGTGCAGCAGCACTTAACACTGAGACCAAACAAATCATTAGTGTTTTATTAAACTGGTTTCTTTGTCTTTTCTAAATCCTTCAAAGCATTTTTGTAAAGTTTCATGAGGTTTTCATCTCACACAGGAAGGATAAAGCTCTTTCAGGTGTTTTCATCAACAAACACAGAGACCCACACGTATACTGTGAAAACCATTTTATTGTTTTCCTTGGTTACTAGTTGAGGTTGATGAGTCATACATCATTGATACTACTTGTCAGATGATACATTAGGTAATAGCAAACATGCAAAGAGGCACTTTGACGGACACTGACGTTTTAAATAACAGCACGTCTTCTTCAGAGCTTTAACGACAAAATGAAATACAGAACTGTGCAAAAGTTTTAGGCACTTTAGATATTTAGACTCTTCTTCAGGGAGGCGTCTGATCATCTGCAGCAGGACGACGAGCCTGAACATCCATCCAGAGTCATAAAGAAAACCATCTTCATAAACCAGAAGAAGAAGAAGGAGTCCTGCAGCAGATGGTCTCTGATCTCAACATCATGGATACAGTCGAGAACCTGAAACACTGAGAACTGCTGCTGCTTGAAAGGCAAAGTTGCTCACAGCAGATACTGATTTACTTTGTTTCTGCTGTTTACTCAACTAAAACTAAAACTTTTGCACAGTGCAGACTTCTGTGGAACACATACATAAGATAATAATAATACATTTGATTTTAAGCACCTTTCATGTAACCCGAGGACACTTCACAAGCAGAAAACTTAGCTACATAAAATAATTTAAAAAGCTTAATTAAAAACACTCAGAGACAGAGCAGCTGTGAACAGATAACAGCCTCCTCTCACAGTTTTGCCGTTTTGGTCGTCGTCGTCGTAAAAAGAGAAACTGTGAACGCCTTCCTGTTGGAGCAGATTAGTAAATGATGTACAGCCGCAGCCTTGCTCCTTAACCTTTTGGGAACAATCCCCACTCCTCATTCAGCTCCTCCTGCAGGCTGACAGCCGTGCTTATCCAGCAACATCTTTAGGTTGGTCAGTTTGTCAGATTTACAGCAGACAAAAATCCACTTGGCTTGTTGTGCATCTGAGTTATACCTGCACCTTCCACCACTGTCATCCTCCATCTAAATCACTCTAAACTCCTTTTTTTTTTTTTTTTTTATTCCACCGGTCATCAATAGTTCTTTTTTTTTGTGAGTGAGGCCTCGTTGTCGTCGTCGTCGTTGTGACGCCGCCTCATTGATTTTTCCTGGTTTTGCTGAGTTGAGGTTCAGTTTAATGGAGCTTACTGGACGGATCATCGGCCGACTTTCTCTTTTAAAGTGACGATGATGATAACTGATGTCTCCTCGGTTTACGCTCCATTCTTCAACGTGTCCTGAGCCGCGGCGCATCATGTCAGCAGTAAAAATGTCAAATGGTGGAAGCAGCTCGACGCAGCTTCTCACTGACTCTCAGTGCACAGGGAAACTGACTGTCGGCTTCTGTGACTGAACTGGAAAATGAAGCCGGTTTGTTTCTATTTGTCTGCCTTTAATACATTAAATACTGTCTGCACACACACATATACACACACATACTTGGACCAATTTAAGCCCTTTTCAGAACAAGTATAGGCTTTAGAGCTGAAACAATTAGTCGATTAAGCGATAAGTCAATCAATCTGCAGCAGTTTTGATATTTGGTTAATCATTTAAATTATGCTTCAAGCAAAAATGCCAAATAATTTCTCCTTTAGGTTTGTCCTGTATGATACTAAATAAAATTAGCACAAAAAGTAAGGAAATTTGTGTTTGGTAGATTATTTCTTTGTTGTAACGATGCTTCTTGACAATAAATCTTATACTGTTGGAAAGCCTGTTTATTTCCCTTTTAAATGGAGCCACATTTGTAAGAAACATGCATTTGTGGGATGAGCAGCAGAGCTGAGTATGTGGGTTGCACCCATGAAAAATTTGCCAAATCTTCTCTGCCAAATGCCAAACAGCTTATTCTTATTCATAATAACACATCTATAGTATAATTTATTGTGCAGTTAATTAGTCAAACACAAATTCCACCTTTATCTGACACTTTGGAGTAATAATGAAAGTATCTAAGCTAAACTTTACATGAGGTTTATTCCACAACTACTGTGTTACGTTACCCTGCGCAGGTGTTTGTGCTGTTATATATGTGTTCTGTACAAACCCAAAACTGTAATGTTGTATAAGAAACGTACAAAAAGTTTGTACATAGAACAAAATATCTCAGATTAATTAGTCCGATCTCTCTTCTTCTGTATCTGCCAGCTTCTGGACATGAAGGTGTTTGTAGACACAGATTCGGACATCCGCCTCATACGGAGGCTGAAGAGGGACATTTCACAGCGCGGACGGGACATCAGCGGCATCATCAAACAATACAATAAGTTTGTGAAGCCGGCGTTCGAGCAGTACATCGAACCCACGGTGCAGGTCGCCGACATCGTGGTGCCGAGAGGTCAGTGGAGATAAATATTATTACACCAGTACAACTTAACACTTGTTCCCTGTAGCCTGACGCTGATGTTATCAGGCTTTTACTGTATATAAACTACTGTGCTTTAAATGAAGCTTCTCTGCTGCAAATCTTTAGTACTGCTGTTCACTTTAAGACATTAAATATTGATGCATTTCAGACATTTGGCTCATATCTGAGATGAAACTTGGAACTGATATTGACTTGAAATTATGCTTTAGCACAAAATAACCTTTTATTTGTCAGTTTCAGTTAAATATTCTGGTTTTATTCTTGTCGGTTGTGTCTTTTATTTACAGGCGGAGAGAACTTTGTAGCGTTGGATTTGATTGTTCAGCATGTTCACAGTCAGCTGGAGAAGGTGAGCGAACGAGAATTTTTACTGATTCAGCTAACATTTAGTTTTATCTCCGTTTCCACCCATACAGTATAGATTGTTAGTCTCTGTTCACACTGCGAAGGTACAAAAAATTGCTGCCTCAACTGCATGTTGTGCTGATAAGAGCAACACAGTTTGTTTGATTTTTTTTTTTTTGCAGCTGCTGAGCAAAAGATTATTTCTAACACAACAGCCAGAAGCTCAATAATCCAGCTTATGGGCTTCATAATGATCATAATATCTACTGCTAGATGATTCATCGGTTAATCAATTAGTCGAACGACAGAAAATGAATCTCCAACTATTTTGATAATTGATAAATGCTGAACTTCTCTGGTTCCAGCTTCTTTAACATCTTTGGGTTAAGTTGTATCTTGGACTTTGGGAAACATCAAATTGACATTTTTCACCATTTTCTGACATCTTATAGCGCAAACGACTAATTGATTAATTGAGAAACTGATTGACAGATTAATTTATAAATGATGCACAGTAACAACATGCTCAAAAGTTTCCTAAAGTTTAGAAGGTCTGCTTTGCTCCTTTACCTCTATTAACTCTACAGTCAGAAAGGTGACGGATAAATAAATAGATAAATAAAGCATGGCGGTGTGGAACAGTGTGAACACGGTCTGTGATGCTATGAAAGCAAACCAATCCTGAGGGTCACCTGTACATGCAAACCTGAACAAGTACAATATGTAATATTAATACACAAGACTGAGCTCTAACATCCTTCAGATTTATGATCAGAAAAAATACGTTTCATATTCCATGAAATGGGTTTTACGTCTCGCTCACTTCGTGCTCGTAGAAGTGGAACAAATCTTTTTGCTGTCACATTTATATTATTTTTGTGCAGCTCTTTGCTTGTAGTTACAGTAGAGTTATATATGATTTTTTTTCCACCAGTTGGCAGCTTATATATAGACATTGAAGTGAATGGGAAAATGTCCAAAGGTGACCACTTCCTCCTCCTCTGCTAGTTGAAGGAGGTAACTGATGGTCAGGTTTTTCCTGTCGTTCTCAGCATGAGAGAAAAAAAACATTTGGCTTATTACTTCCTGATTTATCACAGTGTTCTGACCTTTAAATCCTGAATTATGCACAGAAGTCACAGTGAGCACCAAACTTAAAAACAAACCACAGGTTCATTTCCTGGAGGAAGTTTCTTCAAACTCAAACAGCAGCTTTAACGTTTCCGAGGTCTCAATATCACTTTTTTCCTCCTCTACTCTACGACTCATTGAACTGGGTGAGACGGAGGTCCGGGTACCTGAGATTAATGATCTCGTAAATCCAGAGAGGCGTCCTCCATCTTTCTTCACCCCGCTCGTCACTGTCGTCAGACCGCTTTATGAACGGTAGCGAATGATGATCTGTTCCACCTTCAACATATTCATTCACAGACACGTCTTCTACACACACACACACACACACACACACACACACACACACACACACAGGTCAGCATGACACACTCCTGTTTTTGTTAAATTCCCATTCATTTCTTTTTTTCTCCTTTTGTTTCATCGATGGGTTTGTATATTGATCTGTGATCTGTGCTGATTAATGGGATAAATGCATGAATGACTCTCTATCAGAGCTGCTTCTCACATTGCAAAGCTTATTTATTAACATTAACATTCAGGTGTATCTTTTTCAGGTGTACAGTGACTTCATGCTTGTGTTTCTTTAATAATGTTTAAAATTTCATCTGCTTGCTAAGGAGTCAGTTCCAGTTTGTTAAGTAAAGGGTTAAACTCTGCATTGCTGATTGTTTTATCATATTTTCCACAAAGTAGTTTATGTGCATCACAACGTTTTATTAGTAAAGAAGATAATAATAACTTATCTGTTGATGAAATGTTTAAAAGTCGTAGCTGTAACTTTAATCTTTGTTGTTTGTTAAGTGTGTCACTGCCTTTTTCTTGATTTTGCTTTTTAAATGATTAGAACAAAACACAAGAACTATTTTGTTTTTAATTTTGAATAAACAATTAGAGCTGCAACAATTAGTCCCCAAAAAAAAAAAACAAAAAAAAAACAAATGTTCTTTGGTTCCAGCTTTTCAAATGTGACAATTTTCAATTTTTCTTTGTCATATATGACAGAAAATTAAATATCTTTATGTTTTGGACTGTAAGTCAGACAAAAAGAGCAAAGTGAAGACCTCACTATAGGCTCCTTTTTTCACTATTTTTTTAATACAATTGTCTAAACAATTAATGGAGAAAATAATTGCCAAATTGCAGCCCTAAAAACAATCAGTCATTATGGTCAGTTGAAGGTGGGATGTTGTTAATATTACATTTTAACATACAAACATTTATTTAAAGCCTTTGTTTTTGGATGCTTTTATGTTGTGGTTTATACTTTTCTCAGAAATGCTTTATCTCATGTTTGTTTCTTATGTTTGTCACTGTTTGCACACATATATATGTGTGTGTATGTGTGTGTGTGTGTGTGTCTCCTTGTGCGACCCCCCTTGCCTGGCTGAATGCTGTGTAACCATTCCAGCGTGAGATCACTGTGAGGTACGACTGTTTGTGCTTTTTTTTTTATTACCTCTCCTTCCTATTTCCCTTCCTGCATTGTTATAAGACATGGCTGGTGATTTTCTATATTTGTCTTATTGTCAACAAACCTCCTGTGCAGAGACGAACCGACACTGAACTGATCTACTAACATGTATTGTGTGTGTATCCAAAGCCTGGTATCATATTCCTCTGTGCTGTAGAGCTCCGCTGTCGCCTAAAAACTATTAAAAACATGTCAAAGAGCCACATATCTTTAGATTTGTTGACAATAAGAAAAATCTAGAAAGTCAGCAGCCGAATCCTTTAAGTGTTCAATCTGTTTTCAACCATAACTTCTTTTGAAAACAAAGACAAAATGAATAATTGTCTTGTTTACTTCTGCAAGTACTTTGACTTTTATTTTAAAATATTTCCCAGAGTGAGTTTCATCCTGCTGTCAGAGCACACATTGATTATTTCTGTCTCTTCTACGATTGATTTCTGCCTCTGTGTGATTGTCGATTGTGCTCTACGGTGGAAAATATTGGATCTCTTTGTGAAAACACAAGGACAGTTATTCATAGGAATGAGAAAAAAAATACATCACCAAACAGCTTGGAAGGGTCAGTGTCGATATTTCCTCACTTGGCTCCTCCAGGTCGTTTAAATGTGGAAAGGTTAATTTCTCATGACAGTCACATTTCACATGATTGTACTGCTGCTTTTGTGAAGAGTCTCTCTGCTAAACTCTGGATACCATCAGTACTATTTTATCTCTAATCTACAGTAACTGACCTGAAGAGTGTACTGGAATTAGGGCTGTAGTCAACCAAAGAAAATCTTGGTCGACTGAAATCGTACATAATCTTCAACTAATCGATTAGTCGCGGGAGGGGGGCAAAAAGACTTTTTCCCGTAGACTTACATTGTGAAAGAGACCTCTGTAAATCAGCGGATAATTTTTTCTAACCCTCGCGAAATGACTTGTCTCACTATCAGAATTAAATCCGTTCGGTCCGATCACATTTCAAAAGCAAGAGCTTTTTTCAAGAGCCACATGATTGAATTGTTTTATCCCCATTGAAGTTAGCCGGAGGGCTAAATCGGAAGTAGCCGACTCGGTCAGCGAAAGTCACTAGTACGCATGCTCGATGGGCCGCACAATGCGGAAGATCCGGTACTTTCATATTGGGAAGTCGATTTTTTTTTGGCTTCATGCGCCACTGAGCAACTTTCATAGGAATGAACGGGGCCCCGCCTCCGACGCTGTATCCAGTTCTCTTTATACATCCATGGACAGAGAGTGAACTCCGCAGTCACACCTTTCTCCGCGTCGGTTAGGCTAACCCATTGTTGCTAACTTTGGAGCTAACCGCCTTCACTTTTCCAGCAGTTGGGGAAACAACAGACGTGACTTTTTAGCATTTATTAACTGACACACTGGAGTCTGTACTGTACATTTACTGCCAGACTGACAACTTACCGCTAACCTTTTCTTCTGCTCCGCTCGCTTCCACCGTCACTTTCCTGCCGCTCACTCTTTCTCGGTCGCTACGCAAACGTGCTACGCAATGACGTACTCTTTAACGGAGTTACGGTACCAATAGTTTCCCAGGCAACGAGGCAACGACACAGGTTGTGCAGCGCTGTTCCGGTACGTGAGTCAGAGACTCACAAACACTATTGATTTCCGAATCAATGGATACTTGGCGTTATTTTTGACATTAAAAAAATTTTTTTTGGCCTGGCGGGAGTTCTTGTTGTTATAATTATAGGAGAAACACTGATTCAGTAAACGCTCAGTAAACGTTGAGTACAGTTAGACCCTGCAGTCTCCATTAGGTTGGGTGAGTTCAAAGTTGGTAATTTGTTAGTCTGTCCCCCCCGCCGCAGGAAATAATGGATTAATCCTGGAAAGCTGTTGATGTAGCACTTTTCTACTTATGAAAATATCACGGAGATTATTTGACCAATAAGAATTTAGTCGGACGAGAGCATATCGACCAACTAATCGACCAGTCGACCAGCAGACTGCAGCCCTAACTGGAATATTGTCTTTTTAAGCAGTTGAATTGATGTCATAACACACAAGTGCACACACAAGTATTCCTATTTATTTTCTGCATGTTAATTGCAATTCAGAGTTTTAATTCAGATTTAGAACATTTAACTCTTCAGATTTAGATAATAGCTTCACATTTCTTTCTGTTAAAAAATGGTTTCTCATCAGAGCTGCTGCTGCTGAGCGGCCACAGCCATTAAATTACTGGTTAAAAAATATAAAAATGGAGAGTTAACGACCATGAAATTGGTCACTGCCATCCGTGCGTATCGGCCACTCTTTAGTCCTTATTTATCCTCTACGAGGCTCGAGCCGCTCGTGCTCTTAAAGTTAAACATCCTCATTGTTTTAAACATTGGGGTGAACTTCACAGTTTCACAGGCCATGTTCACACAACCACACTAAAACACATCCAGGACAGAAAACTGGGACTTCTCACATCTGGTATTGAACTCAAGTCCATGAGAGATGGATTCTGGTACATAAAAAAGTCACCTGATAACATTTTTAAATTACAGTTATAGTCCAACAGCTCTTAAATGTCTTACATGGGTGGGTGTTTGTCCTCTAGGTCAGTGGTTCCCAACCTTTTTGACTTGTGACCCCTTAAAAACGAACCTGTGACCCCTCTACACAGGTTGTACAGTATACTTTATGTCTGTGGGCTGATTATTGCCAGATTATTCTCAGATTGTCGTATTTAAATACTTTTTAAAGGCCTGAAGAGGTAAAACGATCCAGTAATCCCATTCGTTAGGCTGGGAACCAATGCTCTATGAAATACTGGGAACAAACACCTAAATATGATGGTCACAGGTGCTCACAGGCTCTTGGTTAAATGGTACCAGTTGTAGCAAAAACGAAGGTAAATAGGTTTAATCAGATTCAGTCCAGCAGTGAGCAGGGTTTTGGATGAACTTGTCTGGAAACGCTTCAATCAATTCTTAGATCGATTAGTTAAATGTGCAGCAGCTCTTACTGGTCTGAGATCTGTTTATAAAGCCTCCTGCTTGCATAGCTGAGCAGTAAAGAACAACTGATCTATATTTTCAGCCTTTAAAGTAGCCGACTTAGAGAGAAGGAACGAACTGAGTCACCTGAAATGATCCCACTTATGAGATCAATGAATCGTTGCTCCTTTGACCAGAACTATAAGGTTATTTGTTCAGCAGTGATGTAGTGAAGCTGTTTCACTGCTCTTACACTGTTCTTTCTCTTCCTTTTTTTATTTATTTTTTCTCCTCCTCCTCCTCCTCCTCTTTGTCCTTTTTGTATATTTTCCTTCTCCTGTGTTTCCACCACTTTTATATCTCATCATATGAATATCGGTCACCTTCTTCAGAGGAAGCTCCGCTGGGATATGTGAGGCTCACCTCGTGCATATTCTCTCAGTATCATAGTCTTATCATTTTGATGCACTTTTTTTTAACTTGATAAAACATGCTCTGCATTTTTTTTTTTAACTGAATGAAAACCTTCACAACAGAAAAGTCAACACGCTTGTTTTCTGGTTTTTTTTACGCTTTTTGTAGCCAAAAATTTGATAATGAAACACTAGAGTTGTTTTGGCAGAAAAGCTGATTTGTAATTACGGATGTTAAAGTAAAAGCATGTTTTATTTCTTGTTAAGTAGAGACGGAGCATGCAGCAAACACATTACAGCTGTGAGACGGCAGCAGACATACACATGTCAGCTTGTTTCATTGCTCTGTAACGTTGTAAGCATGTGTTTGAAAGTGTTTGTGCTACATGAGTTTTTTTTTTTTTTTTTTTTTTTGCATTTTGTTGGCTTAAGGTGATTGAACACACACTGTGTTAGTTTATTGGCAACAACAATACATCAACACCCAGCTGCTTTTTGTCATTAATATGATGACAACTGCAGCAGCTTACTGCTCAACTTCTGATGTGTATAATTGAGTTAGAATAGAAGTTGTTAGAGGAAGCTTTGGCTGAAGGAAACTGAGCAGTAATGAACTTTTAGATGAAGCACCAACACCTTTAGCTGCTTGTAAGCATGGCAAGAAACAACTGATCGTTCTTCTTGACTAAGCCATCGAAGCAGAAAACATGTTCGTCTAACCGCAGAATCTGGAGCCCAGAAAGATACTGAACATTAGACCAATGCTCTACAGAATCAGAATCATCTTCACTGGCCAAATATGTTTAAAAATACAAGGAATTAGACTCCAGTTTAGTGGCTCTCGATATACTCACACACAACACAACAATCCTCAGAATGATACACGAGGAAGGTCTATAAAGTGAGTTGCACAGAAATAAAGACAATCTGTTCCACCTGCTGACATAAAACACCAGGAAGTGGCTTAATTTGTAGTTTTATAAGAAGGTTGTAGAAGGAGCAACATTATCAGCAGATGAACATATCTGCCAAACTTATAAACAACATGTTATAAATCATCTGGTTTGCACTGCAGGTAGCTAACATGTGTATCAGAAGCAACATGCTGTATGTAGAGGCCAGTAGTAGTTCATTATTTTATTTTTTATTTGATAAATAGACCGTTATCATGGCAGATATGATGAGTCGTCAAAGCAGGAAAAGCTCAGGTGTAACTGGGTATGGTCTCCCAGTAAGCCGTGTCAGTTAGTGGCTGGATCTGGCTCATATAAATGTAACGCAGCCGTCGTTAATGTTATTACTTCCACATGTGCTTTTCCTGCTTTGACAAAACGTTGTAAAAAAGAGTCAGTTAGCCCGACGACTCGTCAACAAATCAGCAGCTTTCTTCAGATTAACCAAACCGACTCATAACGTAGAGGAGCAGACGACGTTTATTTTGTCATAGTTACCATATAATGAATCAGGAAGACGTCTCATTGTCAAATTAAATCTGTTTCAGTCAGACCTGCAGCCTAATAAACAGTCATCACTGTTAGCTACAGTAGCTAAGAAGCTAATGGTCTCATCATGGGCCGAGGGTTAGTTTTAAATTGCTTAATCAATTTTAATTGGTTAATTGATTTATCGAGGTTGATATCATTATTATTATTATGAGTTATTGTATTAATGCTGGAGAGTATTGAGAGAAAAAAGATAGAATAATAAATAAATCTATAATAAATTATTCCTGCTTGTCACTCCTTTGTTTTCCATCATACTTTAATACTTTGACTGGTATAATCATGAAACCAGTATGAAACTACTCTATTAAAAAGTCTCTGGGATCAGAAGTTAAATTAATGAAGCGATCTGATTGGTTCTTTCCTGCTGCGTCAGTATGTTACTGTATCT
This sequence comes from Thunnus maccoyii, assembly GCF_910596095.1. Lineage (NCBI taxonomy): Eukaryota > Metazoa > Chordata > Actinopteri > Scombriformes > Scombridae > Thunnus > Thunnus maccoyii. The sequence goes on along the minus strand of NC_056549.1, from coordinate 3,148,836 downwards.
CTCTCCTGCAGTCACTGTGTTTGTGTATAACTTTGTGTTTGTTCGTCCACAGATCGGCTCTGGCTTCGGCTCATCAGGGGCAACCGTTACCCAAAACCCTCAGCGTGATGGAGAGCACGCCACAGGTCCGCGGCATGCACACCATCATCAGGTCAGAACACACACACACACACATTTCACAAGAAATTAGCTTAAAAAAGAGAAATTTTGCACATAATATTTACTGTCAAACTGAAAATCTGTTACTCAGTATTCAGAGTTTGGGAGCAGATGCTGCACAAGTTGTTTTCTTACCTTCTTCTTCTTCTTCTTCGTCCTCTGTGTGTGTTTCCGTAGGAACAAGGAGACGAACCGAGATGAGTTTATCTTCTACTCCAAGAGATTAATGAGGCTTCTGATAGAACATGCCCTCTCCTTCCTGCCTCTCAAGGTCAGTTTGTCATACAAGTGTGAAGATTATTAACTGAACTTTTGAGCTCATTTGAAGGTTGAATCTCTGCAGAATAAACAAGTACAGGATGTTTTTCTCTTCTGTAACGATACTGGTTCAATTGGTTTGTTTTCCCCACCCGATCCAACTTCAATCTGACCCAGTTACAAGGTTTAATCTACAAGTTTGAGCATAAATCAGCAGTTTATTACGTGTTTATTTCCAAACAACCAGTTGCCTGGTAAAGGAGTCAAAGTGGCAGGAGAGTTTGGGGGATTTAGAAGTCGTTGTGTCTTTTCAATCATTTCTTATTCTGTATTTAATATATTTTTCTGTCCTCCAGCCGATATCTGTGGAGACGCCTCAGGGTGGAACCTATGAAGGCAAGAGGCTGAGCGGTAAAAGAGTAAGTTTGCTTTTATGCTGCAGTTCACCTCGTCGCGGTGAAGGAACAGAAATACATGACTGAATGACAACGTCTTTGTAGTCACTAAGTTAAAGTCCATGTTTAGTCCACCGTCACCGACCTACAGTTTACATCTGTGAGTATAGCAAGCGACGGAAGACAGAAGAAGAGGAAATTAATCTGCAACTATTTCCAATACATGCACTATTATGCATGCAAGCATAGATTGTACTAAGTATGATCAAGAAAGACAATATATGAAGGAAGAACTGAGGAAGACTGGATTCAGGAGCTCAGCATTAAAACTTTAATGAACCTGCCGAGTGGGAGCAGCAGTAGAGTTTTCATTGAGTTCATTAGACACTGATGACGTGCCGATAATATCATGCATCCCTACATTTTACTCATTTTGTTAAATAAAATGTCAAAAACATTTGCTGGTTTCAGCTTCTCAGACGTGAGGATTTGAAGTTTTTCTGTCTCATACATGATAGTAAACTGAGTTTCTTTGGATTTCAGGCTGTTGATCAAACGTCACCATCGGATCTTAGAAATTATAAAACAGACATTTCTCACTATTTCCTGACAGTTTTTATCAATAATAACAATAATCGTTAGTTCCAGCCATAGAAAGAATTATTTATGAGGAAAATAAAGTGCAAATACAGATGATGAGTGTGTATTAGAATAAAAAATATATTATCACATCTAGAATATTAAACGATGTAACTCTTATGTTAGTTATTTTCCTAAATATTACGATCTAGAACATCTTGTATTTGTGAAGATTTTGGTGTCTTTGAACTACCAGAAGAATCTTTGATGCAAGATGTTTTCATTCGTTCCTCAACACCAAAACATGAATTTCTTCTTCTGTGTTTGTAGATCACGGGTGTTTCCATCCTGAGAGCGGGCGAGACCATGGAGCAGGCTCTGATGGCCGTGTGTAAAGACATCCGACTGGGAAAAATCCTCATCCAGACCAACCACGACACAGGTGAACCAGAGGTACGAGAGTCTAATAATAATAATAATAATAATAATAATCTGTGTTTTTGTCCTTTTTTAAGATGAAATACGTTTGTAACAAAGAGGTGAGAGAGTTTTAACGATCAGGAACTTTTCATCTCGTCTTTTCAGAGAGTTTAACGAGGTTCAAAGTGCTCAGTTAAGTGTTAAAAAACCCATTTTCGACCACAGAACAGAGTCAGTCGTGCAGAACATTTCCACTTATTGCTTTGTGTTTCTTCTCTTACACGACTGTCTTGTAATGTTGCTTTTATATCTTTGTCATCTTAGTTTCAATCATTCATCTGCAAATGTTTTAATAAAGTTTAAGTGTCTTATGTTGCTCCTGATATCACAACACTTTTGCTCTTTTCTTTTCATTTATTCTCCTTTAGCTTAAATATCTTTTCACAGGCGACATCATGGAGGCAGAAAGCTGCTGATACCAATACTGATAGTTGAGAGTTTAAAAAAATCAGACACAACCCACGTAATAAATAAGCATTTTTGCTGAGATTCCCTTAAATTTGTTTGATTGTTGGACGTTTTACAGACTCGTCACTGCTCCTAATTAGTTTCAAAACATATCTGTGATATTTCTCTACAGTTTTTTGATTGATACGGTTTATTCGGTCTCTAGTTGTCATGTTTTAAGCAAAATGTTTCTCTATAAAAGCTGTTTCAGGGTGTGTTTGTCAATAATTAATCATAACTGATAATTAATCATTTGTATCAGATTATAACAGTCTGATTCAGTGATTCTGGTTTCTATCAGAGCTGCACGTTCTTAAAGGAAAATTCCACCAGTTTTACACTTTAAAGTGTGTTTCCAGCTGTTGGGAGTAATACTGCACATGTGTAAAAGTAGTTTAACAGCAGAGGGAGCTGTGATGTCACTTCCACATAATGCAGGTGACAGTGTGACGTAATGTAGGCGGCAAGTTAGACAAGAAAGAAGAATGAGTAGAACGACGTATCTGCTCATTTAGTTTTTTAAACTGTCCATTTGGAGTCTGACGGTGTTCATAGGATGTTAAATTGGTGAATGTCTATTTTAACGTTACTGACCGTCTCCTTTCCTTCTTCCAGCTTCACTACCTTCGTCTGCCCAAAGACATCAGTGAAGACTACGTCATACTGATGGACAGCACCGTGTCCACCGGAGCCGCTGCTCTGATGGCCGTCAGAGTTCTGCTGGTAGGTTTATAAAACTCTACGGCTCAGTGTAAGACGTTAACCTGAAGATCAGTCCAAACCTTAAACAGCCAATGAGAAATGTGTTTCCAGCAGCGTTGTTAAGCTTTTCAACCAGCAGTAGTAAATGTATTCATCCAACCGTTCACTGGTGTTTTCATTCTTCTTCTCCTCTGTGAAGGACCACGACGTAGCGGAGGATAAGATCTTCCTGTTGTCCCTGCTAATGGCGGAGATGGGTGTCCACTCGGTGGCGTACGCCTTCCCTAAAGTCCGCATCATCACCACGGCCGTAGACAAGGAGGTCAACGACCAGTTCCACATCATACCAGGCATCGGTGAGGAGGATCAATACTTATCATGATAAAAATATATCAAATTACAGTGTTTAATGTCGAAGGCATCGCTCGTAGTGATGAACCTACAGTGATCATCAGTGACTCTGTCAATGTCAAAGGAAACCTAACTGACCTCACAGAGCTGTCAAAGCTCAACAGCTCAGTTATGAACGCCAGAACCAGCTGGTGCAAAGCTTTATGGGTAATCTTTAACCCTCACTGTAAGAAAAAAGGTGATATATATGGATCCATAAATAGGTTTTAACCAGTAAATCAACACTAAATCCCACTGCTGCTCTGTGAGCTGCTGTATTAACGTCACCTTTAACATCTGGATGAAACAGCTGCTGATGTTTTTAATTTAATGACACTAAAGCCCAGTTTGAACTGGATCAGGTAGCTGGATTTGATCTTAATCCAGACCGGAGCGCGTTTATGAGTCTAGTTTTTCACTCCTAATCCAGTCATAATTACAGCTGCTGTTGTTTTTTTGTTGTTGTTGTTGTTTTTGTGGCAAACTTGTTGGTCTTCTTTCACCTTTTGCCTCCCACTTGAGTCTGCAGGTCTTAATCTGAAGAACCTCCTCTGTCTTTTATTTCTCATTTCACCTGCTTTTTCCTTCTCTTCTTCTCTGAAGGTAATTTCGGCGATCGTTACTTTGGCACTGACGCTCCTTCAGACTGGTGTGAAAGCGATGAAGGGATGGACTTCTGAAGAGAGAGAGAGAGAGACAATCAGAGAAGTGGAGGGTTGTTACAAAAAGCACTTATCCATCTCTCACCGCTCCATCGCTGTCCTCCTGACCGACGAGGTGACGCTGACGGAGATTTCCAGTTTAAACCAGACTGGGTTCAGTGGTTTCTTCCATCCTCCATTGACAGAGTTACCGTCTCACATCCAGCCGGGTCCACTCTGGATGACTTTCCCCCAAAAAAGACAATTTCAAGTTGTAATTATTCCGCTGCAATGATGAAAAAGGCTCGACCTGGATGTTTTCAGTAATAATGTGTTTTAATGTGTCGCTGAAGCTGCGTAGACGAACTGTCAGTTTACTGGAAAAACCTTGAAAATCTCCTTTCAGGATTTTTTTTTTTTGCACAGTAAACTTCTTTTTATCTCAGGCGACTCTGACTGAAAGGGAACAAACAAAGCTCCATACTTGAACCAGAAGACTGATGATGGAGGGGAAACGGTCTCATATCGTCAGTTATTTCTCTGTTACAACTTTTATTTATCAGCTTTTTAAATCTTCTCATATTTTACTGCAGTCGGTTACAACGGCAGTGACACAGAGCTCATTCTGTCAGGTTGTAAACATCTTTCATAAGTTGAAAACTCCTTTTAAAGGACGAGTTCACTGTTTTTCATGTCCGTCTTATAACAGCAGTCAGGTGTCGACATGAACACGGCTGTTACAAGATCAGCTTATCTATTTGTGCAAAAAATGTGTTTAAATGTTTATATTTTATCTTATAGCAGAGCAAAACCTGCAGATGGTGAGACAAATTAAACATAAAGTGTCTCAATATGGAGTCAAACCACCACCAGCCTCCAGTGATGATCAACATTCCTCTACAAGATATTAACGTATTTATATATACGACCTTTATTTAATCTCACTGGGATCAGGACAGGAGACCTGAGCGCTGCAGACAGGAAGTAAACAAACAGCCTGACAACAAAAAGGAACATAAACAGCAGCATCAGAGACCAGATGAAAGTTTATATTATATCATTTTGGTCTCGTGGAGACGATGGTGGAGAACGTCGTCTCACAGCTGTGTGTCAGCTGGGTGGAGATCATCGTCATCCTCATCAAAAGCCTTCAGTGATGAGCAGAAACATCTGTGTTTGATGTGTTTCTCCTTTTAATTTGTCTCCCGTCTGTATGTTCAGTGTTTATACCTTACTGCTGTTATAAGACAGACTTGGAAAACTGTGAACTCGTCCTTTAAAGTTACAATAAACTCTTAAACTGCTGCTTTAAAGAAAGAATATTAAACTTCGCTTCGCTGCTAATAAAGTCAACGTTCAGCTCGCTTCTCAGACTTTGTGCTGCGTAGAAACCAGTGATGTAAAAATAAACCAGGAGTCAAATATCATCAATTAAAGATGATAAACAAAACAGCACTTGTGTTACCATCAGATGGGTATTTCCACATTTACTTTGTCATGTGTGTGAAGTTTTTATTTTTCTATATTTTTTTTTCTGAATATAATGCAGAAACCGGCTTCCGTGTTGTTTTTTAAAAAAATGTTTTTATTTATTTATTATGTCATTTGCAAGAATCTACAGATTTATTTTACATTACAGCCATTTATCCAAACATTACCGGATTTAATTGTTTGTTTGTTTTTTGGATAGTTTAACTTGTAAATAACAGTTTTACTTGAATAATGTGACTTCAGGTGCTTCTGTTCTGATATTTTACATGATGCCTTACTGACAACAAAATTCATCATCAGTGAATTTTGTTGCTTTTTCTTCTAGAAAAAGTTAAAATGTGAGAAAAATGCATCGTAACATCAGTTCTGTAAAAATCCAGCCGTCTGTCCAGCTTTAAAATAAACATTTTTTTACATGTAACTGAGAGCTTATTACAACAAATAATCACTTTTCTCTGCTCTGTTTGTTCTGACATCAGCGATTTACATGAAACTGTTTGAACTTGTGGCAAATCTTAATGTGTAAACGAGACTTTTTCATTCGTGGAAGCACTTAAAGCAGGTAGAAGTGATACCTGAGCGGAAGGCAGCCGTGATTAATGTTTATTAGGTAAATCTGTGTTTGGTGACTTAACGAGCTTCTGTCGCTTGTTTGTTTTTGTTTTTTTTGTTAATTTAGTTGTTGCGACGTCACTTCTGTACAGAATAAAACTGTTAACTTAAAACTACTTCCTGTTGTTTGGAGCGGTTGTGTGTGAAGTGTTTGTTTTGTCCACTAGAGGAGGCTCTGTGTCAGTTTGACTTGTTTACAGCGGATGTGACGCACTCTGCAGCGTCCGTGCTGCCTTCCAGTGTTGTAGGAAATTATCATTTTTTTTACAACGTTTGCTGTTCAGTAATGATCTTATAAAGGGCAAACAGGACGAGGTGAGTAAGAAATGTTCATTCTTTACAAGAAAAGAAGAGGACTCCATAAAGTTTGTTTCTATGCACATAAAATAAAATATAAAATAATAATCTAAAAGTTAACTGTTTCTCTATAATGGCAGATTATATTGAAGCCATATTAACTGACAATATAATACATTTATTTGTTTCTTTCTTAAAGATGTGCAGAAGCAAATTCTTTTTTTTTTTTTTTTTTTACTCATTTTTACTGTTTAATCAATCAGTTGTGTTTTAATATTAAAATATATTATTAATATCACCTGACTGAGCAGTAACATGCTGGTGCAGCATCTTTAATTTATTTTTTAACTTCAATATAAAGGCATTTTAATTTAATCTAATGTATTTTAGTTCTCTTGGCTTTTTTTTTCTTTTTCTTGCTATAATAGTTTTCTAATTCCGTTGCAATTTTATATTAATTTAATTTCAGCAAGAAGAGATCTGATCCTCCTGATCACCAAAAATTAAATCAGTGTGTTTACTTTTTCTGATATTGTTTATTCAATTTATAATTTGCAACTCAAGAAACGAGCCACATTTATTTGTTTGGGGGTTTTTTTTGTTTTGTTTTGTTTTTTTTTTTAAAGCAGGAAGCCAGAAGTCTGAGCCGGTTGAAGGGACGTGAAGGCATCACCGGCAGCTCACACAGCGGAGGCTCATTAACAGGCATGTGCGCATTTCATTCACTAATTATTGATTGTTTTTCTTATATCGAGCGTTAACAGACATTAAAGCAGATGAATATATGATGGTGACAGTAGTGAGTCGCTGTTTGTGAACTCTTGTCAGACTTTAACGGACGTTTACAGAGACGTGATGTCACCGGTTGTTTCCTTCAGGATGTTACTGAAACTTTCTTTGATTCACAAACTGCTGCTGCAGATTTATAGTCGTATTATTATTATTATTATAAAGACGTCCAGACAATATTTAACTCGCAGTTCAGTCAAGTTTTCAACCACAAGACAGAAAGTCATTGAAAAATCTGACATTTTAAAGCTTAGTTGGTTATTTTAAGTCTGTTTATCCGTCACAACCAGATTAAAATGTTTATTTTAACTCTTAAAAGCCACTTTTTAATTCGGCTGAACAAACTATGTCGAAATTGACTTAAATTTAAAATTTTATTGATAGTTTGTATAGACATGAAGCACCTTTTTCTTTTCATATTGATTAGAAGAGCGTGTTTTTAATGGTATATATAAAGTTATATATGTTAAATTGTCAGTTTTATAAGCAGGTTAAGTTCTAGTTTAGTCTGAAAGAAGCAGACGAGTTAAACAAACTGTAATCGACAATATAACGGAGCAGATTAGCAGAGCAGAGGCGCTTGATTTGAGTCACATTGGTTATCGGTGGGCGGGGTCAGTTGGGGGGGGGGGGGGGGGGATGAAGGTTTTAACAGTGTGTTTATTTAGTGTTTCTTTCCCTCCAGATCAGGGAGGATGGCAGGTCTGTGGAGATCCTACCAGGCCCTGATGAACAGATACCCCTGGACAGTCCAGATAGTGACGGCTGGTAGGAAAAACTCACAGACTTCAGGTCTTCATACAGAATACTGTGGTATTCTAATGGTTTAGGCTGTTGAAGTGTACTGGGGTCACATACGGTGACCTTTGCTCCAGTTGACAGAATGAACTTTTAAGTTTCAGAGTCAACAAAAAGAGGCCTTTGAGCTGAGAGATCACTGACAGGTTACAGACTGAGAGTCTCTCAGAGGCTGAACAGGTCCTGAAGTTACTTCCTGTCTTCTGAAAGTCAGTTTACAGTATGTTAGAGCTTTGGTGAATATGTGTATAAATCTGAGTCTTAAAAATAGTCACAATCATTTAAATCTGACAAAAAGTAAAAGTTGATACACGTTAAAGCTCCTCCACTCAGAAATGTGTTATGATTCTTCATTATCAATTAATCAATTAATTGTTTAGTCTGTATAATGTCAGGAAATGGTGAAAAATGCTGATCACTGTCGTCCAAAGGTTGTCAAATATCTTGTTTTGTCCTGATCAACAGTCCACAAGTCAAAGATATTCAGTTTACTGTCATAGAGACTGAAAGTAACTCATAGTTCATATTTGAGAAACATAAAGAGAATTCTGGGCTTTTTTCTTAAAAAATGACTCAAAACAATTAATCGATTATTTACGCCCACACGGTTCATATTTGACCTGTTTTTACAATCGAGAGCAATAAAAATACACTAAACACTAATTTTCTTTAACTCAAGTGACCCAGACTATAAAAAAATACTTTTTTATACATAAAGTGTTTCAGGTTAAATTTGACCGGTTTTTATTCACAAATAAACAATAACGTTCAATAAATCTTAATCTAATTATGACTGTTATGTTCTCCTGTTTTAGCATCAGAACAAATAGTGTAAAACCTAAAAATAAACTATTTCTGTTCTCTGAAAACTTCTCTAAGGATTAATCATCAGTTTATTAATGACTGATGAGTATTTATGATGGATAGAAAATAGATTCATGGCTCAGAAGTTTGGTATAAAGACTTATTATGAAGTGATGCTGTTAAAATATGAACATTATGTCGGAGTTAAAATAGTTGGCGATTCATTTTGTTTCAGCTGTAGCAGCTAATATTTCCTAACAGCTGATATATTATGTATAATGTACTTTAATCTGTTTCTTACACATTGTTTTGTTCCATAATGTTTGAATGCTGAGTTTTAATCTAACTGGAGGTCCTTGAACGCACCTTTAATAGCGTGCAGACGTCTCAGTTTGAGCTCATTTCTCTTCTTTTTTCCTCCTTCTGCAGTTTAAAATATTTTTGTGAAACATAAAACCAGTGTTTGGCCTCCAGTCAGATTCTGGATGTGTCGTGAACACAAACATGAGTGTTTGAGTCGCTGCTTCAGTGTTTTACAGTTTTATGGCCACTAGATGGAGACAAAGCTCATCAAACATATGATACTCACTGAAGAAGAAAATCAGTCATCAATCATTGAGATTATATTTTTTCTTATTTATATTTTAAATTAGCGTAAGTAGTGTCACTGTGATATCTTCTATTTGCTTGTTGTTGTTATATTTAGTAGAAAATGTTAATTGATCTAGTTTTAAATATTTGTTATTTGTCGTCTCTCAGTTTGAAAAGTTACTGCATATATGTGCAGTTTAGGGATACTTGATCTGTGCTCACCATACATATAGTGTTAATAGAATTATAATAATTATAATAATTAAGATTTTATGCATTATTAACCTTTTTTACACTGATTATCCTGCATATACTACTGCCCCGGATGCTTTAGATGTGGTTTTGTCTTTTTAAACTGACATCTGGATGCTGGAAGCTTCATGTTTATATATGATGATGATATTTAGCGCATTGATAACCATTAACATGATCAGCTTCTGGCAAGTTGCATCATTTTTTAAAGAGAAAATCTTTATAATCCACCAGTTTTAAAGTCCTGCAGCTTCCTGTTGAGACTCACCTGCTTCTAGTCTGAACATCTTAAACATAAACAGACTTTAACACTTTCACAGAAGAAGAGTTGAATCTTCACTTGTACTTTAGTTATGAGGTTCAAGTTTTTAAGTTGTTTGAAACCTCAAGGATTCGAGATTGGACTCAGATTTGCCAGAAAAGAAATAAAAACATCTTTGATACTCTGTTGAGTCTTTCTGTTTGTCTGTATTTGAGGAGTTTGACAGTATTGATTGAAACTAAAGTCCTCTCAGTCGTCTCTCTCTGCGTTTTACTGCCCATCAACTCGTCTCTGAGTCAAAGTGACGAAGGACATGATTGTATTTATGGCTCTTAAGGTGAACAGTTGACATTTTTCTGTTATGAAAGCGAACGTGTGTCACCTCAACTATCTTTATTAGTTCTCCTGTGACATTTTAAGGAAAGGTTACGTCTCGTTCAGCTGGTCTGTTATTACATTATGTGGTACGTGGGCTGCAGCGGCTGATTTAATGTTAGTACGGTTTAGATTTAGTGGACGGCAGCTTTTCCAACCAGCTGACGGTGTGTTTAATGTCTTTTTATGAGCTGGGACATAAAATTAACACTTAATATCTTCTTAAAAGGGGTTAAATTAACAGCTGTGGTTGTGTTTTCTTGCACCGTGTAGATGTTAAGTTAATTTTTACAAAAAAATTGGATCAAATTACTACATGAAATGGAAAATCGGTCACTTGTAGTAACGAACCTGCAGAGAATAATCACCTACTGAGCTTTGAAGCCTCTTTTAACTCATTATTTTGGTGAATATTGGACTCTCAGATGGACACAAACACTCCAATAATGTGTGATGTTGTTCTGTAAACAGGCAACTTTATTCTGTGATATTATGTCGGTGTTTTGTGTCAGTTTCTTCTCATCCAAAAATGATTTAATACAACTTTAAAAGTGTCGTCAGAAGAATTTGTGTTTTTCCTGTCGGCACTTTTAACGTCTTTTATTGTCTTGTTGTGTTTTTATTGTGCTCATATTTTCATGGTTTTGTATTTTTAAGCTGCAAACAGAATTTCCTCTTGTGGGACAATAAAGACGTGAACAGCTGTAGGAAACGACAGTCGACTGGTGAGGACACCAGTGAAAATTATTCTATACTGGGACGACTGGAAAGACAAGACAGTTATTAGAACGTCTGTCACTATATCTTAGTTTACTTGAATATTCTGCACTTACATAGTTTTCATTCCTCGTCTTGCATCATGTCCGTTTATCAGAACCTAAATGTTTTCTAGCTGCAATGCATTCTGGTCCGTTGATGCTCAGGTTGTTTTCACGCTGCGTCGACGGCATTAATCCAGTGTTGAACAGTGTTGCCCACATTATATATTATATTATATTATATTATATTATATTATATTATATTATAGAGCTGCATCCGTTATTTGATCGACTGAAAATTAATCAGCGATCATCGTTTTAATTGTTTTGAGTCGTTTGTATTGATTGTTTTAAACAAGTTTCCAGCTTCTTAAATATTTTATGAGTAAACTGAACATCTTTGGGTCGTCAGGACAAAACAAGACATTTAAGTTGCATCTTGGATTTTGGGAAACTGTTCGACATTTATCACAATTTTCTGACTTTATGGATCAAAAAACTGATTAAAAGAAAAAAGAAAATAATCAACAGATGAATTAATAATGAAGATGATTACTGACACCATATTCACAGCAAATAAATAGATAACGTAGCCTAAATGAGCCTCTTTTTTGTTGCAATTTATATTTTATTGATTTTGCTGCATAAACATACACAAACATTCTCTGGTAAGATAATTGTACAAACAGTTTACAAACAAACAAAAAATTATTGGCAAATTTGTGGCACTTAGTTAAGAAGTGAAACCAGATATAAACAGACTGCATTGATTATTGTCTTTTAATGTAACTGGATGTGATTGTGGCTTCGCAGCAGTTCTGTTGTGTTTTCATTGATGAGGAGATGTGATGAATGTTATAAACTAACTTTTATGATCCAGTTTTTCCACTTGCCTGCTTGTATTTACAGTCTTTACATGATACGATTCAAATACAGGAGACAAAACTCTCTCGTAGCTGCAGTTCAAACACATTTGTATCCTGAATATATTTCCTGTATTAGACTGAGACACAGTTTCCCTCCTCTCGTTTGTCCTCCAGGCTCTCTAGTGGGCGTCGGTGATGTCATCTCCCAACAGCTGATCGAGAGACGAGGATTGGCTCATCACAACGTGCGGCGGACGGCCAAGATGATGAGTATCGGTTTCTTCTTCGTGGTGAGTGTCCTCTCAGTAAGTGTTGTATGTGTTGTGTGAAAGTACGACCGTGACGGGATGGTTTTTATTCTCTCGTTAACACACTTGTTCAAATATTCACCAGAAATATACTTGTGATGTCTGAATAAACCGATGTGAGTGTTTTTAAAATCTCCTCCACTTAAAAATGTGTTTTTTTTTCATTATTACTTCATTGAACTGTTTGAGCTTCACTGTGCAGGATGATGTACGGCTGCAACTATCAATTATTTTCACTATCAATTAATCTGTCAGTTATTGTCTCAATTGATCAGTTAGTTGTTTGGTCTTTAAAAAGTCAGAAAATGTCATTTTGTTCCGATCAACAGTCCACAAACCAAAGAAATTCAGTTTATTATCATAAAATATTCACATTTAAGAAGCTGAAACCAGAGAATTTGAGTATTTCTGTCTTTAAAAAATGACTCAAAACGTTAAATCCATCATCAAAATAGTTGATTAATCTTCTGTTGATCAGCTAATTAATTAATCGACTAATCGTTGCAGCTCTAGAATGATGTTTGACACTAGAAAGTTTCTCTGTGTTCACCTTCGATTTGTGACATCACAACTGGTTTGGATCCAATCACAGCCCAGTATTCAACTAACACAGTCTGGACGTCATTTCAAGACATTTTAACTGGATAATTGAACTTTTTTTGTTTAAAAATCATATCAGATACAAACTATTATTCAAAGCAAAGTGTTTTTATGTCTTCAAACATGTCTGGAGAGGATCAGCCGTCTCCAACATGTCTCCAGTCTCAGTAAATTCATTTTCACGGTGAATTAAAATGAAAAGATGCAGCAGATATAATGTGGATGTTAAATGATCAGGTGTAAAAGGCATCTTTGAATTTTTATATAAAATATGTGCATTAAATGTTGCCTGTTTGCTTATTTGTCTAAAACGAGAAAGGAAATGAAAAGCACAATTAAAGTGTTTATGAATGATGGATTTATATTTCTGTGCATGGAGACACTGATCCACGTTACATTCACGCCTTTATATGTTTGTGAATTCGTCTTAATTCACCCGTCAACTCGTGTGACGGCGTTCTTTCATGTCTCAACATTTATTTATATTTCCGTAATCGTCTTATGCTCCACCAATCAGCCGCCTCGTCCTTTTAAATTATAGAGAGACGACGTATCGACTTGAAAAGACACTAAACTAACATGTTTACCGGCAGCTGTATTTACATTCATTCATCCAGGAGCCGTTTCATAATTCATGCTTCATGTATCAGTCGTCCAAACATTAATAATATATTTGTTAGTTTAGATTCAATCAATCTGCAGGAAACATCCACAGAAAGACAACGAGGTTCCTTTAATGAGACTGAATTTGTTTGTTTTTTTAAGGTGCAAATCCATCATTTACTTTATTTTAGAGCTACAATGCATTAATAAAATATATATTTCTGGCTCCGACACTGATGTCATCTGATTGATCTGTTTATATATTTTCTTCACAATAAAGGGTCCAGTTATCGGCAGCTGGTACAAAGTTTTGGACAAACTGGTGGTTGGAGGAAGTAAAAGTGCCGCCATGAAGAAGATGCTGGTTGATCAGGTGAGTGATCTTCTTCTTCTTCTTCTTCTTCTTCTCCTTCTTCTTCTCCTCCTCCTCCTCCGTCTTCTCCTCCTCCTTCTTCTCCTTCTCCTTCTTCTTCTTCTTCTTCTTCTTCTCCTCCTCCTTCTTCTCCTTCTTCCTCTTCTTCTGCTACTTGTTGTAAAGACCATTGTTTGTATGTAGATTAAAGGGTTCAGACAAAAACCATGAACGTCCCTGGTTCAAGTCCAGCTGAAGACCTTTATTCATCCTCCTCTCCCTCACCGCCCTTCATCTCTCCGTCTGTAATAATACTGAAAAGTAAAACTCAAAGTGGAGTCAGCTCACTAGTGCTTAACTGTGGATGTTTGATTCGATCTTCTCTTATCACGCTGGACTGGAGGAAACTCAGCTGTAAAGTTCGGCTGCAACTAAAGATTATTTTCACCAAAGCAGCCTGTCGATACATCTTACAGAAAACTGTGATATCGTGCTGCAGAATAGAATTTAGTTTATTTATGTAGCTTAAATGAAAACCAGTGATTACAAAGTGCTTTACAGAAGAAAACAGCATAAAACAATCAGTCAACCAAGTGAACAGATTGAAGCCAGAATGAAAATATGATAACAAATCAAATGGAAACAAGAACAAAACACATTCTGTAAACTGACTGGGACTAAATTCATGTTTACTTACAAGTTTCACAAAGAAATTAAATATGCAATTTTGAATAAAGACCATTTTTATCAACAGATGCACACACAAAACTCACTTCTACTGCACTGTAAAAATAAATCAGATGCTACAAACCAAAGACGAGGCCCTCTGGTATTTGATTTAGTCAAATCACATCCGGACAAATGCAGGTTTAAAGTAAAACCACCACAGAACAAGACTTCAGAGCTTTCAGTATCTGCCTTTTAATGAAATATTTACTGCAGCAAAGTGTCCGCTCCTACGCTTGAATAGTGATGTGGTCACACTGAGCGCTGCTCCCCTCTGCCTCCCTCTATGTAATATCTGAAGTGCCATTTGGTGATTTGAAAGATTTAAGGTGATGCAGCTGCGGCGTTGATCTGCGTCATACTTGAATAACAGATGAAAGTCAAGTGACCCTTTTATGTAAGTTTAATATGGAAGAAGCAGCGAGCGTCACTTCACTGTAAACAGCCGAGCACAAATCAGTCTCTCGAATGCAACTATTTAAAATCTTCTTTGAGTATCATCAGTGTTTATTCCTATAAGGTTTTCAGACTCACAAAGGTACGGTGGCCCACAAGAGCAAACACGCTGCAACTTAAGAAAACACATGCAAATATAACAACACAACACATTACAGAAACGATAATGGAAGTGTTTCCAGAGGACACTTAAGAGAGATGAACACATCAATAATTCATAAGCGAAAATGTTGTTAAAACACAAATGACGCCTCTTTCCTACTGTAGTAACGTAGACAACAAGCTACAACCTTATTTTCACCTTATTTCATTGGGTTTTAACAACGTTTCTCTTATGAATTATTGACGTGTTCATTTCTCTTAAGTGTCCTCTGGAACCACTTCCACTGCCGTTACTGTAATGTGTTGTGTTGTTATATTTGCATGTGTTTTCTTAAGTTGCATTGTGTGTGGGCCACCGTACAATAGACAGTTTAAAACCAAAAAAAAGGATCAAAATCGATGCAGCAGAACCAGAGATATAAGCTGTGTCTCAAATCACATATTTTTGTTGGTACACTTCATTGTAGTACAGTGTGTACACTATATATTACTGGCGTAGTGTGCAAATTTTGACAGGGACAGCCGTGCACTTACCGGAAATTAGCATTAGCTAGCGTTAGCATTCGCGTTATCGTTAGCGCTACCAAATCATTACAGACTGGTAAATTAACCCAATAAACATACTGATGTCTTATATCTGACAGCAGTATAGTGGTGCTTAGTGATAAAAACACATGTATGACGACATTTGTATAATGCGGTGATGTTCACCGTAGTTACAACGTACCCGGACACCATTTCCAGTTTGAAAATCGGTCCCTCCCCTTCCGCTACGTAGCCAAGATGGCGACCATTGAAGACGAGAAGTGCTCATAGTTCTACACTCAACTTTTTGACCGTTTTGAGCGCACCATCCGGGTTCTCACAGTGCACTGCATTTCCCATACTTCCCAGTGTGAACGCACTTGTGCACTCAAAATGTTAAGTGTAAGTACAGAAGTATGCGATTTGAGACACAGCAACAGTCTTTTTTTATTTTATGCGTCTTCTTCTTCCTTGTCAAAACCTGGTGCCTACGTTACCCACAATGCAGCTGGTCTCGATTCACTCAACTGTACAGATTCAGGTGTGTAATGCTAGCAGCAGCTAATGTAGCCTCAAACGAGCAGAGAGGTCTGGTCACCTCACTTCTGTCCAACACCAGATGTTTTTTTACTTTTTCAAACTCTTCAGCCGACGCTGACTCAAGTGACATCACTTGAGGCAATTTATCAGATTTCACACTGGAGACACAAAAGACTTTTCACAGTTTTATATGTTTATTTTATTTGCTCTGTCCCATTACTGTTTCTATTAAAAATCAATCCCTCAGTTTAAGTTTGATCCTGTTGTTTTCTTATTTGTGTTTGTGTAGTTGTGTTTTGCTCCGTGTTTTTTGGGAGCTTTCCTCTCCATCTCCGGCGCTCTGAACGGACTGACGGTGGAGGAGAACGTCACTAAGCTCAAGAGGGTGAGTTATCTTTATTAATAACTACATCGTAGCGTTAATCCCTCAGAGGCTCAGAGACACGTGGTCCTCACAGCCACGAGGTCCTGGGTACGATCCTTCATCCCATCTTTGATCTTTGGGGAGTTCCTCCTGAGTTTCATTAGTGCATCCTACAAACCTTCTAATCTCCGTCCTCCTTGAAATACTAAAATAGTCTAAAACCATTTTTAGTGTTTTCCCTACGTGATTACTCTCGTGTCGAGTGAAGCCCGTCTGTGTCAGAGCAGAAACATTTTCCAGGTGACTTCAGTTTGTTGAACCTTTTGAGACTTTTGGTCAAAACCAGCTCGAGGTAGAAGTTCAGAGTTTGACCTGATGTGTCCTCGACTCATCTCTCATTCATGAGGCGTGACAGACTGTCTGCTCTGCTCTCTGCTAGAACATCGCTGAAAATTAAATGAAATATTTTAAAACTCGAATTAAAACAATAAGAAACAAAAACTCAGTAAAATTCCTTTAATTTAATCTTGATTTACTTTGATATTTGTATCTGCAGGACTTAGAAAGTTTTAAGAATTATTTAAATCAGTTCCCTCATAAAAGGCCTTAAAACGTATTAAAAAAACTTAAAAAAGACTTTTGTGAATTAATTTTTCTTGCCTGTCGTTGACAGAACAGAGAGACGTTATACAACAGCGGATTGAGCTGCAGGAAGCTGTTTAATCTTTTTTTTTGTGGAGTAAAGCTGTCAGATCCAGCAGGAAGCTCAGTGACAGATGATGGACAAGTGTCAGTTTTTCTCAAATATGATGGAAAAAAACTCATTTATGTAACAAATCAATCAGTTTTCTGCCATGTTTCTGGGGCCAGATCACATTAATTGATTTAATTATATTAATTATAATACTATGAGAAATGGGATATAAATGTCAATAATTGAATGTACTTGATAACTAATTGTAGGTCTTATTGTTTGTACTGGTTTTCTGTCGTTCTTTGACCAATATTTATCATGTTATAGTTATTAAATTTTATTCTATGTGGTCTTATGCTGCGTTCACTTGCTCCTCAAGTCAGGAAGTCGTTCTTCTGACTTCGATGTGTTCATGAGCTTTTAAGTCATAATGTGGAAACAACAAGATGATGTATTTTGTTGTATTTTGTCCCAGACTTGTTGCTGCATCAGTTCATTCCCTAAACCACAAAAATATTGTTTTACCTGACTTGTTATCAGGGTTAATGCTAATAAATAACTTTCCTAACTAATCTAGGTCACTCTACATGTCACTCTACTATTAACAGGTTAGAACCTAAAACCAAATTACAAATTACATGTGAGGAAAAAATTGATATGCAATACTGCCATCAACCAGATATTTACTTTTGTCTGCCATGTTTCTGTGTAAATGACGTCAACTTTCAGCAAGACTTGTGCCAAAATTTTTGCAGACTTAATGTGAATTTTTCCAGTTGGGAATTCATTTTTCCAATTTTTCCGACACCACCTGAATGCCACATTAAAAAGGTCTTAAAAAGTCTTAAGTTTAATTTATCATTCACAGTTTTGCGCACCAGTAGCAGTTCAAATCTTTCTCATTCACCTCTGTTCTGCCTTCCTCATGGCTTTCAACTGCAATATCTGCAAAATGGTTTGTTTTCAACATCAACATGACTTTTAACCATTGAACAAGATTTTTTTTCTTTTTTTGAATTTCAGATATTTAGTCGTACTGGACCTTCATTTCTTCTGATCTAACTGAACCTGGTATTCTGTATTTAGACTTGACTTGACTTGGTCATTTCTCAGGCCAAAGAGTTGAATGTTTTCTCTGTGAACAGAACCAAAAGTAAACATCAGTACACAGAGAGGAAGTTTGGTTCAGTATCTGACCTGCAGAACTAACCTCTCATTATTATTAGAAACTATTTCCTGTGATGGAGGAAGAGAGAAAGAGAGAAAGAGAGCGAGGGAGGGACTGTGGAAATAGCCCGAGTGACTCATACCTTCATATATATATATATATATATATATGTATATATATATATATATATATATATATATATATATATATATATATATATATATATATATATATATATGTATATATGTATATATATATATGTATGTATATATATATATATATATATATATATATATATATATATATATGTATATATATATATATATATATATATATATATATATATATATATATATATATATATATATATATATGTATATATGTATATATATATATATATATATATATATATATATTGTGTGTGTATTGAAGTGTGTATTTGTATGCCTGGTCAGAGCTAACTGTCATCTTGTACAAGCCGCTCAAACGTCCGTCACCACCTTGCTTACCCAACGTGCCGCCGATCACCATCAATTACTTACGAGAGGAGACGTGCGGACCTGAAAGGCCAACGCGGTAAATGTCAGAAAGGACAGAAAATAAATGACAAATGTGCTCATTACACAACAGGACCGGCACTGAGGAAATGTGAGATGAAAATTAATGGAGCCGCTCTGTTTGTTAAAGCTCCAGTCAAGTTCTCTGTTGTTCCCAGCTGTCTCCTGTACTACAGACTGACTTTAACCAGTTCACTCTGCAAAACGGAGAGAAACTTAAAGGACGGGTTCACAGTTTTTCAGATAAAGTAAAGTTTATTTTATTTAAAGTGCAAAATCACACCAGGGTGTCTCAATACACTTTACAGCAGCAAAAAATATTAAAACAATCGACCAATATTCAGAGAATCGAGGAGGGACAACACACACAAAAGGAGAAAAAAAAAAAGAAGATGGGGTGAGGGAAAAGACTATGTCAACCCATGTCAATGTTGTTTAAGGCGGGTCATATGATTGCAAGAATAAGTATGTTTTGAGTCTAGATTTAAAGATTTCAACAGAAGTAGCTCGGTAGGAGAAAACTCGACTGCCTACTGATTTTTTTCTTGATTCTATGAACAGTAAGATATCCAGCATCATGTGATCGGAGTGCACAAGGGGGAGTATAAGGGGTGATGGGGTCAGAAAGATATGAGGGTGCAAGCCTATGTAAAGATTTATAAGCTAAGAGAAGCACCTTAAAATCAGATCTGGCTTGGATTGGGAGCCAGTGGAGGGAGATTAGGACTGGAGTGATACGGTCAAATTTTCTAGTTCTAGATGGTATTCTGACGGCAGCATTTTGGACAAGTTGTAATTTTTTAATACTGCAGCTACGTAGACCAGAGAATAGGATATTACAGTAATCCAGTCTTGAGGAAACAAAGGCATGTGTTAGAATTTCAGCATCCGCCATACTAAGCAGAGAGTGGATTTTTGAGATATTGCGAAGTGTGCAAAATCTGTCTTAAAACAATAGTCAGATTCCAATATGAACATTGAAACCTGTTTTTCTTGCTGTAATCATTCCTCCTGTTCATACTGACCATTAGCAGATCCCTTCATAATGACCTTACAATGTACCTCACATGAGGCTTCAAATGAGTCAAATCAAATATCTTCAAATGTCGAATAACTTCTTAGAACCAAATTATCTCCTGGACAGTGTTTCCTTGTTGACCTGCAGTGGGAGGATAGTAACAAAAAGAGGGAAATTTATGGAAAATAATCAAGATATCCTCTTGATTTGACTCATTTGGATGCTGAAGCTTCATATTAGCTTTAGATAAACTGAATATAATTTTGCACAAAAGGAGAACTGTGGATATTTGTCCACATCACTTACACTGAGAGCTCACTTAAAGGAGATCTTTTGATGGTCAGTATGAACAGGAGGAAAATGTGTTTCAATGATCATATTTGGAAAAAAAATTGTGAACCTGTCCTTTAGTGCCAGGCTAAACAGGTTTTAAGTCTGTTGCACCTGTAACCACACCCAGCTATGATGTCACAGTGTACCTGAAGTACACCTGTACATCACTGCAGCTCAGTGAGAAGGTCAGAAAAAACAAAATTTCAGCAACTGACTCAAATATCTTTAGTATATACACTAAATTGTCTTGATTATTGAATGTGTGGTATTGATGGACTCATTCACTGTCTACATATAAACTGTAAAGCTAAATGTTTCCCCAAAAATTTAATTATTATTTTGTGCAATTTATTTTAATTTTTCAAATCTGTGAGTAGTTCCTCTGTTTCCTTTGTTCTTTGCATTCTCGGATAGTCGTCTACATCAACAGCACACTCAAAAAAATCAAGTTTTAAACAAACTTTTGTCATTTTTCTAGTTCGACTGCACTACAAAATGATTAAAATAAACTGTGGTCGGTGGTCAGACAGCTCCAGGAACATGTCAGAAAGATTAAACATTAAATCTTTGGGAAAAACTGAACTTTCTTTAGCTTTTTCTTTAGTGTAAGTTGTATCCAACTTCACAGTTTAAATGATATCCGCTATATATAAAACACTAAAGTATATTAATGTCTTTCATGCTAACTGCAGCCGGCAGAGGTGAGAAAGGTCTCGTCCTCTCCTCAGTGTGGGAGGAAATATTTTGACGAGTCTCTGACGCAGCGATCAGCGATGTAATTTCACCTCAGGTGGCAAAAAAAGCTTGTTTGGTCATAATTAGAAAACAGTTTCAACCTGAAAAAAAAAGAATCTAACAGAAAAAAGATTCTAACAGGAACATTGGCTTGTTGTTTTTTATATGTCGAGACATGTTGAGGTGACCTTTAAGTAGATGACACAGTGATTTTGTGTGTGTGTGTGTGTGTGTTGTTTGTGTATAAACAACACGCACACCTTTCATATTTACCGTGGAGTCAAAAAGTCAACATCTACCACGAAGAACCTTTTGTTTCATCATTAAGAAAGAAAACTAATAGAACTTTTTATGATGTTACACAAATGTTCACTTATATAAGTACTTAAACTGTATACTTATACATATATATAATATTTTTTGGTAATATCAGCATGTTTTCCAGTAATGTTTGACCACATTAACTTTCTCTGTCTCTCTTCTCCATTCACGTGCATACAGTTTAAATCCTTTAAGAAATAATATGTAGTAATAAGCTCTTATCAACCAAGATGTTAGTAGGTGTGTTCTACTAAATGTTTTATATATAATCATTTAATTAACTATATATATATATATATCTATCACGTGCCCCTCTACAGTGAAATACCTGGCTTTCCTGCGCAAGAGGATGAACTTTGCCTTTTTCATTTGACCCAGCGCAGGTTGTTCCTTGCTTGACAATGATGACCTCTTTTATCCCGAAGCTGACCATCCATTGATGAGACAAACTTTACGGATCTGACTACTGAGTTGGGGTTAGAGTTAAGGTTAGGGTTAAGGTTAGGGTTAGGGGTTAAGGTTACGGTTGGGGGTTAGGGGTTAAGGTTAGGGTTAAGGGTTAAGGTTAGGGTTAGGTGTTAGGGTTAAGGGTTAGGGTTAGGGGTTAAGGTTAGGGGTTAAGGTTGGGGTTAGGGTTAAGGTTAGGGTTAGGGGTTAAGGTTAGGATTAAGGTTAGGGTTAGGGGTTAAGGTTGGGGTTAGGGTTAAGGTTAGGGTTAGGGGTTAAGGTTAGGGTTAAGGTTAGGGTTAGGGGTTAAGGTTGGGGTTAGGGTTAAGGTTAGGGTTAGGGGTTAAGGTTAGGGTTAAGGGTTAAGGTTAGGGTTAGGGGTTAGGGTTAAGGTTAGGGTTAGGGGTCAAGGTTGGGGTTAAGGTTAGGGTTAAGGTTAGGGTTAAGGTTAGGGTTAGGGGTTAGGGGTTAGGGTTAAGGTGCATTTACAGTATCTACATGTGATCATATATACAACAGATTTGAGATTCTTACTGTATTTTTTTTCTTTCTGTTTGTCTTAAACTCTTGTATCTAAATATGTATCAAACACCAATTAATGGAGGTCATGTAGGACAGAGAAGGAAGGACTTCCCATACTGGAGCATACTGGAGATATTTGGCTTCAAAGCTTCTCTTCATCTTGCTCTGTTTTGGAATAAAACTCCACCAACTGGAGTTTCAGCACATCAACATTTCTCACTTCATCCCCCACCGGCAGCTTCAACTGTTCAGTCAACCTGAGACCTGAGCAGGAGGCCAAAAGTTTTACACTTTCTAATCAGATATTTCATATTAACACAAACTCAGCGATCTGCAACTTCAGACCAAACATGGTCAACAGAACCAGTGTTGAACTGTTCCTAACTAAACTAAATGGTAGACTTTCAGTTTTATGTGCAACAGAGAGATTTCTTCCAACCTTAAATCATTGTCAACCTTCAGAAATGAACCAAAATGCATTTTGTCCAAGAAGTTCTCAGCTACATATCCAACAGACTCAGAGCCTTCATTGAAAGTGACTGTTGATGTTTTCCTCATTATGTTTATTTTAACTTTTTAAAATCTTTTTACAGGACTATACAGATGCCCTGATCTCAAATTACTATGTAAGTTTCCCTTTGTGGTTCTTAATTGTATTGATATTTGCATGTAAACTGAATATCTGTGTCTTGTTTAGTCATTAATGAACCATTAAATGGAAATAAATCATTTCTTATTGTGAATCAGAAGAGTGACTTGACTGCTGCGTGTTTGTGTTTCAGCTGTGGCCGCCGGTCCAGATCGCCAACTTCTACTTCATCCCACTGCAGCACCGGTAAGAGACAGAAACAATCTGATTAAAGTAAAGTTTGTGTTAAAGTGCAGAGAAGAACTATTTTAAATTGTACATCAATTGTAAAATATTCTAATTGTCTTAAAAATCCTTAATTTCCTCTTGATTAAACTATCAGATATTTTGGTGAATTGTATCCTAAGTTCATAATGTTTGATTCCTCCCGTTTACAGGTTGGCTGTCGTCCAGATTGTTGCTGTTGCTTGGAACTCCTACCTGACCTGGAAGGCCAATAAGATATGAAGAATGATCAAGTCCAGCCTGATGATGATGATGATTTTAAACTCATCTGTAGTGTGTGACATGAGCCGTTCTGGTCTCGTTTACTTGATGCTACTTACTCTTCTGATATTTCCGATGTGTAAAACTGTGACTGAGTCATTCATGAAGGTCGGGAGAAATGTTTGTCTTCTCTGAATGACAAATTCACACTTGAAAGTCAAACTTGCATTTGCAGAAATGTCTGTGAAAGTGTGTTATTTATGGAAATGGGATTTGGCAGTGGTGCCACAGTGTAGCCACACATACGCACAAACACACACACACACACTCATATATTAACACCTACTGGTTGTTTAATCTGTTGTTAATCACTTGAAATAATTAACTGAAGGATTTGTTGAAAGTTAATTGTTCCATGTTTTTGTTTTATTGTAAAGCAAAGTTTAAACTGAGATTACATGTTCTTCATCTCTTTATTCTGTGCTTTTCAATACATTCCACAATATTTGATAATATATTATAATCTACTTGATTTACCCACCTGCCTCATTTACATACCTCAGATTTAGTTTCTGTCTTCCCACAATTATTTTTTCTTTTCCATTTTCAGCCTCGCTAGTGATGATCCAGACTAAAATATCTCAACAACTATCCAATTGGTTGCCATGATATTCAGTACAGATATACATGTTACGTAGTGGATGAAACCTCTGACTTCTCCTCTAGCGCCACCATGAGGTTAACATTTGTTTTGGTGTTAATTGAAACAACTGTTGGATGGATTGTCAGGAGATTTGGTACAGACATTCATATTGAAATATGAATTGTAATATCTTTGGTGATCTTTGGTTACTGTTGCACAATCATGAGGTCAGATTGTTTATTTGTCCAGTACTTTGTGTTTACGACAATCCCAGCAAAACTAATAATATTCACATCAGTCATCAACTGTACTTTGCATTTAGTGCTAGTAAAAATAAGTTAGCATGCTAACAGGCTAAGCTAAGATGGTGAACATTACACCTGCTAAACATTAGCATGTTAGCATTTAACTAAAGCCTCACAGAGCTAAAAGCATGACTGAAGACTCTTAGTTTTGTTTAGATTTTGGTTATAGATGAAGATGAAGCAACTAACATCAGTCAGGACTCTGGAAACAAGCTGTATGGTTTCATGCTGAAGGAGCAATAACAAAACTTGATATTAAAAGTCAAATTCGTTGAAATATTTTTGAATTAAGCTGCATTGAAGCTGCTAGAAATTTGCCAGTAAACATTTTGGACTCATTGATGCATTGTTGACAATCAGAGTTATAGATCTTTGCTTAATTATCAATGTACAGAGTCTTTTTATTCACAATGTGCACATTTTTAATAACATAGACCTCTTTGGGGTAAACACTAATAAAGTTTTACATGTGGTGATGTCAATGGTGTGTTTGACCTAACTAACTTTGGTGGGTAATTGAGCTGTGGATGGATGGATGGGTGGGGGGGGGGGGTGTTTGGAGGGAGATGTGGAGGCTGCTGAGCTCGGCTTTCAACCAAATTAACTGTTTTCCTACACAAACACACTTGGGCTATAACAGGGAGCGGAAAAAGTCTGACGAATCCTTTGAAAATCCGCCAAATATTGTCTTCCCCCTCTGGGATTATGAGCCTCTCCCCAGAAAGTTGGAGCTCAGTTTTTCATTCAGCACACAGGCTTGCTGTGTTTTAAATGCATGCCAAGCTAATTAAATTAAGATACAGTAGCACTCTAACCCGTACATGAAGCAAGATCAAGCTTTCATGTGTTTAAATGTTCACAGTTCAAGCGGGACTCAGTACAGGCCAACACTTCATGTTGGGTTTGATATGAACCATGTGAGCACCTTTAATGATAATAATAATAATATTTGTGTTCAGATTATATGATTGTGACGGTCATGTTGTCATTTGTATCCTAACCAGCACAAGGATGAAAAAAACCTTCAGTGTTTCAAGCTGGTTTCTACTGAGGGGTGGTAAAAACAAAATAAATGAAACAACATTGAGGTCATTATTACACTAAATGCTGTATTTCAATTTAACATTGAAACTGTTATAAATAAGGTTGGAATTGCAGATTACTTAGGTTAGTGATTAATGTGATAATTATTTTCTCAGTTGATTGTTTAGTCTGTGCAACATCAAAAAATGTGAAAAAATGAGAAGTATTGATCTTTGACTCAAGTAAAAGTAACGACACCAAAACCTTAAAAGTACTCGATTACAAGTAAAAGTCCTGCATTATAATATTAAGTAAATGTATAAAACTATTAGTTTAAAAATGTACTTAAAGTATTGAAAGTAAAAGTACTTACAACAAAATGACCACACTCACTATTATATTTATTATATACTGTATATTGTATAGAGATACACAGAGCCTGTAAATATTCACCACTCTTGGAATTTATCATGTTTTGTTGTCTTAAAACATTGAATCAAAAAAGTGGATTTTTTGATCCTTTAAAGTCAATACTACAATGTGATCTAAATTAATTACAAATATAAGGGTTAGGGTTAGGGTTAATGTATTCTAAACATAGAATACATTATCTGTTTTACGTGTAAAATATTGATCTGTTAAGTAACTAGTGACTATAGCTGTGAAATAAATGTAGTGGAGTAAAAAGTACAATATTTTCCTCTGAAGTATAAAATAGCATAAAGTACCTCAAAACTGTACTATGTGCAGTACTTGAGTAAATGTACTTAGTTACTTTCCACTGCCTAAAGCCCAAAACTACATTTTCAAACTACTTGTTTTGTTCCACTAACAGTCCAAAACCTAAAGATTTCATTAACAGTGACATAAAACAGAGAAAAACAACAAATCCTCACATTTGAGAAGCTGAAACCAGCAAATTTTTGTAAGTTTTGCTTTTAAAATGATTCAAAAGATGAACCGATTATCAAAATAGCTTCAGATTTATTTTCTCTTGATTGACTAATCAAATAATCGACTAGTTGTTTCTAAAACAAATGTAATTTTCACTAATTGCATCTGGTCTTGAAAATGTAAATGCACAGTAAGTGTAATAACAGCCTGATCCTTTAATTAGTGCATCATTACTGGATGTGTATGTTTGCTTGAGGATAATCCAGAAGTAATTAAGCTCCAGTCTTGAATCAAAATTTTGATTTTGATGATAAAATTCACCAAATGTTTTTTCAATCAGAACATACAGAATGTGTTTGGTAACTGTTATCTGTCCACATACATGTAGCTCTACAATTCAACACTAACTCAACAGCCACTACAGTCTTCCCATGTGGATGTTAATGAGGTTATTTATCCAGTGTGAAATTATTTGAAATTATTTGAGTGCCAACTATGAAAACAGTTTAGAAAACTTGATCCATTCAGCTTAAAATAATCTATCTTTACGGGTGTCTAAAGTACGAACTTGCAGGCATGCAAGCAGTAAAGCAGCAGGTTCAGCACCGCGGACAGCTCCTGCATTCATTCTAACCTGAGTGGACAGATTTCATGTTTCAGAGTCTAAAAGTTATTTCATTAGATGGTTGTTTGGGAGTCGTGAGAGATAATTTTGCTCTACATGGCAGCTGGTTCAAAGACTGTTAACTCAAATGGACTGAAACTGTTTTTTTAAATGTTTTTTTTTATGTTTTTCTTCTTGTTGCTTCCGTGTGACTTCACATGAACTACAGCACTATGTGTAATCCTCAAGTTGCTCTTTTATTGTAACTGATCAAGGTGAAACAACCTTATTTTGACTAAAGTCAAGTCAGTTTTTATTTATAGAGGCCAGAATCACAAATTTGCCTCAGAGGGCTTTACAATCTGTACAGCATATGACATCCTTTATCCTTAGACCTTCAATTCAAATAAGAAAAAACTCCCCCAAAAAACCTTTTATGAAGGAAAATGGAAGAAACCTCAGGAAGAGCAACAGAGGAGGATCCTCTTCCATGAGGACAGACAGGAAATAGATGTTTTGTGTACAGAACAGACAAAGATAGAAAAATTACTGTTTGGAAAAACAGGATGACAAAATTATTGATAGATTGATAACCTCTTATATACACTAAAAGATGAGATGTTGTCAAGTATTTTCTTGTCACAAATTTCAAATTGATCATATTGAGCTTGTAATTTCAGAACTGTGCTAGAAAAGATAACAGTTTTAGATTCTAGTAACCTTTTAACTAACTTTAACTAAACTCAAGCAATTCCCAACCTGAAAAGTCTCTTCAAGCGCCCCTATATCCTCCTCTGGGAGTTCCCTCATCCCACTTCATAACCCAACTGGGATTGATAAGACATAAACCTAGGAGGGGTGGGGTGGGGGCAACCTTTATTTTCTGTCCATCACAGCATCCCCAGCTGTCCCTCAGGACTATATTGCCTCGTGTCTCGATAGTTGTCCAATTTCCAAACCGATATGTGTGCTTGCATTGACGTCAAAGCAGCAGGCTGGATGTATAAAACCCTCCGTCCTCTCTAGTCGCCGCTCACAGGGACTCTGCAGCCTGGTTCTCCGACTTGATCTCTCTCCGGCCGACCACGAAGTTTAGCTGCAGCATCTGGAGAGAATAAAGTGAGTAGTTTCGATTTGCTTTGTATTCTGTTTAAAGTTTGGTTGAATCGGTTTGTCTGCGCCACTGTGCCAAACAATACTGCAGCCAGATCTATATAAATATGACTTTTAGAGAAGCTTAAATTGTGACTGTCTTGTACTCAGCTGCATCAAATAAAACATATTTAATGCAGATAATACTTTTTGTCATTTTTGTGTCTTTTTAGTAAAGTTTAATCTTTAGTTTATGAATCAGCTTTTTTACGCGCGGACTTCTTTTTTGCTGCAGCAGAATGATCTAAACATAACTAAACTAAAACATAACACGTAGGCCTATAAGATATCATAATTTAGTTTATAGTTTGAACCAATACATGGGTAAGTCATCACTACCCAGTGCCTATGTTGACTATTATGCCTGGTAAATATACTGTAAGTTTGCCTCAAAGATTCATATCAGTGTAAAAACATGGATAAACTATAAAATTGCGCAACAGAAGGTTGTATCGATATTTCTGTGTAAGAGTTTTGATGTCAGCTAAATGAATTCTTCTGGTTGCAGGACATGAAGTCAGCCCCCTTGCTCCTGCTCCTCTCCTCGGTCCTCCTCTCGTCACACCTCCGCCCCGCCGCCGGCAGACCGCGCATCCTTCCCGGCTGGCTGGATGGCAGCGGCCGCTTCCAGACGCAGCAGCTGGACGAAGTGCTCCTCAGAGCGGCCGCCGCCGGAGACAGCGCCGCCTCACAGATAGTGGGCGACAACATCCTGAGGTTTCTCCAGGAGAGGAACCCGGACTCTGTCCACTGGCTGCCACCAGACGAGGAGAGCGAGGATAGGGAGAAAGAAGCACTGAGGACGGCGTCGCAGCTGCTGAAACGCAGCGAAGAACCGCCGCTGTCCATCGACCTGACCTTCCACCTGCTGAGGAATATGATCCAGATGGCCAAGATGGAGAACCAGAGGGAGCAGGCTCTGCTCAACCGCAAAGTCCTCGACGAGGTCGGGAAGTAAAGCTCTACTTTTTGAAAAAATGCCTCGTTAAAAACAGCCCAACCGCTGTCTCAGTATTCAAGACCTCTGACATTAGTTTTTGTTCGTGCGCCTGCCTTCCTCTCCACATCATTTTACGCACAGATGGTGCCAATTTACGCATCACAGCAACCGCGATAAAAATGTAAATTATTATTTTGAGACTTAGTTGGAAAATATGGAAACGGACTTCTCAGACCCTTCCGTCCCCTCCATCATTCTCTGGCTTCACCCTCATCCTCCCCCTCTGAACACACACAAAGTCTCCTCCATACTCGACTTTTCGACTTTTGGTGGACTTGACGCTATCCGGAAACTGTCGAGTCTAATTGGATTTCACACTCTGATGTTTGGACATGGTTTAATCTAGAAATGAAAATGTCTTTGCGGTGCAAACCCTGCACTCCTTAAATCACTGACTGGGTTTTGACATGTTTGATTTAAATACTTCAATAACAGTTTGACTTTTGCATCCCAAACAGAACCAGTTTCTGGTCAGCAATCTGGGTGACCATGATGTTGTTTGTATGGCTATTTGTGGCCTCAGCAACCAAATTATTCTGAATAATGAGAGGTGCATTATGGGTATTCAGTCAAAACTACTGAAACTATTTCACAAACTATTTCACAAGCAGTCATTTCTGCACATTTTTAGTGAATTGTTCTGGTAAATTAAAACATTTGTAAGCTCTGACCTCCAGTTAATGATCACATTAAAGTAAACAAATACACCTAAATGTCAGACTATAATGATAATAGGCTGTGTTTTGCTTTGTTCCTTCCTCTGATAAATTTATCTAAGCTATGATTTTAAACACTTCTAAAAGGTTCATTTCAGCACCTGCAGAAAACCTCTTTGACAGGGTTTCTCATTGGCACCATAAATGATTCAACTGTGGTTTAATCCTGAACAAGAAGTTTCCCAACAGAGTCGCTGTTATTAAGACTATCAGAGACATTTGGCCAGTTAAAGAGACTAATTAGCCCATAAGAAACCTCTAAAAACATTCACCACTATGTATTGTAACTGCTGTGGTTCTCCAACTCTTATGTGTCACTCTGATCAAATGTTCATTGATTGATTGGATTTGGTTTGAAAGCAGAGGTGAAGTAAAAGAAAAAACTACACGATTATGTATTTCTGCACCTTCCCTTCAACTTCTTTTCTGTCATTTCCTTTGAGCAGGAGCACTATCACCTGTACTGTATCAACTGTAGCATGCTAACCTACGAAAAAAAAGAACAAAAAAAAGAAGCTTTATTTTACTGTAAACATTTCTGTCTGACACTGATCACATCGTCTTTGTTTTAGCAAGAGTTAAAAAAAAGCTTTTTTGCCATTTATATTTTGTAATAAAAAAGTTTGAAGTAAAAATCGTTGTTTTTGATTCTGTAATTGTACTGATTATGAATCTGTATTGATCAACAAAAAATATAACTTCTTGTGGCTGCTATATATTGATCCAATGTTTTTCTATAATACGATCTTTCCCCAACATACCTGAATGTCCTGCTGTAATCTGACCACAAAATCCAAAAATTCACCTCACGTCTAGAACAAGATCTCAACACCTACTGGACAGATTTCCATGAAATTTGGTTCTGATATTTATGGTCCCAAGAGGATGATTCTTAATGATTTTGGGGGAAACCGTCTGATCTTTAGTCTTGTGCCACCATCAGGTCAAAATTTCCACCAAATACCTAAAAAACAAACGGCTGGATTTCCATGAAATCTGATATGAATCCAAAAGTTTTGGTAACCTGACAACTTCTCCTCCAATGCTACCATCAGGCAAATTGTTCCACATGTACACAAGAAAGTTAAAAAAAAAAAAAAAAAATTAAAAATTTAATTTTTACTTTCAACTGTATATACCCCACAAGCTTTTTCTGCAGGATGAAGCTAATTCCATGAATTCTGCTGAATATATTCATATTTCCAAGAGAATGAACCCTTCTGATATGTGCTTTTACTATTTTTTGATTTAAGGTGCAAAAATAGATGTGAAATGACCCACAGAGAAAACTTTATATTTACATTCAGGTGTTTTTGCCAGTTTAAAATGAAAGCCTCAAACATCGGGGACCTTTGTTGTCTGACAAAACATTGAAATACTGAACAGAGGAAGTTTATGGAGTGTCTGAAATTGATAGTAAATTTCAAAGACTGACAATTACATTTTAACATTTCTTGTGGATAGTTTGATTAATCAGATTTCATGGAAGTTCACCTGTCGCCATCTTGTTAAACGGTTGATGGGCTGTGAAAACACCACAGACAACGATAGAAATAAGTTCTGGACTTTATCGTTCCATCTCTGACAAACTCTGAACAAGGGAGCAACGTTTGAGCGTCTGGTTTCTGTATCGATGGACTATCGATCACTATCGATTGCATTCAGTCCTGTAAAAAACAGCTTAATGTGGCTCAGTTCATTCATTTTTTAGCTGTTCAGTATGTGATACAGACTGAAAATTAAATACAACTCAACTAGACTAGCTGTTGAAGTGTAGAATTTTTAAAATTTTATTTATTTGACAGGGACAACACTCATTAATCAACAGAAAAATAACTGTGAATGAGCCTGAGTTAGTCTAGGAGGCTCATTTTCATCATGTGTCCCTGACCAGATGTTGAAAAAGGCAACCTAAACCTAGAATAAAATGACGTCTAGTAAATTTCATGGCATACAACATAATTAATACGCACAGACTATAAACCGCACATATCCACCAATCAAACAATGTCACAACACAATATAGAATAGTTAACAACAATACATACTAAGTAAAATAAGAAAAAAACATTCAGGGAAAGGAGGAGCAAAGGACTGATAAAGTAAAATAGACAACAGGAAGGAAGCAGAGAAGCAACTAGAGTTCAAATGTTTTCGTTTGATTGTTAACGAGCAGCTTCAGCTGAAAGAACAGGAAGTGTTCATTTCTCTAATTTGATGAATTCAGATCAAATGTGACTAAACACTTTGTCATCACGTTAAACCCGCTTGTTAACTTTTATCACTGAAGCGTTTTTACGATCCTTTTAGTGTGGCGGCTCAGACGTGATGATGAGGTGACAGCTGATGGTTTCTTGTCCTAGTAGCTGAAACAGATAAAAGAGAAGAAGAAGAAGAAGTAACAAGCACAGAAGTCAAAACAGCCTCTGGGCACTTTTTGTTTTTATGACTCAGTCCAAACTGTGGGTGTGTTGGTGACTCTTCTGCCTTATCACCCTCCATGTGTATGTGTGACTGTGTGTATTGGTTCAGTTTAATCTCCCTCATTGTCTTGTCTGTCATTACACATCACTTTGTAGATTAAAGCAAAACTGCAGAACTCAAAAACAAGACCAGAGATGGTTCACAGTGCAACAAGCATTATATAATAGTTAATTAAATTTAAAAAGACTAAAATATAACAGTGGCTTTAGTATATATTTGTGCTTCATTTTACGTAATATTATTATTGTAATATCTTTATGAAACAAAGTGGCCACAGTCACAATCAATATCCTACTGTAATGTCACTGAGTTTTACAAAAGAGGATAAGACACTTTTTCCACTTAACTTTTATTAAACACTCACCGCAGTCATGCACCAGTGAAATTACATAAAACAGTACAAATCACCAAAATATATTATTAAATAAGTCTGTTTACAGACGATGTGCTAGTGTATTTACAAAATTACAGACAAAAAATCATGCAATCAGACGTAATAAAAACCTCACCAGTAAAAATAAAAATACAAGCAGCATATTTATATATGAAACATGAAAATATAGCATTGTATGAGAAATAAAACCATACTATGTCTACATTGCTTTAATTAAAAAGTTGTAAGAAAGGATAAGAGCTGTCCAGAAAGCTGTGACCTCAAATTTAAAAATCAGCCTTTGTCACCTGACCTAGAAACAACCACCAGGACTCTGTCTACAAGGGGAAACAGATCAATAATATATTTTGGAGCAATGTCTGCAAGGTCTCAAAAGTTAGAAGTATCATTTTTAAAAAATCGATGCAATAGCTGGCACAGGAGATGATCATTCATCTGTGTCACTGATGATTCATTCTGACCCAGTTGGCACCAGAGGAGCCCTGACTGATACCAGCGTCAAAAAAATTAGTCCACGTAAGAGAAAATAAAAGCATTGACATCTCTCTGCAAATCCACAACCTCTTCCTCCACTTCTGCCCACCTCAACTGTTGAGTCATTTCACCAACCATCATCATCAAGGCTGTTTAACTTGAAGTTTAACTTGAAGTTTAACTTTAAAGTGTAAGGCTGGAGTAACGTAAAAAACATCTCCTGAAACAATCAAAATGGACAATATGTTGGTCCATCTCAGTACTTTCCTGATTTCCCTACTCTGTCTGTGGCACTCAGACCCAAGGTCATTCATTCAACAGCTCACAAATATATAGTAGAATTTATTTTTTTAAAAAGGCTCAGTAATGTCCTAAAACATCTGGGCACTGTAGTTTTTAACAAACATTACTCTAACAGGAGCAAAGAGTGCATTTTTTGGGGAACTATTTTCAGCAGTGGATGAATACATTTATACATTTGGTGCTGTAGTGAGTATTTCTGGCAGCAGGACTACAGTGTGTGTGTTCATGGTAACGAAGGAATATATCACCCAGTATAACGATGTGGTTCACTGATGTGTTTAAATGGGACATGTTATGCTTTTTGTGATTTTCTGTTATTTATGTACTGTTATGATGTTGTTTATCTATGTTAAACATGGTGAAAGTCCCAAAACTTTGAGGTTAACATACATAGAAATGCTCACTGCAAGTCAGAAACCAACCTGCTTCAACCTGCTCTGAACACTGAGTTTTTCCTACCTTGTGCATAAACGGCCGTCTGTTCCGTAGCTTTTGTTTCTAAGGCTGTTCACGTTGTTAACTCTCATATTTTGGATCATATTCAGGCTCGAACATGTACGGATGTTTTTGAGAAGTTGACATTTTGAGTAAAGAACATAAATCCTACCACTACTGTTTGTTGATGTAGCGTCTGGAGCCGCTGGAAGTCTGCTGAGGAGTCAGTATAAATTAAGATATGGAAAAATATTCCACTAGAGCCCCAAATTAAAAATATACACCTGGAAATATGCATAATATGTTCCCTTTAAAGGTGATTTTCTATGTTTTTCTTATTGTCAAATCACATATGTTGAGCCAAAACAAGAATGAATTGATCTACTTACAAGTATTGTGTGTGTATCTAAAGCCTGATATATCTTATTCCTCTGTGACCCCTGTTGTTGTCCAAAAACTATTAAAAACATGTAAATGAACCACAACGTTACAACATACAGTTTGCTCCATGCGTCGCTGTCTCCAGTTTTCAGTTGCTAACTTTTCTTGTTAAATAAGAATTTTAAAATGTGTCCACTCTAAAACAAACCACTTCTGTTTTATTCTTTAATCCTATTCTTTTTTTAATGTACATAATACACATAATCTTAACAGTTTCTGCATTTTCTCAGTCTTATAATTCTCTTTACGGAAGGCTGTAGAAAGTATTGTAGCAGAAAGCTATATAAGGGCTTTAAATCCTGATGTAAAAAGACACACATGAACAAAAATCTTTTTACTTTTCCTCCCACAACGCAGAATACAGTGCTCAATCCATTATGAAAATTTCCTGTGAGCTATATATGGGTAGATATATTTACACACAATACACAGGCTTTTATTTTACAAGACAAAAAGCAACAAATGTAGGAGGCGAAAATCTGTGCATGTCAGTCTTCCTGCATCTGGGCTGCTGAGGGACAAAACACAGATAGATAATGTATATAAACGTATGATTTTTATCATTTTAGGGGTTTTTCTTCTTTCTTCTGGAGGATTATGGTAAACCTCTACTTCCGTCTCTGTGTTGTACGTTTCATCAGGACTGCAGGGACCTTGAGAAAAGAACAAAAGATGAATATCATGAGATCAGTGTCACCATCCCACGTCTAAACAATCACTGGTGACTCTCCAACTGCTCGGCCTGATGTCCCCGTTCCACACAAATACAAGCATGGAGGAGGATGCTGTCGCGGTTGTTGCCTTTGACTGAGTCAGCATGAATACACTGATGCTGTGAATGAGGGGAATCCTTCGCTCTCTGCAGCGCTCTTTTACATAAGTGATCTTGTTAGATGATTTCACACATTCCCTCTGTACGATACACAGTGAGCCGCTGACTGCTGGCTTCAGACTGTGCACATTTCCAAAAGTTAAAATTCATCAGCAGAGCAACAAGAACATCTATAAACAGGCTCTGACACATTTGCACGACTTCAGTTTGAGAGCTGTCGGTACTGTTCTTTCTTTATAAGCTCAACAAGCCTCATGCTGTCTGAATATGGCAAGTTTTACACATATAAGTCCACAATGAAGCACAAAAATAACTGCATTCTTATACATTTCAAGGGCAAAAAGTTTAGTGACCTCTGTCCCATCGAATGACCTCCATGAATGAGCAATCCACTGATGAGGACGGTAAGAGCATCTGAAAGATTTTCTTTTGTGAATATTGTAGTTTTTATTCTCACTACATACAGTGTAGAGTTCTATAATTCAGAACTAAATTAGAATATCAAATTGGCTCTGCAGTCTTCTATGAGTCTGTTTTTGCGCTTTAAAATAGACATATTCTGCATATTTCCAGGTCTATATTTATATTCTGGGGCTCTACTGGAATATCTTTACATGATTTCCAGTTAAAAACTCCTTATTTATCTTCTACTGGCTCTTTATGAAGCCCCTCAGTTCAGCCTCTGTCTGAAACAGGCCATTTTAGCTCCTGTCTCTTTAAGGCCCCGCCTCCTGATGAACCCACTCTGTTCTGATTGGTCAGCTTCCTGAGGCTGGGTCTCAGCAGACTTCCTCTGGCTCCGGAGTCTAATTAAACAAACTATAGTAGCAGGATTTCACTTCTTTTTCTTGCTCTTTACCTGAGATGGAAACTTCTCAAATACATCCGTATATGTTCAAGCCCGAATCCAGACCGACATATGCGAGTACACAACGTGGACAAAACCTTAACAACAAAGACTATGGAACGGACAGCAATTTGTGGGCATGCACGACGAGCTGACATCATCATGAAGAGGAAGTAGAGATAACTTTGCAAACGAAGTGTTCAGAGCAGGCTGAAGCCCTGACTGTTGACTTGCAGGGAGCATTTTTACATCCAGTACGTTCACCTCAAGTTTTGACCTTTGACCATGTTTAACCCTCCTGTTGTCAAATTTAACCCGTTTTCAAATGTTTTTATATCAGAAATATGAATTTCTCTCATCTAATTGCCTGAAAATCACATGGATGGTTCCATATCAAACACTTTGCAAGTAAAAGTAATGATCACTACTTTCATGGAATTTTGGGTGTTTTATTAAAATTTATAGCATCTGTGGACTTTTGTCCTGCCAAGTCAAAATTGACCCGGGATGACAAAAGTTGCATGGTCGACAGGAAGACAACAGGAGGGTTAAACCTGCATTAACAGATTTTTTGACTCGGAGGCAGCAGAAAACAAGTTGTGAACACAACACTGTCATATTATCAGCTTTTAAGTTGATATGTTGAACTTGTTAGCAAACAGTTGCTTATTTCCACATCCAGCAGTTACGGAGCAACATTATCATTCATGTGGAGTCGTGTTTCTGTCCACCTGGTGAATGTAAGTCCAATATTCACTCTCTTTTAGCTGTTTTTGCTCTCTACCAACTCCTGAGGGAAATATCTGGCTCTTTAGCTGCTAAATGCTCCACTATGTTCACCAGCTAGTCTACAGCTAACTGTGTCTGTTTGCCCTTTGGTTGCTGAGCAGGTAGTGTACAGCGGCTTTTTAGAGCTTTTTCTCTGAAAACAGCTGCCTGCTGTGACCAAAAACGACACTATGAGAGCGCTGAGAGTGAACCAGAACAGTAAAGTTGCAGCCGGACAGATAAACAATGAGCTGAAACTCACTATAAAGCTCCGTAAAGCCGAGAGGAGCTGCAGAGTCACTGATAATTCTCTGTAGGTTCATCACTACGAGCCTAAACCAACACATTACACACTGACATTTCATACACTTTTAATATAAAAAATTATTGATTATAGCTGCTTTAACACTGACATCTGACATCATAATAGGATAAAAATAATAGGGAATCACAAAAAGCATAATATGTCCCCTTTAACGTTAAAACATCTGACCAGAGCAGACAGAGCTGCTGATGACTGAGAACTGGAAGCTGATTAACTAATGGGAAGAGGCTGACGCTTTCTACACCAAAATCAAAGACACTGCAAAGCCTTGGACAAAGAAACCCTGATCAATTCATCAATACAGGACATCAGGGAGATTCAGAGGAGCAAAACACACCTTGTATCCCTTTTTCAAATCAGTCCTACTTTCAAAAACATGTTTAAAAGGTCAGAATCTGCACTTCAGTCATTCAGAAAAAAATAAAAACTACCTCTGTTTTGGTTTTAATATCTGGAGCAGAAGTCAAGTTCTGACTCTTCTCCTCCTTCTTCAGGATCTTCTCTGTCATTCCCCAAACCTGAAGATGATACACAAAGACATTTTAACATATAACCTTATCCAAAAAAAAATAATAGTCCAAATCCTTAATTTACCTGTTTTTTGGCCCCAAATGGGAGGCAAGTCCCCATAATGTGCACAGACTCATGTCCCCACAATGTCATTAAAACAAGTAAACACACACATGCTGTGTTATTTATACAGTAAACAGAGCTATTTAAACTGTGTAAATGGAAACTGAAGGAAATTGTGTGTAATCCTCCTGCAGAGCTGTGGGATGTTTACTGAGATGCTCATTTATGGATGAAAATTCTTATTCATATATAATAAAAATACAAACATCTAAAAAACTCCTGCCACAATGGGTTTTTTTAAAATCTATTGATTGATCAGATCTTCTTCAGGCACAAACAGAAAACATTATATTATATATACATATGTAGATAGATAGATAGATAGATAGATAGATATGTCTCAAAATGATATATATATAGTATGTATAATGTGATGTTTATTAGTGCTGTTTGTGCCTGAAGAAGATGTGATTGAATAAAAAGTTGAACAGTAACTAAAAGAAAAAGCAGATTCTACTTTTTGCACTGGTTTGGTCTTAAAACAGGAGTTTTTTTGCTCTCAATACTGTTTATTAAATATATTTTTGACTTTCAGAAGAGTTAGAAACTTTACATCTGACACAATATTTTTTATCATTAAGGACTTCATTATAATAATAATAATAATAATAATGATAATAATAATAATAATAATAATATAATATTATCATATAAAACCCAAATACACAGCAAAATCATTATAACACAAAATATATTCAAACAGGTGAAGAAAAAAGACAAAACACATCCGGAGGAGAAATATCAGCAGTGCTGCAACTAATGATCAACCAGCATCAACCAATCTATTGATCACCTTCTCGACTAATCAATTCATCAACTAGTCCAACAAAATAAATAAATAAAAATAATGAGTGCCACCAAAAGCCAAACAGATGTGTCCAAGCTGCCTTATATAATATTTCTACATACCGGGGCAGAACTCGATGTTTCTCAGCATGTCGGCGAGGTCGTCGGTATCGACGACGAAGTGGCTCATATTCTCATAACCGAGCTCTGGACGCTCCATGCTAGACGCCCCGGCTGTTGCTGCCATTCTGTCAAAACACACAGGTTGGTAAAATAAATCCCAAATTTTAACTGTTTCAAAATAACAGTTCAACAACTCCACAGGACACAATTTAAAATACTTTCAGTTTGTGGCAAAGATGCATTTTTCTTATTGGAACTGAAACTGAATTTTAAAGGAAATTAAAATGTATTTTTCACAAATTTAGGAATGATTCAAAGGATTGATACACGCAAATTCAAAACACACAATTCAGACTGGGATGTAATATTTACTTTAGTTCCACTGTTTTTGGGTGAGACGTTGTAATGTTGGTAAATTAAATCAAACACATACTTTATACTGTTCATTTATTGCCAGACATTGCAGAGTTCCAGCTTTCTATAAGCTGATGTAGATATTCTTCCAGATATAAATTCACTTATAGTTGATATTTTGCTTTGAAATGAATCACCAGTTTGTTTAAAAGTCTTTGTGAACCACTTTTAGATGATGTGACACATTAAAAAGCAGAACACTCAGGAATACTTGACTCATTTCAGGTTAATGGCCTCCAATCTGCAGCTAGTACATCAATAAATTCAACAATAAATATTTAAACAGGCAAACTTCCGTTTTGAATGTTATTGATGTCGATTAAAGGCCAATATTGGCTCAATTTACCCACACACACACACACGCACACGCGTTTACTTTTAGGGACATTACACATTCGCTTCCTGGAGACTTATTATAACCCGAACCACTGACACAAAAATCACATTTTTTTCTAATTGGGACGAGGCTTTTGTCCCCAATTAAGTGGTTTTGAGTCTGAAATGTGTCCCCAACACACACACACACACACACACACACACAGTGGTCTCCAGTCATCCTCATATGGCCGACCAGTGATGCCAGTGACGCCATCCAGAGCAGATTTGTTTGGTTTTTCGTTCTCTAGGCAACAGGTGGATCATCTGCTACATGATGTTTACGAGATGATGAGCAAACGTCTGGCAGAGAGCTGATGACTGTTAACACACAGTCGGTCTAAATACAACGTAAACAGAGAGTTTATTGTTACTGCTCATGTTTAAAATTGAATAATAGTTTCTACTTTTATTCTAGATTCGGTTTGTTTGTTGTGTTTGTCCTCACGTTTTCTGGATTAATCCATGTAAGTTATGTCAAATACTTGAATGTCGCCTGGTGGTTTCATTTAAGAGGCAGGTTTTTCACAATTTTCTGTCTTAAAACAACAGTCAGGAGATCAAATGGACGTTGAAACAGGTTTTGCTTGCTGTTATTATTCCTCCTGCTCATCTTGACCATTAAAAGATTCAATGTAAGTGATGGAGGACAGAATCCAAACATGTATTTAAAGGTTTATCTGAAGATAATATTAATAATGAGTTAGTCAAATAAAGTGGACAAGGTTCCATAGTTGTAATCTTTCTGAATGTAATAAAGAAGAATATTTTTAAGGGAGCATCTCAAAATGTTGAAAGTCTTGGAGAAACTGAAAGTATCTACAATTTAGGGGTGTGCCCAAATACAAATATATTATTCGGCAAAGCACAAATAGTGGGTTTTTACAAATATTTGTTTCATATAAAAATTTTAAAAATTATTCGTTTTTGGGAAGAAAAAAAAAACATGTTAAATAGCAGCACACAGGTCGGTTACATCACTATCTCAGTGTCTCTCCTCTGCTCCGCTGTTACGTCTATCAGCAGGTCTCAACAAGGGGAGTCACATCCACCTGCTACATGACGCACATTTCCTGATTTGGACATCACTCCCAGAGTTGGGAGAGATAAAACTGAACTACTGACACAAATGAAGTGCTCCCAAGGGAACACTTCATGAACACTTATTGTAACACTTAAATTTTCCAAAATTAAAAGTGTAATAAAAACAAAAACAGGATTTTTAAGCCTATTTCCACTTTGAATTCAAATACAAATAATTTTGCTGCCTCAACAAATACAGATACAAAAACAAATACTGGGCCCTCTGCACATCCCTAGTACAATTGATAAGTACAATTCATAATATACATAATATACCATATAGTATTCTTGGTTTAATTATTATATATTATTAATACTTTTCAGCAATGTCTAAAATATCAAGACACATTAAAATGTTGCTGAGGTAAAAGAATAAAAGTACTTAAAGTATAGAAAGTAAAAGTATATTGTCAGTTTTCAATATGTATTAATGTTGAAGCTGTTCATACTGTTGGGTAGTTTAATGTACTGTATTACAGTCCTTATATGTTTTTAAAAACTTTATCTGCAAAGTAACTTGTAATAAAAGATGTCAGATAAATGTAGTGGAGCCAAAAGTACATTTTTCTCTAAAACATGATGGAATAGTGATGTATAAAGTAGCATAAATTCAGTCCCAAGTATCTAAAAACTGTACTCAAGGATAGAACTTGAGTAAATGAACTTAATTACTTTCCATTTACAATTAAATTCTTTTAAATTTGACCACATTCACTTCAATCAGAGCTTCACCACAAAACGCACAACTTACTTTTCCAGTATATCTGTGGCGCTCTGCGAGTGTAAAGAGAGAGAAGAAGAAGACAGACAGACAGAAAGAATGGAGGAAAAGAGACAAAGTTAATCACATTGTGGTTCAGTTTTCAGTGCCAACAACATCAGTCAGAAGCATTTGTCAGACACGTCACCGCGCAAAAATAAAAACATGATTTGAAGAAACACTGCCAGCTGCCAGAATGGCCTCACGGTGTTT
Organism: Thunnus maccoyii; assembly: GCF_910596095.1. Classification (NCBI taxonomy): domain Eukaryota; kingdom Metazoa; phylum Chordata; class Actinopteri; order Scombriformes; family Scombridae; genus Thunnus; species Thunnus maccoyii. Next base: position 3,107,417 of record NC_056549.1, on the reverse strand, counting down.
ACTATCTGCTTCCACTAACTCTATCTCCTCTAACACCTGCTTTGGCAGAGGACGTAGCTGAACATAAAACAGTGACACCTGAGGCTCATACTTTCTATCACACACACACCACTTTTCTCAGCGGAGACGGAGTGACGCAGACAGGTTGCATCAGCAGTAAGGAAGCTGAATTTAGTATCAGCCTTCAATCTCTTCAGAGACGAGTGGGACTGAACTGAGAGGGAACCGTTAAAGTTCCTGCAGTCAAGTTTTACTTTTAACTTAAGTTTTTCTTAAAGGACGAGTTCGCAGTTTTTCAAAATGTGTCTTAAACCAACAGTCAGGAGCCCAAATGAACATTAAACCTGTTTTTCTTGCTGTAATCATTCCTCCTGTTCATACTGACCATTAGAAGATCCCTTCATAATGACCTTACAATGGAAGTGATGGGGGACAAAATCCACAGTCCTCCTTCTGTGCAAAAATGTATTTAAAAGTTTATCTAAAGCTAATATGAAGCTTCAGCGTCCAAATGAGTCAAATCTAGTAGATATCTTTCAACGTTACAGTCTTTTTAGTGTTTTTATTACTATACTTCCACCTGCAGCTCAACAGGGAAACACTGTCCGAGGAAACACAAAGAGGGAATTTGATGCTAAAAAGACTGTAAATGTGTCAGATATCCACTTGATATGACTAACTCAGACTGATGAAGCCTCATATAAGCTTCACAGAGACTTTTAAATGTCTGTGTGGACAAACTGTGGATTTTATCCTCCATCACTTCCATTGAAAGCACATTTGAAGGATCTTTTAATATCCAGTATGAACAGGAGGAATGATTACAGCGAGGGAAACCTCTTTCACTGTTCATATGGACACCTGACTGTTGTTTTAAGACAGACTGTGAACTTGTCCTTTAATAAGAACTAATTTTCCAAGGCAGAGACGTGTAGTGATAATACCAGAAGTCTGGAAATAAAGGGTGTGATTGATTTAAGAGGTTAAAGATGCAACAAAACATATATATTGCCATCAATTTGATGTACTTTCTGTTGAAACAGAAACATTCAGGTGGGGCAGAACAGAAGAGGCACGGATGGTTCACAAGAGATTATAAGTTCAAAGACTCTTAAAAACATCCTGATTTCAGATCCTTCAAAGTGAATCAGTTTAAGCTCCTGTGATGCAACCGTGGTGTTTGTTTTTGTCATCACACCAGGTCGCCTCTCTGTTGCTCTGAATGTTGTGAATTTGTGGAAAACACATCTACAGCGGTAGTCGAAGATGGATTACTACGAACACTTACTGGCACACAATCATGTAAAAAGGACGTTTCCATTTATTTCCATGTTAAATCAATAAATTAAAACTCCTCTGCTCGGGTTAAAGGCGGGTGGAGCGATTTACAGGCACAACAGAGGTAACAGTCGAGTCAGGCAGATGTCAGTCAAGCAACCTACGAGGGGTGTGCCCTAATACAAATACATTATTCAGCACAAATAGTGGGTTTTTTACGAATATTTGTTTAATACAAATATTTTTAAAATTATTTGTTTTCGGGAAAAAAATAAACCATGTTAAGTACCAGCGCACAGGTCGGTTACATCACTATCTCAGTGTCTCTCCTCTGCTCCGCTGTTACGTCTATCAGCAGGTCTCAACGAGGGGAGTCACATCCACCTGCTACATGACGCACATTTCCTAATTTGGACGTCAGAGTCGGGGTTGTTCCCCAGAGATAAAACTGAACTACTGACACATGCTTCATGTAACACTTTAATTTTCTAAAATTAAAAGCATAATAAAAACAAAAACAGAATTTTTAAGCCTCTTTCCACTTTTATTCAAATACAAATACAAATAATTTTGCTGCCTCTACAAATACAGATACAAATACAAATACTGGGCTCTCTGTACATCCCTACAACCTACACAGACCTGAGGAGAAGTTTAAAGGCTGTAAACACTCATGATCAACCCTCACAGGTGTTTTCACCTCCATTTCCATGATTAGACGTCTTCTCAGGACTGTGTGCAGACTGTCTTTAATAGACATCTCTGTCACTACCTTGCAAGATTTCTTGCATGTGTCATACCTGGTTCACGTCATATGGGATGGATGCGACAGATGGAAACGATTCCCAGTTGTATGATTGCAGAGTGTGTGAGGATTAAAATTCTGTGCATTTCCTTTTTCTTTTCTTTATTCATTTATTTATAAGGACAATGCACAGTAATGAACATTTCTGTAAATGTGCCAGTGTTAGCCAGCTGGCTAATTTTCAGCTGCAGTCCTTTGGCGAGATGTTCTGGATGCAGTGCACAGACAATATAACAATATATGAATTAAATTCAGCTTTAATTACATTGAACGACATGCTTTGGCTGACGTGAGGAGTCCATACTTGTTTGTGCCAAGTCGGATATATCAGAGCTTTTCAGTTGTAATTACAACTTGGAAATTGCTGTAAACACTATTTAATTTAATTTGTAATAATTATTACTAGTTTGGTGACCTCAGCTGAATCCTAGCATGCCATGTGGGAAAGATTCCCATGTTTATGACTTACAAGCATTCACATCATCAGACAACTGCTGTACAACTCTGACAGTCGACCGTACGATTTGCAGAGTTAGTTCATGAGGAGTGACTTCGGATATGTGTCTTGTCTAATGGACAGAAACTAAAATTTAAACCAAAGATTTATCATTTTCAAGGAAGAAAAGTCTCTGAAGCAGCATTTACACTATGAGACATTAAAAATTCTCTATTATAACACTTGAGTTACAGCAAAATGATTCTTTGTTTAACCCTTCGATTTAAAATGAGATTTAGAAGTCAGTAGATGGAATGAGTTTGTGCATGTTTTCTCCATCAAAACATATGTTTGTACATGGATGTGCACGTGATCGATGGGTTGATCGATACAGCACACTGGAGGGACTGAGCTGCTCTTCATTATCTCTGCAGGTGCATGAATTAATCATGTGTGTGTGTGTGTGTGTGTGATGATACTGTCGGTGTGTTAAGGTATGTGCTGTCCTCAGGGGGGTTTATGGAAGCCGAGAGCCTGACATGGAGGCACCCCGCTGGGCTTACTGCTCCTGTTTCCCTCCTTCATCTCTCCACATAAAGCCCTTCATCATCAATAGCAGCAGAGGATGTGGCCTGAGGACCACTGAGCATAGATGGAAAACATCAATGAGTGGTAGGAAGCTTTAAGTAAAGGTGAGTTTGTTTAGATTAAAAATAAGACGATGCTTGATTCTGTGTCACCTGTATTTGAAGCATGAATGAAGTCTAATCCCGTAATTTCAACCTGCAGGAAGTGACCGATCTAAAAGTTTTACTCACCTGTATGAACAGCGGCATGTGCGGCTCCTCCATGGACTGAATGGCCAACTCGACAAGCGTGACGGCGGCCTCCAGGTGATCGCTGTGCTGACGGATGAGGGATCGAACCAGTCTGAGTTTGTCGTCTTGTTCTTTGGTTATCAGCCCCACCAGCTCCTGTTTCCGCTCCTCCAAAATGGACACAAGACCGTCAAAGTGGTTGACCAGCTGCTCTGTCTGTCGGTGACCGTTGTCCTGAGGTGAGAAAAGAAGATTATTGTCCTCAACATTTGCAGTATATGAAATATAAATGGTGAAGCACTTGTTAAGACTTAATGTTTCATCAATGACGTTCAGCCTACTACCTGCTAACTCATTATAGACTTATTTTAGGCTCAATGTGCAGCTGTATGTAGAGAAATATAAATATCAGATTGTTTGTTTTTAAAGTAATTAAAAGTCATCTTACAAACTTGCAGAGCTCAGAAAAACATCCAGTTATAGAAAGTAAAGCAACAAAACTTAAGAAAATGGAAACAAGTTGCTGATTGTGCATCAGAGACTGTTTCAGCAAGTATAAAAATGGTAATTATCTTTTTTTATAGGCTATAATGAGTAAAACAGACTTAAATTTCTGACAGTTCAGGTAATGTTTACATACTATACATAATAAACTGCACAAAATCTATATAAATTGATTGACATTTAATGAAAATAATCGTTGGTTGCAGTCCTACTGTAAAGATGTTTCACTCAGGTCTGCTACCAGTAAATAAAGTGAAAGTACCCCTGGTTTTTATTGCATTCTTTCCTTTAATATCTCAATTGTGTGTGTGTGTGTGTGTGTGTGTGTGTGTGTGTGTCTAACCTCTATAGTGCGGCTGATTTCTTCCATCTGAGAGATGACTACCTGGATTCCGTCGTTACTGGCGACCAAGATCGCGATGCCGTCGCTCAGTTCTGTCTGCAAACATTCAGAACATCAGTGACGTTAATTAAATCACCAACTTCCTCTGAAACTAACTGAACTGACTTTAAGACACGGTGAAATAATAAAAAATACATGTTCTCAGTTCAGTTGTTTCTTGTTATTGAATAGTTGATTATTGATTATTTTGTCACAGTACAGAAGCTTGTGTTCAAATTCCTTTGAATTCAATGTAACTGAACGTTTCTTTAGAGATTTTACTTTCAGACTTTATCAATAAATTGACCATCATGACCTCACACTTCAGCCCAAAAAGACGTGAATTATTTTTTTACTGTCTGACTTGATGACGTCTACGTATGACTTCTGCTCCTTTTCCACCAAATTTTGTACATATGACACTGAAAAAACAAAAAAATGGACTCCTGCACTCTGTCAATGCTTCATTTAACCTGATGAAAGGCTTCTTAACCAAAACGTAGCTATTTAATACCTTAACATAAGTCCTGACAGTGTGCAGGTGTTGATATTTTGTTTTGAACTTTTACTTTTTTTACATAAAATATTAACTATCGCTCTTGAATACATTGTGCAATTGCCACCAAATGTACAGAACATACACCCATATCAACTCACCTATAGATGATGCTACAGTAACATAATACATTGTTATATAATTACATAGTCATAACTCAGTGATTAAATAACTAATATTACCGGACAAGATTTTGTTTTTCTCCACAAATAACAACAACATAGTTTTCTGTCAGTATGTGTATTTTTATGCAGATCCAGATATTAATTTAAAATGTATAAACTTTTTGTTAAATAAATGTAGAGGATCATGTGGAGGAACGCACTCTGAGTACTTTCCAATTAGCGAGCCTGTCGCCACCTAAAGCACAGCATGAGTCACCAGCATGACATCATGCACACGTTTATAGATTATTACAGCTTCTGCACAGTTTTAGTATCATTTATAACGTCCTCAGTGTAACAAACATTCACACCTTCATGTACGCTGAAATGAAATCACCAACTTTTGTTTGTTTTTTTTTTAAATTAACTTTTGTTCGAAGACAAAGAGGATCAACAACTTTCCTCATCTGACCTCATCTAAATTTCAGATGAGTGAATCAGAGACAGAGTGAGAGATGAGCGAGAGCGGCGCTGAAATGTCAACAAAGCCAACTGCTCCATAATATGCCGGACGCCGCTGCTGCCGCCATCTGCATGACAAGACTGTGAAAGACCTGAACTTTGTCTTTGTGTGACTTTGTATGTGTTAAAAATGTGATTAGAATAAATATTTACGTGATATATTTAATGTATAGGTTTGATTCTGCATAAAAAAAAAACAACATCTATCACTGTAACTGACCTTTTGGTGTCTTAGAGAGAAAGATACCAAACACGAAATAAGAAACATGAAGAGAGGAGAGATTTTAAAAATAGCAACAGGAGAAAGAAGTAAGATGAAGGCCGTCATCTCCGCCCACATGAATTCAAACCACACACGCTTTTTGGACAAATGTTAGACTTTAGAGTATTTTATTAGCTTGTAGTTGGTTCTTTGACCTTTAAACAGGCTTCAGCTTCAAGTCACTAATGATAAGGAGTGCTGCACTGAGTCACGAAACTAGTGTTGGTAATGTAAAAAAAAAAAAACAGGTGCTCTTCAAGAAAAGGGCAAGTAGTCATCAGTCATACTCTGATGAAGAGTCGAAACATGTTGGTACATCCGTGTATTAATAAAGGACTTTTAACTCATAATAAGAGCGCCTCGGATGCTTTTTACACTTCCCATCAACTCCACAGACTTCCATTAAAAGTAATCTGGACAGTCGTTGCTTTTTTAATTCTTATTAAGCTTCAGTTGGAAACAGGATCCATTTAACTTTCAACCTAAAGAATTCACTTTGCTCCTGGATCTTTGGGTTTGTTGTTGCCTGACAGTGAAGTGAAGGAAATAAAAGTGGAGTGAAATGAAATAGAGTGGAGTGAGTTATAGTGAAGTGAATTAGATTGAAATGTACTTAAGTGGAATAGTGGAAAATCAACTGATTTGGTGCGGAGTGGAGAGGTGTCAAATGAAATGGAGTAAATGAGGTGGAGTGCAGTAATGCGAAGCGAACAGGTGTGAAATGAAGTAGAGTGAAGAGAGGAGGAGTGGAGAATATAGTAGAGTTTAGTGGAGTGACATGAAGTGGACTGAGGTGGAGTGGAAAGTGAAATGGAGTAAATAAAGTGAAGTGAAGTGAAGTGAAGTGAAGTGAAGTGAAGTGAAGTGAAGTGACCAGGAGTGAAATGACATAGAATGTGATGTAGTGACGTTCAGATGAGTGGAGAACAGAATAAAGTGAAGTGGGGTAGTGTTTGGTGGTGTGAAGTGGAGTAAATGGAGTGGAGTGCAGTAATGTGAAGTGAAGTAGAAGGGAGTGATGTGATGCTGAGTGGAGAATAGAGTATAAATAGAGTGGAGTAGAGTTTAGTGGAGTGATATGAAGTGGACTGATGTGAGGTGGAGTGGAAAGTGAAATGGAGTAAATAAAGTGAAGTGAAGTGAAGTGAAGTGAAGTGAAGTGAAGTGAAGTGAAGTGAAGTGAAGTGAAGTGAAGTGAATGGGAATTAAATGAAGTACAGTGGAGTAGAGTAAAGTGAAGTGCCCAGGAGTGAAATAAAGTAGAGTGTGATATAGTGGCGTGCAGATGAGTGGAGAACAGAATAAAGTAAAGTGTGGTAGAGTTTGGTGGTGTGAAGTGGAGTAAATGGAGTGAAGTGGAGTATTTACCACAGCAATGTGAAGTGAATGGGTATGACGTGGAGGAGAGTGAAGTGGAGAATAGAGTCAAATAGAGTTTAGCGAAGCGGAAAGAACTGGAGTGAAGTGAAGTGGTGTGAAGTGGAATGATATGAACTGAAGTGGCATAAAAGTGAAGGGAAATTATGTGAACTGGAGTGAATTGAGGTAGGATTGAAAGGAGAGTGTGTGAAGTGAAAGGGAGTAAATGAGGTAGAATGAAGTGGAGAATAGAGTAAAGTAGAGTAAAGTAGAGTTTAGTGAAATGGTGGTATGAAATGAGAGGATGAGGAGGAGTGACAAAGTAAAGAGCAGTGAAATGCAATGAACTAGAAGTAAAATCAGCTGAAGTGAAGTAAACTGAAGCGATGTGAGCTGGAATAAAAACCTTCTGTCTCATGTAGACGCTGCTGAGCGGAGCCACATCACAGTCTTTGTGTTGTCCGAACACTTTGCACATGGAGCAGGTCGGCGTCTGGCAGGACAGACAGTAGATATTGATCTTCTCTTCTTCATGTTCATCACACAGCAGCTGCTGCTGCTGCTGCTGCTCCGGCTTCACATTTACAAGCCTGGAAGAGACAGAAAGTCTACATGAAACATCAAAGGTTCATTTTTTGTTTCATTAATCCCTATAGAATTTTCACCTATTTGGCACACCCAAATGGAAAAGCTTATAACAGAAGAACTGTAAGGCCATGATGCATGTATTAGTCTTCATATGACAAGTGACATCTTCTAGTTTCTGGAAATGTGTTTGTTTACCATGCGGCTAAAACACAAACAAAACTACATCAGTTCAAATAAGGCTCAAAAAACTGTTTTTGGTCCTCGTCTATAATGAGTCATATTTGAATAACAATAATTAGGACATGCTTTATGCCACAACTATGCAGAACAACATAAACCCTCTACATCTTGTCAACCTGTATAAAATTCCAGACCTCTAGGCCTAACCTTATGGGAGCTCAGGAGTTTTTAGTTTGTGGCTCCAATCATCTCCAATCGGCTAAATTGTGCCAATTGCTTTGACTCATTACTGCGTGATGCTACCGTTTACAACTGGCTTAAGCGGGTTGCCGGTGACCCGTTGGATGTTAAGGGGTTAATGCAACATATGGTAAACGTTGTATTTTCACAACTGACTCCATACTTATACAACTCTATGGAAGCTCGTTTTGACCAAACTTGAATTGATGAGGGTTTTGCCAATTTGGATATTTCCTTTAATGAAGCTGATCTTTTCAATAACCTCTTTTTAACTTTAGACAAACACCAGAGCACAAACTGTTTCATTCCAAAGTTTGTTTTGGATGTTATATTATGTATTATGGGATGGGGGGGCTCTGTTAGACCAGACTGGAATGGGGTGACATAGGCGGGAGATTGGGTCCCCTTAAATGGCAGAACAATTAGAAAGAAAAGAAACATTAAAATAATATAATACAAATAACAATAAAATAATAGCCTCCTCACAATTACCTGTCTCCTAAAGCTGGAGTCAAAGCAGTGACACCTGTCAGATTTACATTTAATAGCTTTTAACAGATATTATATAACTCCAGTTTGTTTTTTATTAGTTTATTTGTCAGGGACGATGCAAAAAAACATTGTAACAAGTTAAAATAACATGAAACAGATGTATTGCATATAGGATTTATAGCCAAGGCTAATTTGTGACCCCTGTCCCTGGTTCTGGGATCCCTCCACTGGCTGCCAGCCCATTTTAGAATTGATTTTAAAATTTTCCTAATCACTTTTAAAGCTATTCATGGGCCCCTTCGTACACCGCAGACCTGCTGACTCCTTATGAGCCAGTCCGCAGCCATAGATCCTCTGGCAGGTCTTTACTTACCTTTCCAAAATCCAGATTTATAACAAAGGGGGACGGGACCTTCTCAGTCAGGGCCCTAAAATTATGGAACAGCCTGTCAGACGATCGGAGGTTCACAGATTTACTAGACACTTTTAAATCTCTTCTAAAAACGTAGATGTGTTTTTATGTGATGTCGTCTTTTATCTTTTAGCCTTCATGGTTTTAATTTCCTTATTGATCTCATTTCCTTTACATTATCCTTTGGGCATCATTGTATTTTGTTGTTTTTAAAAGGTACTATATAAATAAAGTCATTATTATTTATTCATTTGTCAGACACATTTGTCCAAAGTGATGTATAAATGAGGTACAATCCAAGTAGTGTAGATCAGTAGATCAAGAGAAGACCTTTAAGACATTAAAGATAAAATATTTTTTCTAAAAGAAGGAAAAAGAGACAGAAAAACCCTGCCGGCCCTCCCCGGCTGCACTGAACACAACCCAACTTATTATCATTATTATTATTAGTAGTATATTATACATATGTGTATATACACATACATATACACACATCTTCATACATGCACACAAACATACAAATACAAAAAACCAAGACATAGCTCTTCCTTTAATATAAACAACTAAAAATCTGTACCAACGTCTTACTGTTTTGTGTTATTGTCGCTATTTTGTTACACTTATATACTCTAATATGTCACCTTTATGTATCACTTTGTAAGCACCAATAAAGGGAAGAAATACACCACGAATCATCCAGAAAATACAGGTTAGAAAGATAAACTTATACAGGAGAAGTCATGCCTCTCTTCTTTCTCAAAAAGGATACAAGAAGTACAGACAGTGTTGTTTTCTGTCGCCATCGTTTTAATGCATTAATAATGTGCTTAAAACGTCCTTAAAGGGAGACTTACGGGAAAACGTGGCCAGTTTTTAATCTTATTTCCATGCATTAGTGGCACAATGTCCACAAGTCTTGGCAATGTTGTCTGTATTGTTGAAGGAGCTTAGTTCACTTCTGTTATCACTGACGCACTTTGACGTCAATGGATGATGGAAGAACGACAGGGAGAGTTTGGCTGAGATTGCCATTGTTTCTTTGCCACCTGGGAACCAAGAGGGTGTCGCTACTCACGTATAGCTCAGTCAGCTTTATGTGATTTACCTCTAAAGGTCTTTTCTATGTTTTTACTCCATTTTACACAGTTTTTTCATTACTAATGCATAATGTAAACGATCCTTTTCACTTCCAAATGTCTAACTATCATACAGATAGACGCAGTTTGCTTTGAGGACCTCACACTGGTGCATGTGTGCAGTTGGGACGAGGACGTCTTTGTCACTGCAGAACAACAGCTGAGACCAAACTTTACTCATTAAATCGTCCTTTTCCTTCTGACGTAGGTATCTCTGATAGAAAAGATGATTAAATAATGAGACTTTTTTTTCCACACATGAAAAAATGATGAGAAACTACAAGTTATAAAACATTTGTGAACCTCACTGTGAACAATCACGTCTATTTTAACCGGCACAGATAATAAAGGGACTCCTGTCCTTCTGTTTCTAATGGATGCCAACATCGTTAGCAGTGACTCATCTGGCATCTATTTTGGGGTGGAAGTGACAAATCTACACTTATGATGATTTAAATATCAGCGTAGATTTGTAGTTAAGTGTGTACATTTAAAAAAACAGAGGCAGATTTACTGAAGAGGCTTTAAATGAAGTAATTATGAGTAGAAATAGACTTCAGACAACAAAATAGACGTTAAATCATTTGTTCATTCAAGCTCATAATAGGTAACAGCTGCTTCGCTGAAATTTTTCAGGTGATTAATTATGAAATATGCTGGTTCACAAGGTACAAAAAAATGCAACTGTCCTGAATCTGTGCAGCTCCCTGCAGTCACAACTCAGCAAAACACCAAAGAAAGGTCACAGAAAGTAGGCCGTCACCCGGAGATGGAGGCAAATATAAAAAACTGATCATACGGAGGTTTTGAGCCTGTTATCTAAGATGAAATGTTAGGATGTTGAGTTGTGATAGAGATGTTAAATTGTGATAATTTAAATGAGTGTTAATCTCTGCTGATGACTGGATACACGACAGGAAAGTCGCTCCTGTTTCATGTCTTCAACCTGTTGTTTTCTTAATTTAAAGACAAACCATTTCTTACTTTTTACACTTTTTACACAAACATTTCATAATCTCTATGTTTTCCATGTGCACACAACACGTCTTTTACCTGCGCATCAAAATCCAAATTTAAAAAAACGGCGTTCATCACCTGAGGGGGGGATTCATGAAATCAAGAGGCTGCACATGTTTCAAAGCTGGTTAGAAATATTGAACTGTTGAAGTGTGATTTGACCCTTTAATCCGTTTACAGCAACAAAATGTGTTGCCTAAGTTACAATATGAGTGAAGGGAGGCTGCATTAATTAAAAATCACTGATAAAATTGAGGAAAAACTGAAGGTAAAATGTCTCCTGTTTCTGATCATTTTAAAGAAAACAACAATAAGTTAGGAAAAATGTCTCATTTGTGTTGTTTTCCCCATAAAGATGATTGTATATAATCATTTAATGGAGCATCATTTTGTCACTATTTAGCCTGAAATGCAGAATCTATTGCCTACAATAAAAAAGGAGATAAAATCCGTCATATTCACAGACTGACTCTGCACTAATGTTATAAACCTGCAGACTGACAGAAGTGCAAGACAATGCTGCTCTCTATTGGTGGTCACTCATTATTACAACAACATGCACATTCTAGTTATAATTCAGCTTCTATATAAAGACTTTATCTTGTCAGACTTGTTAGTCACATGTGACCTAAATACAAACACAATCAGTGAAAAAAAACACCTGACTTTTATTTAATAGTAGAATTTTGATTATTTAAATGATGTTGAAAACATTTAAATAACACTTTAGTATTAATAAGCAGTAAATAAACATTTAATAAAAGGTTCATGACAGACTGTGATGTAGTTGTAAGCAGATATAAGAGCATATTAGTGTTTATTAATGTACAGAATTTGTCGTATTCTTCTCCTATGAAGACATATTTGATATTATTACAACTGTGTTTTACTATATTGTAATTCATTATTTGTTTATACAGCAGTAAACACTGATGGCTGCCAACAGGAGGAGTTTTAACTGTTGACAAATACAGTAATAAATACTCACAACTACATTATAGTGTGTTATAAACCATTTATTACATTTTGACTTGTAAATGCTAAATAGAAGAACTTAAAGTTGAGTTTTACCAACATTGAATGTTATATGATTTAATCTTGAAACCTTAATCTGTTAATATGATTTATAAACTATAATAAATACATTTCTGTGGGGACAGACTGTATTACACAACGCTGCACTGATTTCCTGTAGATTTACTCAAATCTAATGCTTCACCTTGTTGAGACCATCTTTTAGTCCCCAAACGCAAGTTGAGTCCCTGTAATGTGACTTTATAAGCATTTTCAGATTCAGACTTCATTGGCCATTAAATTTAAATATAATGGAAATTCGTCTTTGGCGCCGGCATGTAAGACACTGTACATCATACTCAACAACACACAATAACTATATATTAAAGGTAGAATAAAATATTTAAGTGACTAAGTGGCAGCAATAAAAGTGATAAGTGGATTGTTCTTCCGCTAGCATGTAAGTCCATCATAACCATCATAGCAGTACTTAAAAAATAATAAAATAAAAAATAAGTAGATAAATGTAAATTAAAAGAAGTGATGGTGTTGGTTGCAGAATGTCCTACAGAGCAGCCTTACAATAATAATAATAATAATAATAATAATAAAATAGTAGAAGTGCACACAAACTCACCTTGAGGACTCCTGCTGTCTGTAGATGTCGATGATGTTCTCCACCAGCAGGTTCCTCTGCAGGCCGTAGACTCCGTGGCGGTCCAACACCACCTCATGGCGGCACGACGGACAGCGGAAGCGACCGCCGCTGGAGGCCATGCTGGAGGTGCTGCGGGACTGCCAGAGAGGGTTAGCTGACTGGATATAAAAGAGAGAAGAGAGAAAGAAAGAGTATAAAGAGGAGAGGCGATAAACTGGTGTAAACATCTACTGTCTGTTTTTATCAGGTCGGCTGAAGATGATTCAAACAGGAAGCATCCGTTGACCTTTTGCCCTCTGATTCTCAAAGCTGTATAGTCAGAAAAGGACAAAATCTGGTCCAATAAAAGCTCCCAAGAGAAAGACAAACCATTTTCTTTGTGATGGAGGTTTCCATGTGGACGTATTTGATTTAAATTAAGCTGAACCGATGATGAATACATATCGGTTTGTGTTGTACTGACGAAATATTTTCCACCAGTTTACAACATTTCTGCAGCTGAATTGTGTGTTAACTGTTAGTTTGTGCCTCTAATGTGATATAAATTTCATTTGAGTAACTGATCAAATCCCTGATTGAGTTTAAAAAACCAAGGAGGTCAATTAAATGCACACTTGTTTCCCAAACTGCAGCTCCATTTCCTAACCTGCAAAGATGGTGGCTGGGACTGATGTTTACTTGCTTGTTTTATAACAAGCAAGTAAACAAATATTAATATGTTATTGGGCATGAAAATATAAAATAATGGAAAGCAGGGCTACAACGAACAATTATTGTCATTATCGATTTTGATCAGTCAATTAGTTGTTTGGTCTATAAAGTAAGAATTTCATTGTACAGCAACTGATAATAAAGATTTGATGGGTTTGATATGGACTAAGTTTGTTTACATGGTTATGAATGTCAAACATAAACATCTATAATCAGCTTTTGACATTCAGCTAATCATTATTTTTGTGACTGTTATAAAGATTAATTCATCACATGGAATTTATCCATATTTTTGTGAAAATATCATAATAATTTAGAGCACAGTTAAGACATCATTGAATTTAATTATATTATTATTTGTTTGGCTGTGAAACTGGGATCAAGTGAACCTGCTGTGACTCCAGGTTGATGACAGTTGCCCTCTTGTGTAAATCAGCAGCTATGAGCCTCCACAGAGGCTCATTTCAAACCCAAAATAGATCAGTATGTGATACCCAGATTATACGTTTTTTGGCAGCGTACACCTTTAAAATTGATGGATACAAATGGACACACTGAAAGTTGTTTGACGCTGACCTGGAAGATGTCGTTGGCACACTTGCGGCACAGGTTGTGCTGGCAGGGCAGGATGACCACAGGTTTGGAGAACATCTCCAGGCAGACCGGGCAGATCAGCTGCTTCTCCAGGTTCTCCATGGTGGCTCCACTGCCAGAACCGGGACCCGAACTGCCTGCTGCCGGAGGCTTGAAGCCGAGAGCAAAGTTCATCACCTCCGGGGGGGGGGAGAGTTTAAATATCAGAGAAGACAAGCAGAAGTTTCCAGATATTCTAGCTGTTTGTTGTGGAGTTCAGTATTAATCCAGCTCTGCAGGCATCAGTTTTGACTCTTTCTACCTTGAAAGACTGTTAAAATTATCACTTTTTTCCCCAGTAATTCACTTGTTTTTTCTCTCTGTCTTCAGTTCTCGCTGTCGTCTCTTTACCCAGCTGCCCATCCCTTTAACCCCCCTGCCACCCTGCATAAACCCCATGTAAAGACCCTCCCAGACCCCCAGTCTGAGTCCCACAGCAGCCGGGACTGTTGACTGTTGTTATTTTTAGCTCCTCAGTTTGTTCTGGCTTGGGTTACTGTCTAAACTGCGTGCCACAGCCGGGACCACTGGAAAGTCCGGGCGTGGCAGAGGGTCACTACAGTGCTCACTACCAGTTCAACTGATAATGTTTTTATGAAGTCTGATACATCACACATACAGTAACGCACCCTCTGGCGGCCATGTTGGAGGTCATTAGCACCTCAGCGTAAACAGCTAGTTCAACTTCTCAGCTCAGATTTCTGTTTGTCCCTAAAGTTCATTACAGTTAAGTCTTCAATAAAAAACAAATAAACTGGATTGACTTTGCATTCAGATAATGTTGCATTGTTTAGCCGGGTACATTAGCATAGCTCTCTCTTGTTAGCATCTCATTTAGCTAACAATCTGACTACTGTAAACAAAGCAATAATTACTAGTGTTGTCCTGTTTCTTGGGCATTTTGCCAGTTTGTCACCAACCAACAGCTAAATGCCAAAAATCTCTTGTTTTTTCAGGTTAACTGAGCTAAAGCTAACGGTTTCAGAATAACACTGAAACATAGCATAACATGTTCTCAGGGAAACTGATCTGAACACACAACAAAAAGTGGTAAATCTACAATATTACAAAGACTTGCTTTGTCGACTCAGTACACAAAGTCTGTCATATCTATTAGTTTTAGATTTTCAGATGTAGTTCATTTTTTGGTGGGTTAGCATAAACAACTGGGCTACAAATTCATGATATAATGATGTGGATACATCACAATATGACAAATGTATGCAAACCAATAAAATATTAAGATTAATATTCAATTAACTGTTTATTGGGAATTAACTATTAGATTTCCCTTTAATAAATAAACAAGTCAACTCTATTAGAGTTACAAGGTGCTTTATAAACTACAATATCATGAACTATAGGTGCAGCATATTTGACAGGACTTCACCTATTTGAAATATAAACTTCACTAGCTCTGCTAGAGGGATTTATCTACAGATGTCAGTTTGTTGGTCCAGACTGAAATGTTTCTACAACTGTTGGATGGATTTCCAGGATGATTTGTACAGATATTTATGTTCTCCAGAGGATGACGTCTACTGACTTTGTTGAACACCCGATTTTCCTCAACCACCACCAGCACCATCAACACCTGAAACAAAAGAATTTCGTAACATCACTGAAACTGACCTACATTTTTTAATTTTTTAATGCAAAAAAATACTCATTTTTTCCCACAACCACCTATCTTAAATGATCCAATTCTGAATCAGACTTTAATTCCACAACATTGGCTTTTTTGTGGTTTGATTCATAAAGTCCATACACATCTCATTTCCTTTTTTATGCGGAGTTCCTTTTTTAATATTCTGTACTCGCTGGGGACGTGCTAAATTTAAAACAAGTGTTTACGATTGAGTCATCAAGCCAGAACAGACTGTATGAAAATAAAACTGTCAGTAACTGGATCCTAATATAAAGCTGAATGGAAATGGAGGCCAAACTGGGAGCTTCAAAACAAACAGTCATTCAACTTTTTTTTTAAAATTTAACTACAATTTAGTTTATGTGAATCAAGCAGGTCATCTGAATGTTTATGGTTATTTCACAGTATTGAATGTGCAGCCACCAATTTAACATATAATGAAGTAGATGTAAAATAAATGTTGACTGATGTGTTATTTGAGCACAGACTTAAAATTTATAATCATCACTAACAGGGTCGTTTAGCTGCCAATGAGGTCATGTGATCGGTACTTTTTCTGGAAATTTGCAGATTTTAATGCCCAGAGTTGTTTTCATTTTACAAAAACAAACAAATTACACATAATATCTTATAATAAAAGGCTTCTACTATAAATGAAACACCATCACTATGTTTAAAATACTGTTTTTAGAGAAAAACAATCATTAAATGGTGATGAGAATTCTTTGAAACAGCACAGATAGTCATGTAGAGAGATTTTTTTATAGAGAATACATAACATAACATAACAATTAAATTACTAAATATAAGACGGTAAATAACATTTTCTTATTAAATATTAAAAACTGTAATGGTATTTCTAAAATCCCAAATAGTGGCTATGACCCTGATCAATATAGGTGTCATGAATATATGAATGATCTTTTAATTATAGAAAAATAAGTGTCAATCTGAACCTGGATCTTTAACAAAATATGTAAGATAAACAAGTATGGGATACATATCGCAATGTTTCAAGCAAGTGCAATAATTCACAAGAAAAAAAGCCTTTATGTTACAAAAATCATAATCTCAAAATTCCTTCTGTTACACCAAAAATCAAATCCTTTTGACTCCCAGGAGACAAAATATCATCCCTTCTGTGTATGTTTATAAGGACGAGTTGAATCTGTCGCCTAACACCTTATTTCCTGGAAATCTTTCAATGAATAAATGGATTGATTTATTACTAACGCACTATTTTAGCAATTCAGTACAGAAATAAATAGAAGTAATTAAAAGGAATTTCACTAAAATTAAGATCAACCTTAGACAACTAGAGAAGTAAAATACTGACAAATACTACAATATATACTGTATATACAGACGGGTGACAGATCTTTCTGAAGACTGGTCTTCATCAGCCTTGTTATTGATCCTACAGTCTCTGAACTCTTCTGGAGGGATGAACATCATTCTTCAGAAAGATATTCCCTCATGTGGTGTTGTGATGATGGTGGTGGAGAGCGCTGTCTAACACGTCAGCCCTAAATCTCTCATAGATGTTCAGTTGTGTTGAGATCTGGTGACTGTGAAGGTCATAACATATGATTCACATCATCGTCATACTCATCGAACCATTCAGTGACCCCTCATGTCTTGTGAATTGGGGCATTGTCATCCTGGAAGAGACCACTCCCATCAGGATAGAAATGTTTCATCATCAGTGACCCTTCCCTCTAAGGGGACAAGTGGACCCAAACCATGCCAGAAAAACGCCCCCCCCACAGCATAACAGAGCCACCAGATCCCCTCACTGTAGGGGTCAAGCATTCAGACCTGGACCATGTTTTCCTTTAATTGTGCGTCAGTTTTAAATAAAGCATTGGCCTAACCAATCAATATGACCCAGAGTCACTTTCTACTACTGTCCCTGCCCTCTGACCTTTGTCAACTCCCTGATAGGCGAGCAAACGGCAGTGAGGTCAGTTCCTAGCGACCGAACACACCAAGTATTTGCTAATCAACAGAATGGAGTCGCTAAGTAGACTAAGCCGCTAATGGGATTACCAGACTATTTATAGGCTTGGGAGCAGTGGGCCACTGCAGAGTAAGCTAAACATACTAACACGCACAGCTATTCATGCCGCTGGACTATCAGGGTCTCATGGTTTCAGGTAATCATTGTGCATCACAGACCTATAAATCAGTTACTCTGAGCGGCTGTTCACAAGAATATTTCTGTTTTGAACAAAGCAAAGTATGTGTTAAACTAGAAGACAATGCACATTCTGTACTGTCCACTTATTCTGACATATTTTAGTTACTGTGTGAAAGTCATTGTTTATATTACAGAAAGAGAAGTAAGAATTATAAATAAGATGGATTCAAGAGAACATACCAACAGGCTGTTTATTAAGTCAGGACTGAAACTTAAAGATCTGTTTGAGTTATAGACATTATTATGTACAGGGCAACAGTGTGTACTGCTAAAATTTTTTTTAAAAAAGTTGTTTGTTTGTTGCTCCAAGGTGAGCACTATTGAAAGAAATTTAATTTTAAGCATCAGTATGCACGGACTGCTTTTAAAGCAGATGTGTATTCGAGTATGTGGCGTCAAACTGTGGAATTCTTTAAAGAAAGACTTGTGTGTCTTAAACCAGCAGTCAGGTGTCCATCTGAACAGTGAAATTGGTTTTCCTCGCTGTAATCATTCCTCCTGTTCATACTGGATATTAAAAGATCCTTCAAATGTGATTTCAATGGAAGTGATGGAGGCCAAAATCCACAGCGTATCCACACAGTCATTTAAAAGTTGATGTGAAGCTTCTATTCAGCTTCAGCAGTCTGAGTTAGTCATATCAAGTGGATATCTGACACATTTACAGTCTTTTTAGCATCAAATTCCCTCTTTGTGTTTCCTCGGACAGTGTTTCCCTGTTGAGCTGCAGGTGGAAGTATAGTAACAAAAAGAGGGACTTTGGCACTAAAAAGACTGTAACGTTGAAAGATATCTACTTGATTTGACTAATTTGGACGCCGAAGCTTCATATTAGCTTCAGATAAACTTTTAAAAACATTTTTGCACAGAAGGAGGACTGTGGATTTTGTCCCCCATCACTTACATCGTAAGTACATTATGAAGGGATCTTCTAATGGTCAGTATGAACAGGAGGAATGATTACAGCAAGAAAAACATGTTTAATGTTCATTTGGGCTCCTGACTGTTGTTTTAAGACACACTTGAAAAATTATGAACCCATCTTTTAAGCAGAAACATTGATCGATTGAACAAATGGGACGCAGACAGGCGAGAGGAAGTCAGAAACTAAGAGACGAATGAAAACACATTGTTGGTTTTGGTCTTTTCATTGAATTTGTTGACAATATCAAAAGAATTATCCTTTAATTAAAATATTTTCCAGGAGGCATCACACTGTAAATGCAGGCGAGTGTGAACACAAGACAAACTACCAGACAGAAAGTTATAAAATCCCCCTTTTTTTTTTTTTTTTTTTATTTGGTTGAATTTCATAACAACTCATTTACAGATCGTCCACAGGAAGTGACACGCCCAAAACAAAGAAAAAAAAAAAATCATCCACCATCATAAAATGACTTCATCATATCTACTCTTGTGTTCAGCTTTAGTATTTTCTTGTCACTCTTAAAAGAAATCCAGCAATTTTTTTTTTGGTAGATTGTCCCACAGGTCAGTTTATCCGTTCAGTGACAAGAGCACAGATACAAAGTTGTCCACCTGCTAACACGGCGTATGCTAACACGTTAGCAGGAACGCCTGAGCCCGCCATTTAAAGCGAACACAGAAATGACTTCAGAGTGTGCGCTCTTGATTTAACACCCAAGATGACCCAACAAGTTGAACTCCAAACCACCATCACGTTTTGTAAAATTTAAATTAAAGCATTTCTATTTGACATAAATTAAAAAAAAAAAAAATTAAAAATGTATGTACACTGTTAAAACAGACATTAATCAATAAAACATGTCCATTAACAATAAGGAATTTTGTCAAGATAATTTGCAGTTTTGAGTTATTTACAACAATTTAAAAAATAATAAATAATGTGTCTTCTTTCAGTGCTCAATGGCCTTGAAATGATCTGACAGGATCTGGACAAAAAAAAAAGAAAGATTCCTGAAATGTTGAGGATCAAATAGGTTTCGGCTCCTGATCGTAAGAACTTGAGATGAAACGACGACCTTCAAGTTCCTGTGAGAAATACAAGCCGATACGAAGCCCCTTAAAAGACGCTAAAATGAAGCGATGGACTTTTTTAACGAGCTGTTTGTAATTCACAAGATGAAACGAGGAGCGTAGTTTGCTGGTCCTACATGTAGATCTACATTATTATTATTTTATTGCAGTTCGCTGGGTAATATATCGAAACGTTTCAGCAGCTGAGAGATGAATTCAAATGTGGTTTTGTGTCAGATGCTTTTCAACAGTACATTTAATACACAGACACACTATGGCCTTTATTTATCACGGGAGGAAAAACACAGCAACACCCCTCAGAGGTCAGAGGTCACCCTGTCACCAGAAACATTTCATCTATTAAAAAAAAAAAAAAAACCTACACCTACAAGCAACAGCAACAGTACTTCCACACTGGACAACAATTCTCCACATTAACACATCAACTTATTAATTTCAAAATGACTTATGTAAACAATATTAAAAAGGTTTTGCATGAAATTAATGGAGAGCTGACATTGCATGGCAACAAAATGTTGAAAAACTCACGTTTGTAACTTTGTCCTTTGCAAAAAAAAAAAAAAAAAAAAAAAAAAGTCTGATTTAAAAATACTGCAGGATGGACAGATTTGGCTTCTTTTTTTCCAAAGTGTTGTTAAAAGGACTTGATGCAACTTCACACATGAGAATGTTTCTGTTCATTTGATAATTTGAGAAGACACAAACTCTTTAAATATAAACGCTCCATGCCGGACAGAGTTGACACATTTTGAATTTTGGGTTTCAGAAGGAATTGATAACATGAAATGTCGGGTTGCAGAAACTCTGTTACATGTTTCAGCAGTAAAATGTGTTAATTCTACCAAAGCACCTGTGTGGTAAATTGTTAACTATGAAAATTTGAAAGTTGCACTTAGCTTTGTTATTTTATTCCAACAAAGAGTTACTCAACACTGTTCACATGATCTTGACTGTTTGCATAGTGAACAGTTTATTTTCTGATATTCTCTAGTTTGCTTTTTGCTTTTAAGCTCGACACACTAAGGCCGACACCTGACACACACGGCTGTAATTAACTGGGGCAGCTAACTAATTAGATTTCATTAAAAAGGTGAAAACACCCTGTCAACCTTTAAATAGCCCTAAATACACTCAGTGCTCATAAAAAAAAAATAAAAACCCCTTTTCAGTACCAGAACAGCAGACATGTAGCGTCCCGTACAGACAACAAGGCTTGGTGCATTTTCCCCCCAAGGTCAACAGGTGAATGCTCCCTTCTAACCAGAATGTCAAACCAAAAGTAAAAACCTTCTGTGAACAGTGAAGAGAAAATGAGATGCAAAAAAAAAAAACCTGCAAAAAAAAACCTGCAAAAAAAAAAAAAAAAGTGCATTTGACACTAGATGAGTAAATTCCTTCGATGTCGTCATGACACCCTGCAGTTAAAATAACACAGATCCAGATTCACCAAACGTTTGCACAGACAACAACTGCAGATTAAAGCCAATCATGTACTTGTACCTGTATGTATATCTGATCATAACATAATTACAGCTACAAAATACTTCTGCACATGTAGAGGACATTTTTTCTGTAATTAGAGAAGGTTTTCTGTCCTGGAAACTTGAGACCGATCACTTGGTGAACGTTGCGATTGTAAAAAAGGAGATTTATGGATAAGACGCAGGACTTAATGGATTAGTCCTCCAGTAAAAAAACTTGAGTGCCTGAAATTTGCAATAAAGACGGTTGTTTGCTTGCTCAGAGCTCCTTTCAAGGACCTGAAATCAAATTACAACCAGTCGATTCATCAATTAATCGATTAGTCAGTCAAAACAACTATTTTGATCATCAATGAATTGTTAAGTAAAGATACCAAATCTCAAATTTATTTCCTTTATATCCTTGTAAACTGAATATTTTGGGGGTTTAGACTGTTAAAACAAGATATTTGATGATGTCACGCAGGACTCCAGGAAAACAAGATGGACATTTTATAGAGGAAACAATTGATACATCAAAGTAACAGAGGAGTACTGGAGCTAGTAGATGCAGTCTTAGTGAATCTGGACCTGAGTTTATCTTCATCAAGTAACTTTTAACGTTTATGGTTTCTGTAGTTCTGGAAGAAAGAGGTACAATAAAACCTGAACCAAGACTAGAAAAATAAACCATTAAAAAATAGCAACAAACCCGCTTCACAAGGTGCATAGACCCAGATGCATATTATACAAACAGCTTTTAACAAACAGAACTGAGGCTTTACAGAGCAAAAATGGCGTCTCCAGACACCATCTGCCTGGTTGGCTGGCTACATGAAGCTGTTTGCTTTGGTCTAACAAATAACCGACGGCAACGTAAGACGGAGCACGATAATGTAGATCAGACAAAATATAATGAACATAAAGTTAGTCATCGAGTCAAACCTCCAGAGTTTCTTTTCCAGGGTATGGCATCTGTCTGTTTTAGTAGATAGATTATACTGGGGGCTTTATTTTTTTTTTTAGCAGTGGGTGACATAGGAGCTGGTACGAGTGTTTGTTTGGATATAGTGTGTTTTTATCCAGAGTCTGCACATCTGCAAAAGGTAGACAGTCCTTCCATGTTTGTTGGGCTGGGGTCTGTATTTCAGTGCTGTACAGAAGGAGCATGCATCCGGACAAAAATGCATGCACGTTGGAGGGGTGGGGGGTAAGGGGAAGGAAGGAAGCCTCGACTCTACTCCTGATCCATGCTCTAAAAATCTCAAGCTTCGGGTTTTGGCTCAGACATTTAAAAATCCAAAAACATCCTCTGAATATCAGTCGTGCAGTCACTTCTGCTTCGTTAACGTCTCTTCCGTTCACTCTCCCTCCTCCTCCTCACACACTTCAGATTGTGCGTTCATGTGAGATGTATCAGTGTTCCAAATCACGGTTTCGTCCTCCCTCGCTCGCTCGCTCGCTCGCTCGCTCTCCCTCTCCGAAAAAATATCCTTTACCACCACAGTCGGAAGGAAGAGTTGAAGAAAGGACCAACAGCAGACGGCTGTAATGGAACATTTAACTAAATGAGATTGTTTGTTAAAACAAGACAGGAGGAAAAAAAAGGAGAGAATAAAAAAGCTCCCTCCACACTCTCATCGTCGTCGTGCTGCTGGCTTCTGATGATGTGTACACGTCACATGTGGCGTCTCGTTTCCATACTGGAGTTATTTTAAACACCAAGCCTCGTTGCTCTCGTTTCAGAGAGGCAACTCCAAAAACAAGTGAAAAGCTTAAAAGGGGGGAAAATAGAAAAAAAGCCCTCCTGTTGGTCAGTAACAAAGTCCATAATGGAGGGAGACTGGAAGGGCAGAGAGAAAGATCCAGTCTCGGTCTGGATAGCGAACAAATAACAAGCATCACCATTTCACGATGTCATCTTAAGGTTCGGTGACCTCATGCCTCCAGCTTTCGCTGTTTTTTCACGCCCGGTTTCACATCCTTACTGGTTGGAATGGGTAGTAAGAAGTCCAGGCATGTTGCCCACCCTTGTCCTGGATGACTAACAAGGTCATATCTGGCCCAGGCTGAGTAACGTGGCAGGCTGGAAGAAGAGAGGGGGGGGGCTCAGTAGAGGAGTAAAGCCACAACACATGGCCAGTTTGTTGTGTACTGCAGAGTTCAATGATGGACCAAACGTAGCCTCGTCAGAGCCCAGCGAGAAGATTAATTTGCATGAATAATCCTCCATAACTTGAGTTCCATGGAGGCGGGCTATGAGCCCTCAAGTGCCCACCTTACAGGTGTTGTCCAGTGGGCAGATCAGGTAGGTTGACTGGGTGGGTGGGTAGGTGGGGGGGGGGGTTGGTCAGGATCAGGGCCTGGGCTGGCTGGTGGCTTTGGGCTGGTTGATCTCTGGGTCGCTGGCAGCAGTCGGATGTGGCTGGATCATAAAGGGGGCTCGACTGCCTGAAGGATAAAGAAGAGAGTCAAAGTGAGTTAAAGAGTCGACATCGTCTCCCCTTCAGCTACAGCGACCTCTGACCTGCGGCTGCTGGAAGAAACTAGTCCCTAAATACGATGTTTCCAGTAAAAGTTCCATTTTTTTATGTACAAATATGATCAAAAATGTTTCATGAAGTTGTATCAATTTCAAACATCTAACTTCTTCTCTCAGCACTTTCACAACGACTCCACTTGTTCTCAGTTTTGTTTGTTTTATCCAAATATAAAATAAATCACCAACAGTACCTGCGTCCGCTAGTTGAGGCTCGTCCACACTGTCACTTTCCTGTAAGAGGAGAGAACATCACCCACATTAAAATCACATATATGACGCATAACAATACACAAAGCACAACGTTTAATTTCTTTAACAAATCTCCAAATCTCTCTCCAAACTACCACCAATCTGCAGGTTTCAGAGTGCTAAACTGCTCACTACAATACACATCTTGATTTAAATGCAAAAATTAATTTAATTAAAATTAAAAACTGTAAAAACCTGCATATTTCTGATAAACAGCTTACATTTACATACAGAAGAAGCAACCAGCAAATGAATGTGATTATAACAGGACAACAGGAAGATGAATGTTGACATGCAACACAAAGAAGCTGTTCATTAAATGAATATTTATATAATATACAATTATACTACTGGTTCAACATTACACTATACTACTGTACTCATGTTTCACCTTTAATCTAAAAGGCTTCTTCAGTTCATTGACAGCAAAGCGTTTCCTGTCCGTCACAGCGTGTAGTCAGTTTAATTCCTTTTAACGTGGAATTAATTCAGCCTTCATGCGTATTTTCTGACAGCATTTCAAGCAAACAGTACAGTGACTCAACGTAACACTGACAACAAGCACATGTACAGCACAGAGCGACATGCAGGTGCAAGACGGACAAACGATGGACGTGGCAGTAAAATACGCACGGGCGGGTTTTTTTTTGTTTGTTTATCGATGAGTGAAGAAGCAGCGATACAACGTACAGCCAGGCAGAGAGGCAGGCAGCTGGCAAAGCAACACCGAGGACGGGAGACGACTCCTCGTACAGACCAACACTGACGACACAAAAACAAACGAGACACGGTGGCTCTTACGAGTCATTTCGACTCTGGTAAGGTCTCTCCGGGGTTTTCTTCCCCTGCTGGACTGGTGGAGGTCGCAGACTGGGGCTCAGGTGGAGGCATGGGCATGGGCAGGGGGATGGGCTGCTGACTTTGGCCTTCTGGGCTTTCTGGACCCAGATTAGATGTGGGCTGGCCTATGATTACTGTGTTACCTGTTGGGTTGGAGCATGAAAACACGAATCCTGCAGCATGAGAGCATGTTAAATCCACCGGGTCGTTTTTTTACTGTCAACATCAACTGTCCCACAGATGCTGTTTAAAACTGAATTCACCTTGTAAAGATACTGTGGTGATAAAGTGTTCTAGTATTTATTTTTAATACAAAAAAGGCAGATAATAAAATCTTATCTCTGCTGTGTTTCTTGTCTCTCGACTAAAAGATAAAAAGTTATTTTATTTTGAATTATTTTGTTGGTTTTATTACATTTTTATCTTTTTTGTGTTCATTAGTCTCAAATTGTTTTCACTGGTTACATTTGTTCTGTCTTATTATCAGCTTGTTGGTCATCACTAATCTCTATTAAAAAGGTGCAAATAAAGTTTGATTGAACAACGTTGGTGACCAGATTCATCTACAGGTAAACACACAGATGATTATGAAGACTGTAATAAACTGGAAGGAAAAGTATAAAAATATAATCTTACTTTAGATAAAACACTGAACCAGATCATTTATTCCTCAAAGCAGATCAGTTATTGATGGTTTTTATTGAGATGATAAAACTAAACATTAAATCATAAACCAAGAAAAGAAAAAAAGACAAAGACTGGGGCTTTGAATCGAGTTCTTTAAGTTGTTGGGACACAAACAGCCTGTTTTAATTATTATTAGTTTAATTTAATTATTCTCCAAGTAGTGCAACTGAGTTGTTGCACTGAATTATCTGTTAATAATGACACGTTATGTGTTCAGAGAAACTTGTAATATGAAAATGTTTATTTACTAGACATGAAAGTCTCCAGTAAAAAAAAAAAAAAAACAAGAACGGTAGAATGAAACCAACATCAGCCTTCATGTGTTCATAACTGAAACTGAACTAGTGTCTAACAGCTGAGTTCACAGCAGCAGCTTCACACGTCTCTTTTTTTCTTTTCCTCTTCAAGGACTGAAATCTGTATCTTTGTTTGCATTAAAGCAGCTGAAAAAGTAGAGTTCAGACATTTTCACATCACATGTGTCGTCAGTAGCAGCTCGTCACTGCATGTATCAACAGCTGATCATATTCAGACTGGACTCTGCTGCCTGTTGATCTATGTATGTAAATATTATTCAAATAACAGGAGTCGACTGTCTCCTCGCTGCACAACAACTCATAAGGTGTCAATCACAAAGCAATTAAAGTTATGCAACATAGAATAGATCTACATATAAAACAATTTAAAAAAATAGACTTGAAACCTGCACGAGACGAATGTTAAATGTACAGAAAGTGGTAACTGATTATTAATATCATCCATCTCTGAGCAGCGTCTCACCTCCGTCCTGCTCCGCTTTGATCTGAGCCTCCAGGTCTTCAGGGTCCACGTATTGGTAGTTTTCATCGTCGTCGGGCGGTTTGCATTTCCCACAACAGAAACAACAGCAGCAGCAACAGCAGCAGCAGCTGAACAACGTACAACAAACCACCAGAGCCTGCAGGAAGACAAGAGACACGAAGAACGTCCTTTAAATATCAAATATGATAAGACCTTTAATGACTCAGGATGTTGTTGTGTGACTGACGACTCTTTTCTACTACAATCAGTCAATCAACGGAAAATTAATCAGCAACTATTTTAATGATCAAGTGATCGTTTTGTTTCCACTTGAAGCAAAACAACAAACATCTGATGGTTCCAACTTCTTAAAATAAAGAGAATCTGCTGCTTAAATTGAATATTTGACACTGTTTGTTGGACAAAACCAGACATTTGATGACATCACTGTGAGCTTCATGATGTTTTATTGAGAAAATAATCAGATTAATCAAACAGACAGAAGCAGCTGAACTGTCCAAACCTTTAACAGTAGGAGGGATTCAAATTATGAGCAGCGAGGATTTTATTTAATCCTGTAAAAACAGATCAGACGTGATTTTCTCGGGAATATTCAGGATTTATAAACGTGTGTGAACTACATGGAAAAAAAGAAAAGACAAAAGGACTTTATAGTTTTAATCTAAAACGGTGATAAATGTTGCATCTCAGAGTGTTTTTCATCCACTAATCTGACTCGTACACAAGCAAAACAAACTGTTTTATATCCACTAAAAACTAAACATTAAAGCTCCACGAAGGTTTATTGCAGGTCTCTTGTTCTGCAGACGTTACAGTTGGTGATTGTAAAATAAACTGTGGACATTTCCTGTTTCCTCCAACATTGATCAATAATGTTCTGGCTGTCTATAAAAAACCTGAAGTGGTTTTATTGCAGCATTCTGATTCTGGGCAACTATCAATTAATCTGCAGATTATCTTCTCAATTAATCTATTCATCGTTTTTTTTCTATCAAATGTCAGATAATAGTGAAACGTCTTGTTTTATCTGATCAACTGTTTCAAATCTGCAGATATTCAGTTTATTATCATCAGTGACACAGAAAAGATTCAAATCCTCACATTCAAGAAGGTCAAATCAGCTGATTTTGAGTATTTTTGCAAAAAAAATGACTAAAACTTAATCGATTAATCGTTGCAGCTCCACATAAAATATAATCTATACGCAAGAAACCTTTAAAAAAAATCAAAACCATAAAAAGCACAAACCTTAAACCACCATTTGGACATGAGGAAGTAATATTTGACGCTTTCCTCTCCGAACTGCTCGGACACGTAAAGGCCCATGGAGCCGTACTCGTCATAAATCTTCCTCTTGGTCTCATCGTTTAAAATCGAGTTGGCGTTGTTAATCTCCTTAAACTTCTCCGCTGCCTCCGGGTTGTCGGGGTTCTTATCCGGGTGATACTTCAGCGCTAGTTTCCTGATGATGAGAGGAGAGAGAGAGAGAAGCACACACGAAGGGTCACATGATGCAAACGTGAAGGAAGGAAGATTTGTGTACAAAAAAATGTTAAAAAAACCATCATTTAATCCTCCTTCAGTGGAAACTCCTGCTGTAACGACAGATTAACACTTTATAGATGAATTTATAACACCTGGAACTGAAATAAATATCTGATTGACAGAAAATGAATCAACCAACCAACTATTTTCTTTAGATCATGTGATAATAATCTGAATATTTTCATATTTTGGACAAATTGAGGAATGTTTCGAGGAAATGTTGATCAGATTATAACTGAACTAATAACAGGGTTTTATGTTATTTTGAAAAGATGAACAGCAGCATTAAAAACATCATGTAGCTGTTATATCAGTTTAGTGAGCAGCAGCTGCTCTGCAGGTGCGCTTGATTTGACTGTAACTGCGCTAACCGGGCGGAGATAAACTGTCTGAATTTGAACCCAAAACGCTGTCGAAACTTTTATTTATAATTTCCATGATCATCGATCAGGAAGGAAAGAGGCAGAATAAAAAGGTGCATAGAGGCGTGAAGGAGAACGAACAGTTAAAACACCCGAAATAACATCAACTGACAAAACACTGAAAACCCAGAACCAGATGAAAGAGCAGCAGGAGATAAACAGATAGAATTAAAATACATTCTCTTTCAAATCAAACATCACAAGATATGAGAGGGAAGTTTTGTTCTTGCGACTGCATTTATTATCTTTTTTTTTTGGACTCAAACGCAGCTTAAATCATGTCATGTGATTCTACTTCAGTACAATTTACCAGTAAATATTACTGGGACCACTACAGAAGCCTGCAGGTGAACATTTAATATCCAGAAATTCACATTATAGACAAACACAGTCCAGACATTTACCGGGTTTAGTCTATTTCATATCAGTGTAAATGTAATACCTGACTATCTGAGTCATTGAGTCATTGAAATAGTTTCACTTTAATA
Organism: Thunnus maccoyii; assembly: GCF_910596095.1. Taxonomy (NCBI): domain Eukaryota; kingdom Metazoa; phylum Chordata; class Actinopteri; order Scombriformes; family Scombridae; genus Thunnus; species Thunnus maccoyii. The sequence goes on along the minus strand of NC_056549.1, from coordinate 3,078,409 downwards.
GATGAATCAAACATATAAATTAAATAACAACACTACAGCTGCAGATAATGAGAATCTTTGGAAATCAGCGTCTGCTGGAGGAACGTTTCCACCATCTCTGACCACTGATGAGAGGAAACACCTGCTAGTACATTAAACTAATAATAATAATAATAATTCAGATTGATGTTCAGCCTGTTTACCTGTAAGCTTTCTTGATGTCCTCGGCCGTGGCTCCTTTCTCCAGCCCTAACACCTTGTACACACTCTCCCCAGCCGTGGACATCTTCCTCTGGGGACGGGAGGCGTTCGGTTCAGCCATGGCTCACCTCTGTTCATAGAATAAAATAAAATAAAAAAAATCAATCACTGAAATATTCACTCAGAGATCAAACTTTGCAAACTATCTGCTGAGAGATCAGACAGACTGTGAGTTGAACAGTTAATCTTAAATACTTTGTTTAAACGTCTCGTCACTGTTTACCGAAGGAGCAGCGTAGTTTATGTAATATTACACCAGTACAGACTGGGACAGGATGTCAGAAACATACAGAGTGCTGGAAATCAACTCTCATGCTTTGAACCAAAATGAACCAAAAAAAAACAATCAGCTTGAAATGAAAAGTGAAAAATGAGAGAATCATTTTTCATCATAGAAAAAACTGCAGAACTTGTCTGAGAATCATCACATTTAAGTGTCAAAGTGATGCAGTGACAGTCGTCTGTTCATCCATTAATACAACATACTTTTAATGGACCGAACTGTAAACAAATATAAACTTACAACAACGAGGCTGAAGTTATAGCTCACAGCTAACTCAACGAATCTGTTATACTTCCTGTTTACATCCCCAAAGCATTATGGGAGCAGTAGTTCCCCCAGAGGAGCATCTTTTTATAATAAGAGCAACCAAATCCATTAATAGTAACTTTATTCATTTGGCGCTATCAGTATAATTTAATTTATTTTTTTATTAACATCACTAAAGTCTCAGAATCTCTCCATTCATACACAAAAAACTGAATTATCACAAACTGAACACATGTCCTGTGATTGGAGGTTTTATTCATATCGGCCTCCTCTAATTACGTTGTTGTCATTTTACAGTCGAGTCTATTCAGGCTGTTTCTGTTCCTGTTGTTGTTTTTTCTGTTAAATAAAGTCAGGTCAGGGTTCAGGTCTACAGTAGTTTTAACTGAGACTGTCTGTCATCTATCTACTGTATGAACAACACACAGCCAATAACTGCATCTCTCTGAGCGTCGGCTGAACTGCGGAGACAAAATTAACAGCTTGTTTAATAATCACGATCCTGCTCGAAAGATGACAACTGACACCGACTTTGATCTCCTCAGAGGAGGAAGAGGAGGTAGAAGAGGAGGACGTGTGGAAACAATACACTTTCAGTCTGTGACGCTGTAGATTTAGAGCCTGCTGCAGGAGCCGTTTACAGCACAAACTGCAGGTTTTGTGCTTCTGCTGCAGAGTTTCTGCACTAAACTTCTCAGTGACACCAGGTTTGAATTGTTTCCTTTATTACTACTGTTTACTAAAAGGAGGCAGCGCGTTACAGTCATGTCCGACAGCCTAGAAAGAGTGATTACATTTACAAAAAGGTATTTGTATTAAAAAGAGGGCCACTGTACAAACACACACACACACACTTACTAAGCCACACAAATAATGCTGTTCGGGTCGTTGACTAAAGAAGATTACATTTTGCTGATCTCGCAGATTACCCGTCCAAGTCCATGTGAGAGAGGGCCAACGTCCTGGTCAGAGTCTGGCTAGACAGTCATACACACACACACACACACTTTATACACACACACTCTATGTATATACACACACACACACACTGTCCACAGATCATAAAACCTGTGGAGTATAACCTGGAGTGTAAACAAAGGGAAACCTACTGTAACGATCTGTCAATATATGATTCAGACTCTGTCAGTTTTGATCCTGAGGAAACAGGAAGTAAAAGCAGAGTGAATTATTATATGTGGCTTAAATAAATCATTTAATAAATAAATAAAACACGCCTCCAATCTAAATGATTTTACTTGCTATATTACAGAGCAGGCAGATTTGTGAAGGATTAAACACTCAGACGGCCTTTGCAATTGTTACAAATCACACTGTGACCCCCGACTAATACTGGACCTGTGTGAATGAGGCTTTTGTTATTTCAGCTCAGCTTTATGGAGCTTTAGTTATTCCACTATTACAAATTCATCTGCTCTCTTTGACTAAACTCACTCATATTTATACACAGAAATCAGAATATGAGCATCAGTCCAGACTGCAGTTTCCCTCCTTTCAATATAACCTTTGATATACAATATTATAAATAACACTCAAATAATCAGCAATATATATATATATATATATATATATATACATATATATATATTAATCAGCTGATATTTTCTCAATTGTTTGGTCTAATAAAGCTCAGTGTAACATCTTGCCGTGTCTTGTTTTGACCGACCAATAGTCCGAAAATATTTTAATTTACTGTAACAGAAGAACCAGAAATACATCAAATTCTTACATTTGAGAACCTGTAAGCATCTAATATTCTGCATTTTTGCTTTAAGAGTACTTAAACAACTACTTGATTATCAAAATAGTTGTCGATTCATTTCCTGACGATCGTTGCAGCTTTAAATACAGCCGCTGAGTGCAATTATGAGGCGGGAACCTTACAAGTTGCATCACTGATTTAAGGGAAATCAAAGACTGTAACAACCGCAGCAAGTTTCACAATATCACCGACATTAACTCAGAGATACTCGAACAGAAAATATCATCAGTGCTGCTGCTAGCTTAAACATCTCGTTTATCAGATTTCATTGTGATACTTGTGATACCTTTACTGACAGAAAAGTCTTAAAGGACACATATTCTGCACATTTCCAGGTTTATATTCATATTCTGGGGTTCTACTGGAATATCTTTGTATAATTTACAGTTAAAAACTCCTTATTTATCTTCTACTGGTCCTTAATGCAGCCCCTCAGTTCAGCCTCTGTCTGAAACAGGCCGTTTTAGCTCCTGTCTCTTTAAGGCCCCGCCTCCTGATGAGCCCACTCTGTTCTGATTGGTCAGCTTCAGGAAGCTCAGCTCAGAAGGCTACGTAAACAAACTATAGTAGCAGGATTTCACTTTCGTTTCTTGTTCTTTACTCCAGATGGAAACCTGCCTCAAACATCCGTACATGTTCAGATTTCAGCAACAAAACGCTACAGAACAGACGACCGTTTGTGGGCGTGTGCGAACAATGTGATGTCATCACGAGGAGGAAGTAGAGGTAACATCGCAAACGGGTCATTCAGAGCAGGCTGAAGCCCTGGTTTTTGACTTGCAGGCAGCATTTTTTTTAAAATACATTCACCTGAAGTTTTGGAGCTTTGACATTATAAACAGAATATAAATAACAGCGAATCACAGGAAGCCTGATACGTCTCCTTTAAAGATCAAGCAAAGCGCCACATTCATATCTGCTGCGCCAGTCAGACACACACAATACTGATCTTTGTCCACATCAAAACCATTTAAAAAATGTCTAAACTTAGCTTCCCGTCCCGAGGCTGTCCTTCTCAAAGACACACTTCCACATGCACTGAACGCCGGTCAGACAGCGAACATCCCTCACTCACTCACTCACTTACATCTGTGTTTTAAGTTAATTTTTGCTTCTACTGCGTAAATCCCTGAGCTGAATTCTATCTCCATATGTAGTTTCACTTGGATGTGCTGCTGCATTAGAGCAAAGTGAAAAGGAGCTTTGCTTCTATTGTCTCTCATCCGATTAGTTAAGAGCTTCCTGTTGAGAAAACAAAAATTAAGCTTCACACTGCTTACATGCATTTGTAATTGTAACAGATGGTAACGTACGATGACAACGTCAGTCAGAAAGAGATCAGTGTGTCTCCAGAGAGAGGGAGGGAGAGAGAGAGAGAGAGAGAGAGAGAGAGAGCTCACTAAACCTTTAAAATACTTGTTTTACCAAACCAGAGACAAGTGACAACTTACAAACATTAATATCTATTTACTCTTTAAATCAAACCGTCTACATTTATAAGTACATTCTCATGCAGAGAGCAACTAGCCAATCATAGTGTTCACATCAGAGAAATAATGACAGAATATAAATACAGCAGAATCTAAAAAATACCAATTAATGAAACAGTCGGGCTGCGACTAACGACTATTTTCATTACAGATTACTCTATCGATTGTTTTCTCCATTATTATGGATTGGTTGATCCATAAAACGTCGGAAAAATGACGATCACTGTTTCCCAAAACCCAATATGACGTCATCACATGTCTCGTTTTGTCCACAACCCAAAAATATTCACTTTACTGTCACAGTAGACTAAAAAAAAAAACGGAAAATATTCACATCTGAGAAGCTGGAATCAATCAAAAATATGACTCCAAACAATTAATCAATTATCAAAATAGTTGCTTATTAACTAGTTGGCGACGAATCGATTAATCGACTGATCGTTGCAGCTCTGATGGAAACTATGAAATATCAGAAAATCGAAATCACAGTTTAACATAAAACAGAAAATCTGCAAATCAACACATTTGAGAAGCTGGAAACAGAGTGTTTGATATTTCTGCTTGATAAATAAATGACTTAATTGATTATCAAAACTGTTAATTGTTACTTTCTTGATGATCAACTAACCAATTTATACTGTAATTCATATGAATAATCTATAATATAACTATAAAACATTGTCATATTTGAATTAATGAGGTTTTCTGTCAACAATAAAAATGACTGATTTTCTTTTCACTGATCAACCTGTGCAGTTGCTATGGCAACGTGGTTTAAACTACTACTACTACTACAAAAGGCATGTCAGTGTGCAACAGTAAAAACCCAACGCTGGTCTGGATCTTCACTGAAATAAAACAGTTAGGGTTATTTTTCCTGGACGGTGGAAACGCTGCAGGTCCAGATGGCGTTCCTGCTGAAGCCAAGAGAGGAAAATACTTCTCCAAACATGCTGCACGAACTGTCTGCAGTCAGGAAGCAGTTACACACACAACATAACAGAGGAGCTTTAGATATTTCTCTGTAGGTAAAAACTCTCTGTGACCGACTGCCAAACGGGATGATCAAACCGCCACCCTGCAGCTCATACTGGAGCGATCGATAGACGGCCACCACGCCAGGTTTCTATTAGCTTAATTAGCCAACTGCAGTCGTTGTGGTGCAGACTTTAAAAAACCATCCTGTAGACACATTAAAAAGGAAAAAGCTGAATAAACGAGCGGAGGAACATCACAAATGCTTCGACACAGGTGCACTGCATGATACAATTAAGCAATTAACATCCACTCTGTGGCATGTAGAAAAAAGAGACCCAGTTTAGACCAGTTGAACACTTACGGGAGATTTTGGACCAAAGTGTTGAGTTCAGAGACTCTACAATCAACACCAAGTCACACTAGAGCTGTTCTACTGGTTCAACACCTTCCTAAAGACACTTTATGTTGGTGTTTCCATTAATCTCTCTCCTGTCTTTATATACACATATTCAAATAGCTTTGTTTATCACATGAACAGCATACATTTTATGAAAATGAACCGTAACGTGACACCAGCCTCAGTGCAGTCACTAAAACTAGACACAGACAAAAGACTGTGTGTGTGTTCAGATATCTATCTAACTTTAGCGACTGTTCATCAGGATTATTTTTGCTGAAAGGTTGTCAGCTGAGTGAAAAGGAGCCTGTATGTGTGCATTTAGAGGCAGTCAGGTCATATGGTCTTCAAAAAACAGGATCCGGTCTGTAATAACTCATGGTTTTTATGTAAATATTTGCAGCCATCGACGCTGTAGAACATAAAACATGACAGTAAGCTGTAGTCAAATTCACCTGACAGCTCAGTTCCTCGAAGGAGGTGAAAGGAAAAATCTCATGTCACTCACAGGAAAACTGCTTCACCAAAGATCACACGTAGACCCTCCAACACCCACCCAAAGACTCTTAAACCATCAAATCTGAAACGACTGGTTGATTAATCGATTAGTCGGCTGACAGAAAATTAATCAGCAACTATTTTGATAACTGATTAACCACAAGAGTCAAACATTTGCTGCTTTCAGTATCAACAGTTTGAGGATTTGCTACTTTATATCATTGTAAACTCAATATTTTGGGGGTTTTGCTGCTGATTAGACATTTGAAGACATCATCCTGAACTGAAATGGACATTTTTCACTATTTTCGCTTTTATTCACCAGTTTTCCATCTATATTTTAAGGTTGTTTCTACACTGATCAGTTGTTTTATTGACTCCTAGCAGACAGAAATAACACCACGTGTTTAATTTCACTCTGGTCTTATACTAAATAATACGACTGTGACCTCTGGCACACTTGGCTGACTTCAGGGGAAGAGTTGAGGTGGTTCACTGTTAAAACTAAACTCTTAAAAACACCTTAATCCTGTATAGTATCGGCTCCACAAAGCTTTTTTATTTTGCTCAAGACAAAGACGTTTGTCAAAAATCCACCAAAGAGGAAAATCAAGTGAAGATAAAAACTGAGTGAAAATATTCACTCAGATAAAAAGGACAGAAACTCTTAAAATAGACTCTTTATAGCTAAAAATAACAATATCTTTCTAAAAGATGTGTAATCACAGCAGCACAGGTCAGACATACAAGTTCTGTTTGAAACAGTTCTGACTGACAGTTGTTTGATATTCATTTTGTGATAACTGCATTATAGATGATCTGATTGACAGAACAGTTTCAGGGTATCTTTCTGGTATCTTTAGTCGTCTGTGGTTGTGGACAAAACAAGACATTTTCACCATTTTATAGACCAAACAATTAAATCGATTACTGGAGGAAATAACCGACAGATCATCTTCAAATCGAATGAAAATATTCGTTAGCTGCAACCCTGGCGCTGAAAAGCAAACAAACAAACAAAAACAAAAACTGGCCCATGTTTGAACCTAATTGCTGACCCCTGACCTGAAGTATTTAAATGGCAGAGTTGGGTCAGGTTATAGAGATTCCTGAGAGGCTAAACTCAGGGCACAAAAACTCCATATTTACATAACTGGGTCATGATCCCCTGCAGAGCTGGAAAGTAACTAAGTACATTTACTCAAATACTGAACTGGAGTACAATTTTGAGGTACTTGTACTTTACTTGAGTATTTCCATTTGAGCTACTTGATGAAACCAGTGGTTTCCAAACACAGCAGTGTGTAGTCTGTGAGTATGGAGACACTTTCCACCACTGATCCCGTGATGATTGACCACATACTAGCTGCCATACTGGAGCCTGATTTTGGTTTTTAGATATTAAACCAAAGCAGAACTTTTTAGACTGATGGCTGTTTGATAAAGTGATGATCCAGCCACATGTCCCTCCAGGGGGTTGGGGGTCGGTGGGGGGGGGGGGTGAAAGAGGCCGCTGCTTCTGCAAACTGCCCGGTGATGGTTGGGTTGAACGCCGCGTGATTGTCGCCTGTTTGTCCTTGTTGGAGCTTTAATCCACCCTAATCTCTCCGCACATGGAGACCTAACTACTCTCTGTTTTACACCTCACCATTCATAAAAAAAGACAACGTTAGCAGGAACATTTGACCTGTTTCCTTTTAGTCCAAGTGAACACAGCCGGAGTACTACCATAACTCTCTTGACATCTTTAATCATTTATGAGACTGTCACGCTTTGCCCGGTGCTGAAGCTTAGCTGTCGGCTAACTTCACTTCCAGACGACACATGTGACATCTCACCACTTAAAGTATTTAATCTATGGCAACACCTCATAAATATATGCATTAAAATGTAATAGTGGCCCATTACATTAAGCTACCAGCTAGCTAGAAGCAGCCCCGATATCGCAGTAGCATGAGGACAAAGATGCACCAAACCGCATTTAAAATTCAGTCAATTTAATGTTTACTACCTTGTCTGTGCAGCATATGCTTTCTTTAAAAAAATTAAGGTTTTTAAAGTATCAGTAGGAGTAAAATCTGCAATTCGGCGCACATTCAGCTCAACATGCATGAATTTATATCAACATAAACACAAATCCTCACTTGGATCCGTTCACAGTCGTTGGCCGCCTCCGCCCACCAAATTTATATTGCATTACGCTTTAAAAAACACCTTCTATCTTGTTTATCGGCGATTAAGTGAACTTAAAGTGCATCCAAAGGTTTAATACGATGTTTGGAATCATTATATACTTGCTATTTAATTACAATATTCTAGTTTTGTCGAAAAGCAAGTCAACCTTAAACTGGCATATTTTTGAGTGGAGTTTGGTGCCTGTGCCCGTGACAGCTATCTACAATTAGCTAAGCTCAAGCTAGTTGGTTTAAAACGGCAACAAAAAAAATACTTCACCTTGTGCAAACTGAACACTGTATATCGCGCTGTAGTGCTAGCTGGATCATAGAGGCATCCGGTTGAATGTCCTGACTCCCGGTTAACGTTAACGGCTCAGGATCACGGTGATGCTCACCCGGTAAGTTAGCAAGAGAGGTGGTAGCCGCCGGGCCGCCTCTCCGTGTGTGGCCGGCTTTCTCCGCCAGAGGACGGACACGGTTATTGGCTGAAATGAAGACTGACAGGACGTTGCTCTCAAGGTTTCTTCTTTAACTTCGCCTGTTAAAGGACCAGTGTTTAGGATTTAGTGGCATCCAGCGGTGAGATTGCAGATTACAACCAAATGAACAATCTTCACCCTCCTTTTTCGCGACATGTTTTTCCTAGGATGGCGAAGTCACGACCCGCCCTACTCTGCCTCTGATTGGCTTACCATGACATGCTTACCCTAAACTAACCAATCACACTCCTCATTCCTAAATCCAACCAATCATGTTGGCTGCTGTTGTCACTGTTGTAGCTGCTGGAGGTGGAGCTAGTTTCAACTACTTTATATACAGTTAGCTAGTTTAGTCCAGTGGTTCCCAACCTAGGGGTCGGGCCCCTCCAAAGGGTCAGCAGATAAATCTGAGGGGTCGTGAGATGATTAATGGGAGAGGAAAGAAGAAAAAACAAAGTTCTGATACACAAATCTGTTTTCAGTTTTTTGAACTTTTTCTCTAATCTTTGATTTTTGCTGAAATATTGGATCATTTGAACATTTATTGAAATGAAAGCATGTGAGAAGTTTAGAGGGAGAAATCACTATTTGGTGGAGCTGTTAACAACTCATAGACATGTGAAATGTGACCCCGACTACACACTGCTTTTTGTAAAAAGGTTGGAAACCACTGGTTTAATCTTTAACAATGTGTTGTATTTTAAAAGCTTGTTATATTGTCCATTGTGTCACATCTATTTCTAAACTGATTTTCATTTCATCACATTTTTAAGATAAAAAACAACTTTGCTGAGTCATACATGATGCACAGTTGTAATTTAGATTTTACTGACTGTTCTTGAATGCAGCGTTTACAGTGAACCTTGTTTTAATCGTATGCTTCGGCTCTTTTATTTCTCTATCTGAGCGTTTATGCAAATTTGAATTCAAACAGTATGCCCAGTATGACAGGTTTTATTGCACATTTATAATTTGCAGATGATAGGGAAATAAACATTAAGATAAAGTAATTGGCCACCAGATGTTATGTCTTCAGGCAGCCATGTTCCTGGTTCTGCCTCATCTGTGGCCTTTAATCTTTATATCACCTGGATGAGATGAGGAGGGAGAAAGAAAAGAAATCCAACACAATCCCTTCACAACAGTTTTCTGAATTATCTGGCATATTACTTTGATATTGGATATGTAAGCGCTGTGTATTCTTGCAGCTGCTAATTCTAGATTTCCACAAACACGTCAACCCAGAAACAGAATGAGGATTTGCATTTTTATATAGCGTTCACACACACACAGTGATGACAGCAAGCTGCCACGCAAGGTGCTGAACAATCAGTGGCATCCTGCCCTACATCACAAAAAAATCATCACGATTCACTATGTTTCATTATGTTTGCAGAACTAAAGATGGATCTGGATCTTCACATAAAGGAAGTTGCCACTAATACACAAAATTAATCACACGTTTGTTGTGCCAGTTAATCAGTGACTGAATGTATTAATGTCAGATTTGTGGTGGATATTAATGACAACATCAACTGCAAAAGGGAAAATTGTCTTTTTTATTATTTATTTCTCCACATAATACAAAGTTGTTCACCACCAACACTTAACAACTGTCATTAAATCCCATCTGGATTAAAAAAAAAAAAAAAAAAGGTTTTGCCTCTAAACTGCTCTATTATAAGAAATGACTAACAGTTAAAGCGATTATTCCTAAACCATCAGAGACCGTGTGTAAGTTTGGAGAACATTTGTGCGTTTTCCAGTTTTCAGTTAATTCTACACGATTAAGCAGCAAAAGGAACATTATAGAAAAAACAGGCTCAAACAAATAGAAAGAACTGGTGTCATTGTTGGTCAGAATAGAGAAAAACCCCTTAAACCCAGCAGCTGTCAGTGTGATCACAGGGAAATTTCCAGTGATCAAAGTAGCAGTTGTTTTCTCTTTTCTCCCTTTTAACATCCTGGTTGGTCCCTTTAAAGTCACCTACGCTCGAGTAGATAAAAGACAAAAAAAAAAAAAAAAAAAACTGCCTTTGCAGCAGGTTCGTCGTTACAGCAGCTGCAGCTTTAGATTCATATCATCAACCAACATCATCACCCTCATCGCCCTCCTCCTCCTCTTCTCTCCTCTAGTTGTCTCAATGATCCACAGTTACTGTTGGTCCGTTTCAGACTATCACTGGTCCCAGTAAAGCATCTAAACTATTCTTAGTTAAGAAGCACGGAAAAAAATATTGTGTTTTAAGACGTTAAAAAGCAGGTTTTACATGTGAGAAAAGGATCAAAAAACAAACAGGTAGTGGTCCGTCTACAACAGCATTTATACATTTAATGAGTCACTTAAATCTTTACGTGTTATTTAACTGTATTATGTGTAACCTGTGTGGAATGTAGAAGAAAGAACATGCAGGTACCGTGTCTAAAACTTACTCTAAGATTTTGACTTCATTTATACTAGAAACAGGAAGCACATGTGTAAATGTATATATATATGTATATATATATCTCTATCTGCCCAGTACGGTGGCCAGCAGGGCCATTCGGATGTACATGCCGTTCTCTGCCTGACGGAAATATGCGGCTCTCGGGTCGGTGTCCACCTCCGCACTGGAAGAGGAGAATAAAAAAGAAAAGAAAGATAAATAATATATAATATAATATAATAATAATATATGTCTGTAGTAGAGAAGTCAGTGGAATATAAAGGATATTTCAAGTAGAGATGTGCTGGTATACTGGTTTTATGATATACTGCAGTAAAACACTCTAATAATAATAGTTTCATTTTGTTTAACCACAGGAGGCCTTTAAGAGTTCAGTATAACTTATTATTTTCTACAAACTTTTCAGCCTTTTAAAAATGAATCTAACTGTTAAAACCCAGCAGATGACATTTACGACACAGTTCTATCCATTAATCAGTCGATCAATTTCATCAGGAAGAAAAAATCATGACTTTCTAAAACATGAATGTGTGAGTAGAATCTGAGACTCTGAGCTGCATTTCAAGTCGTTTCCAGTCAACTTGGATCGACCTACTTTTGTTCACAGTGTTCAAACTGATTATTAATTCTTTATGCAGAGTCGGATAAAACTGTAACATACAGGAAGCTGCTCGGTGAATAAAATCCAAGTGATGATGGTGTAAAGTGATTATATTATATTTTAGTACAGTGATAATACTGTTTACATCATTACTATCAAGCAGAACCACAACTTGGACCTGGTTTTTGTATCGGACTGAGGCTCACCTGATCTCGTTGACTCTGGGCAGCGGATGCATCACCACCATCTTCTTCTTGGCTACAGTCATGATGTGAGGAGTGAGGATGAACTGTCCAAAACACTGACAACAACAAACAACAACAACACTTCATTAAGAGGGAGCTCGTTTACTCAACGTTTTGTGTGTTTGTGTGCTTGTGTCTCTCTCTCTCTCTCTCTCTCTCTCTGCTCTGTCTAACGAGCTTCTCTGATTGGCTGAGTGAACGACTGTGTTATTGAGTGCGTGTGGTTGTTTCAGCCTAAAAGCTCCTGCAGGTTCTCCACTTCTGACCAGCCAGCCGACATGTTCTTGTGTAAAATATTATGAATAAAACATTATAAATAGCTCTGCAGGTGTATATATATATATATATATATATATATATATATATATATATATATATATATATATATATATATATATATATATATATATAACAGCTCAGGTTCAGTAGGGGTGAGAAGCATTCTGTGGCAGGTAAGAAATAATATTTAAAAACCTTTGTGAATTAAATTTAAGGGTTTTTCAGATACTCTGTTTAAAGAAACTACTGATCTTCCTTCATCTAAAGAGACAACATTAAATCAGCTGATGAGATGAAGAGCGTCGTTACTTACGGCTTTGTACTCTTCCTCAGATGCGAATCTCTCCTTCTGGATCCTCGTCATGTAGAGGACGTCGGTCTCAGGCAGAGCTTCCTCGATGCTCTCAAACTCCTCCTGCACGCAGCCGCAAACACACATCATCAGTCATCAGTCATCAGTAGAGGACTTTATATTTATAACTCAGATCACAATCAAGAGCTCATTATTTAGAATTAATACAGTCAAACAGGGCTGATTATTCTCATTATCTATTAATTGTTTAGTCCATAAAATGTGAAAAATGGCAAAAAAGTGTAAAAATGTTGGTTATAATTTCCCACATGCCAAAAGATATTCAGTTTACAATCATATAAAACAGAGAAAAGCAGAGAAGCTGGAACCAGGAAATGTTTGGCAGTTCTGCTTAAAAACATGTATAATATGATTATTGGATTATTAAAATAGTTGTAAATGTATAATAGTCGCCTTTGAGAAATGCACATGTGAGACAGAAATGTATCTGATGCTCTCTGTATCAGTCCCAACCTGTTTGATGCCCTTGGAGGCCACGTAGCTGATGATCTCTGCTGGCATGTGGAGGTTCTTGGGGGCCACGTAGCGCAGCGTGATGCGGTACTGAGTCAGCAGTTTGGCGAGAGAATGAACCGTGCGGCCGTGTTTCAGGTCTCCGACCATAGTTATCTGACAGGAAACACACAAACAATCCAGATTCAATTATACAGCAGTCAAACATCAGAGAAGTTAAAGCTAACAGTTGGACGGCGTAACGATAATAAGCTTCCTGTCCCTCACCGTCATGCCGTTGACCGTCCCCAGCTCCTCTCTGATGGTGAAGACGTCCAGCAGCGCCTGCGTCGGATGCTCCCCGACGCCGTCTCCAGCGTTGATCACCGGTTTACGGCAGTGACGTGACGCGCTCTGTGAGCCGCAGACAGAGAGAAGTTACACAAACACTGAAAATCCTCAGAACTGGAGAGAACCATAAACCTGGTGAAGAGCTCAGAAATGAGAAAATTCTACATATAGTAGCTTTAAATCCAATCAATTGTTCATGATGTAATTATAGTATAGAGAGAGAAAAATGTGTGTTTGTAGCAGGAACTTAAAAGCCTGACTGTCACAATGTTAGCAGGTGATTTATTATTATTTTTTTTAACCTTTTGATAGTTAGATTCGATTATGATGGATAAACACACTCTAGATTTTATGTTGTCACTTGATGAACACATGTTCTTTATGTTTTTTTATGTTTTAAGCATGTTTTATGTACTTTAGTGAATGTGATTAAATCTCTGTGTTCTATGTTTTATCTGACAAATTTCCTCTCCGGCTCAAACGCACTGGGAGCGCACGTTTTGAAGTATAACTACTGTTTTTAATGGCTGAACGCGCACTAGAAGCATTATGAGGCGCGTAAAACTGTCTTGACACGTCTACTCCAACCTTGTTTCGATTTTTGGAGCGTCAAATGAGGAACCCAGCGACCGAAGCCGTTTTCTCTACAGCCGAAAAAGAGAGAGAGAGAGATAGCGCAAGTCAGCTGAGCATGGGCGAGCGAGTGAGAGAGAGAGAGAGCGCGGCGGTGGTCGAGTAAGGAGACGAGCAGTAGAGAGAACAAAACCTCTGAATGAGAAATAAAACTTTATATTCTGATTATTTCACGGCGCAAATAAATAACCATCAAACAGTCAACAGATGATTCACTGTGGACACTGATGTTTCATTTTCCTCCTCTGCATTCATTCATTACATCCAACTGATGCAGCTGTTAATACAAAGACAAAATGACAAAGTTTGTGTTGGAATTCCAAATCTGATGCTTGCAGTGCAACACAGGAGCATCAATTATCGCTCCCAGTACGTTTATGTCTTAGTCTGTGGGTTTGTTAGTGATCTGAGAGCTTTATCAGGGATATACAGCATCTCAGCAGCGTCTCTATGATATAACATCTTAAAATCATCCTAAAACTAACTGGAAACCAGTGCAGGAAGCTTTAAACAGGTGATCTGAGCACTTTTGTTATTTTTAGACAAAATTTGACAGCAACTGAATAAACGTTAACATCAGTATTTATGTTTCCTTTGTTGAAGAGAGCTTTATGATCATGTGACAATTTTTCCTCTTCAGCAAAAAAACTGAAAAAAGAGAGAATACTTTACTTCAAGTAGTAGTGAGTGGTGAAGGCCCAGTGGTTTAACATGAGTCTCTGGTTGTTTTTAGAGCTGAGACTCACCTCTACAGCTCCGGGCGTCGGGTGTCGGAGCACCAGGACGTCGGCGTAGCAGCTCATAGTCTGAACAGAGTCGGCCAGCGATTCTCCTTTTTGCGTGGACGAAGTGGATTCGCTGAAGTGGACGACCGAGCCGCCCAGACGCTGCATGGCGGCGGCGAAGGAGCTGCTGGTGCGAGTGCTGACCTCGTAGAACATGGACGCCATCACTTTACCCTGCACGGTAAGGAGAACGAGGAAGCAGTTCTTGAGTCTTCATAGGAATAAACACACATACAGGTGTTCATGTGCAGTAAATATCACAATAAATGACCTTCAGGATGTCCAGACTTCGTTCCTTCTGCACCATCAAACGCAACGTGTGAGCGACATTGAAAAGGTGAGAAATCTGAAACAACCAGGAAACAAACAAACAAACAAGTTATTATTTTAATAATTAACACAACTTGACAGAAATAACTTGCTGTGTGTGTGTTGTGTGTGTTGTTTGTGTGTGTTTGTGTGTGTTTGTGTGTGTGTGTGTGTGTGTGTGTGTGTGTGTGTGTGTGTGTGTGTGTGTGTGTTGTGTGTGTGTGTGTGTGTGTTGTGTGTGTGTGTGTGTTGTGTGTGTGTTTGTGTGTGTGTGTGTTTGTGTGTGTGTGTGTGTGTGTGTTTGTGTTTGTGTGTGTGTGTGTGTGTTTGTGTGTTGTGTGTGTGTGTGTGTGTGTGTGTGTGTGTGTTGTGTGTTGTGTGTTTGTGTGTGTGTTTGTGTGTGTGTTGTGTGTTTGTGTGTGTGTGTGTGTGTGTTTGTGTGTTGTGTGTGTGTTGTGTGTGTGTGTGTGTGTTGTGTACCTGCTCTTTGCTGAACTGCCTGACAGACAGGATGTGTTGGCCCACCAGAACGTGCAGCAGAGGAGACGTCTGGAAGTGAGACATCTGACCGGCAGGAATCTGTCCCGGCACCGACTGAGGAGACATCAGCCTGGACAGAGGAGGAGGATGGCTGTAACCGTCACCGGCAGCGGCTGGCGGGAGCATGATCATCTCTACAGAGAGCAGAAACGTGTCAGTCACCATCAGTTAAATACAGGAAACTTATAATATACACAGACAGTAGATAGAAGACACAATATTTATTTAAAAAAGGTAAAAAAATATGAATTTACTGAATAAGATTAAAGCTGTCTCCAGCAGCTTCAAAGCTCTGCACAAGAAAACATTTTAAAAAGTCCAGTGTCAAACTTTGGCGCTTCCACTGACATAAAAAGAGTAGTTTGAAGGATGTGGAAGTGCATTATGGGAGTTGTAGTACCTGGTGGTAGTCCAGGATCAGAGGAGCGGTGGGTGCGGGGAGGCAGCAGGTAGCGGCTCTCTCCCGCCGCCGAGCGTCGAGGGCTGGGTGCTCTGGTTCGCACGGGGCCTTCACGAGGAGGAGTAGGACGAGGATGCTCCGGAGTCTGAAACACACACACACACACACACACACACACACACACAAACACACACACACACGTTAGAATAAATGAACGACTAGAGAACAACATACATCTATTATTTGATTTTATTCTTTATTTTATTCACTTTGATACCTTTGGACTTTCTTTCACGGCTTCAGCAGGAAGGATGGAAGCAGACGGCCAAGTCTTCACATCTTCACCGTAACCTGGAGGCACCAACACCTGACAGACACAAAGGTTTTATTAAACCAATAAAATGACATACATAAAAATACAAATGGGCATCAGTGTGTGACAAAGACCAACATGTGGGTGTACACAACAAGTTTTATTGAAGGTTTTTGTGTGTATATAGTCGGAATGTGCAGAGATCCCACTATTTGTATCTGTATTTGTTGAGGCAGCAAAATTATTTGTATTTGTATTTGAATAAAAGTGGAAAGAGGTTTAGGGAAAACAGATTCAGTGATTTACTCATTTCACTTCAAAGCCTTTAATTTGAGGTTTTGGACACAATAAATGTAGAAAGAAATGAAAATATCCGTGAACATGCATGCGTGTGCTGACCTGTCCGTCGATGTACGCCACCTCTCCTCGTAGAACCACACGGCGGACTTTACCCTTCACCTTCAGACCTTGGAAAGGCGTCCACTTGGACTTTGTGAACTGCATGGCCTGAGGAATAACCCACTCCTGCTCCAAGTCCACCTGCGAGGCAAAGACGAGGATTTAAATGATTCAAATCTAAGTGAGCAGCAACACAAAGAGACACGTAAACATCATGTTCTGCTGGACGTGCATTTACCTCCACGTAGGTGTTTTCCTGAACAGGCAGGTTGAAGATCCTGCGCGGGTTGTCGTAAAGACGTCTGATGATATCGTCCAGAGTCAGACGTCCATCGCTGACGGCGGTCAGCAGCAGCGGCAGCATCGTCTCCAGGCCGGGGTAACCTGGAGGAGGATGATCGCCGTTCTTCTCCTCGACGGAGTGGGGAGCTAACGACACATGATGAAAATAAAATAGTTAAAATGAGCTAAAATGTCGAGTTTCTGCTGTCAGCGATCAGACAGACGGTGCGTTTACTGACCGTGGTCCGTGGCGAAGCAGTCGATGATGTCCAGGTTTTCCCAGAGCGCCTCCATGTCCTCGCGTGTTCCCAGCATGGGTCGGACTTGCGCCCGTCCGTCGCCGATGTCGGCAACGTCTTCCTCACACAGGAAGAGGTGATGAGGCGCCACCTCGCACGTGACCTGGACGCCCTTCTGCTTGGAAGCTCGGATGATCAGGATCTGAAAAAAGAAGAAATTAAGAAATTCAGATCAGTAATAACTAATAATCCAAGAAACAAATAAACTGAATCATTCATCCTACACTGACTGTCTCTTACCTCCTCCTTCTTGGCCACGTGGCAGATGTGGACCGGCCGCTGGTAGAGCTGCGCCACCATCAGGATGGCGGCGACCGTCTGCTTCTCAGCGTGAGCTACGATGGGCATCTGTTTGGGCCACTTCTCAAAGTGCTTCATACAGAGCAGACGGTTGGTTTAGTGTTCAGAGGGGGAAACGCTGAGCCACTAAATACTGAACACTGAAGTTAATGGAATAAATCTCAGTTTCTCAACCAAACTATAATTATATTTTTGATGAACACATGAACATAACAATAAAACTGTAAATTAAATAAATAATAAACCTCTTTTAACTCTTTAAGCTTGTGAGGAATAAACATGTTTAGTGTCTCACAGTAGTGAACTGACAGCAGACCAGCACTTTAACTGCCTTTATGCACTTTTTTTAAAGGTGAATTTCAACAACAAAAGTACAAAATATTAAAAATATTATAAATAAATAAATAAATATTGTTCTTCTGTGTTGTCATGAATCTGGTTCAGTACAGACTGATCCTACCTCCATCCACAGAGACACGTTGTCCATCTTGAGGTTGGAGTACGTGTCGTTCAGGTACATCTTCAGACCGGCGGCCTGGCTGGCGATGGTCGGCAGGACGGCGGCGTTGTCTGAAGCGGCTCCTACATACAGAGCGTAGTCACAGCGGCAGCCCGCTTTGGCCAGCTGATAAAAAAAAATATGAAATAAGAGTTATGTTTTCAGTTCACCAGGAGAAAAAACTGTGAAAAAACAGCATCTGACACAAAACAAAGGCGATAAATTAACACGTAAAACATTCAGTTGATCTTGATGAGTCACCGTTCAGACTGATGAGTCATGTTTTAACTGACAAAAAACAATCAACAAGACCAAAGAGGAGATAAACATGTTGTTTTTATTTGTACCTTCTGCACCAGAGCCAGAGTATTGGGGTCGGTGATGGCGGGGGACGTGTTGGGCATCGCACACACCATGGTCACTCCTCCCGCCAGAGCCGCCGCCGTACCGGACGAGAAGTCCTCCTTGTGCGTCGCACCGGGCTCCCGCAAGTGAACATGGACATCGATCAGACCTGAGATTCAACCGGAAAAAGAAAAATGTGATATTTGGAAGCAGACAGTAAGTACAATTACACACACACACAGATGTATATTTATAACTCTTATATGATTCTCATAATATCAGGTTTCTGCTAGAAGGATGTGATGTTTCTATCCACACGAACAGAAATCTGATAATAACCAGGAGATTAGTAGAGTACTCACAATTAATAACCATGTGTATGAATCAATAGATACATTATTCAATGGACCAACAAAAGTCCACTAAACCTTCCCAATGTTGTACTTTGTTTTAACAGACAGAAGAATAAATATCTTTTAAAAAAATCCTCAATTATGACAGTTGCATCTGCAGCAACCGGTTAAATTATTCCACTGATTTTCGTCTATTTTTGCAGCACGTCTGCCTCGTTACAGCCTGCGACCAATTACGTTATGAAAATCTGAAAAAGAGAAAGAATAAATCGTCTGTTGTCTGAGTTTTGTAGCTGCAACAGAAGTGAGCTGCTTGTTGCTGGTTATCAGTGACTCACCAGGCAGACGGACCAGCGTCTGCGAGGCCATGCTGTCGATGTGAGTTTTCACTGGTGGACTTCTACCGATCTGATGAAGTGCCTGCAAAAAAAAAAATCAATTTATATGACTCATGTTGCCAACTAACTGTATGAAGGGTTTAACTGGCTTTTGATTAATTCGATGTAAACTGGAATAAGAAGATCAACTCACCTGAACAAAAAGTTTGGTGCATTTGATATCGATGATGAGAGGGACCGAGTAATCGATGGCCATGCGTCTCGTCCTGTAGCCTTTGGTGACGAAGGAGGACAGCCGGCGTCCTCCGCTGTTCCTCATGGAGAGGTTGATGACCAGGTCGAAGTGGTTTTCCTCCAAGTAGTTCATGATGCTGCGCTGCTTCTCCTTGGTGGGACACTCGCTGTCTTCTTCCTCGAAGGGCCAGTCCACCGCCGTCACCTGGAGACGACGACGGATTAGACAAAAGAAAAGAAAAGAGGTCAATGACTCCTTTATTAATTGTCTATTTTTAGCTCAGATGAGTTTTCTTAGTATTGTTGTTTTAGTCTTTATAACTTTGTTTTCTGGCTTTCAGTGTTGTTTTATTTCTGTGCCTGATGTTTCTGACCTCAATGGGACTAAATTAAAGTTAAATTAAAATACTGAATCATCCTTTTTTTACAGGTAAAACTAGATGTTCAACTGGCATCATCTATTATTTAATGTTACATTTCAACATAAAGCTGTAAAATAAAGACAGTCAGGAGCTGGAATTTGTTCTATCAAAGATAAAAAGCAGCTAGTTTACCGTCATACATATTAGTCATAAAAGCTTCCAAAGTCTTGTGCTCATGTGTCATTACAGGACAAAGCTGAACACTTAAAACACAAAGGTTTGTTACAGCAGAGATCCTTGGTTTTACTTTATTTAGTGATGATATGCACTATAATATACCTGCAAATCCTGCTCCGATAAATCCTTATCACCAGATTTATTGATATACTTTTTCATTGTTAACTGCTGGTATATAAACATCGTCTCTCACCTTGACTCCGTGTTCTGTGTAGAAGTCGGCGGTTCCCAGACTGGCGTACAGGTCGTAACCCAGAGACTCCAGAGCCTGAACGGTGGGCAGCAGCTCGCTCTTGTTCTGTAAAAAACACACAAAACATCTGCTTTAAACGTCTTATTGATAAAATGATGCAGCAATCATGTGACCACCAACTGACCGACATAAATGCTTCAAATGTGTTATTCTTTATTTCTGCAATAAATAATCATTGAATTGCTTTCTGAACAGTTTGATTACTGTATTTATTCACTAGTTAAAACTCAAAGGACACTTAATTCTTTTGTTTTGTTAAGGATTTCTTGTTCCGCGGTGCATTTCCACCAAAAATAACCATCTGTTCATTATTATGCAAGACTGCAAATGTACTTTAATGTGCCACTTTTAGTAATATGTTCCTCTAAAATGTATTACTTCAACTGCCAGCTGGCTCACAACGTTCACATGTCTAACTCTCAGCTCCTTCAAATCCATCAGTGTGTTACAGTTTTATAGGTCAAAAAGACACCTGACAGATCGTTGCGTCACATCCTAAAAATACCTTATAGCTGCCGATGGAGAGCAGGATGTTCTTCTTGGGGATCTTGAAGCCCGTGGAGAGCATGGCTTTGAGGTAAGCCTCGTATCGGTTCTCCCCAAAACAGGCCACTTCTCCGGTACTGGTCATCTCCACCCCGAGCACCACGTCAGCGCCGGCCAGCCGAGAGAACGAGAACTGAGGAACCTGAAGGACATGTGACATATGGTTAGATGGAGCTGACATGATAAGCTTTAAGTTATGAGGACTCGGTTGGTTCGGTTACCTTGACGCCCACAATCCCTTTTCCTCTCATCAGGCCCACAGGCTCTACTTCCTCCCCCATGATGACCTGCGTCGCCAGGGCGACGAGGTCGACACCCAGCGTCTTGGATATGAAAGGAAAGGAGCGGGAGACTCGGACGTTGCACTCGATCACCTTCAGCTGGTCGTCCTGGAAACAAGGTTCACAGCAACACTTAATAATGACAAAATAACATGAACAGAGTTTTTTTTGTCCTGTTGTTTCCTGGCCGTCGTTCCACCTCTGACTCATCGCTTTAATTAACGCTTTCAAAATCAATCACTGTGTCAGACTGAGTCTCAGCGATGGCTGAGTGCACAGAACAGATAAAACAAGTCTTCATATAATTCTCTAATATATTCCTGAGAATCTTAATCTGTATTAAAAGTACAACATAAATACTTTTTAGCCTTTTCAGACTCAGACAACTTTATTTATCCTGAAAGGACAATTCAGTTTGGCGGTGTACCCAGACCACGCATAAGAAACAAACAAACAAACAAACAAATAACAGACAGATCTATGCCAGAGTCAGTCAGTACACAGGTACTCACAGACATGTAAATAAATAAAATAGATCCATAATAAATAAGTAAAATCCTAGTCCCAGCAATAAGAAGCCCCAGAATGATTAGTTAAGACAATAAAACTCCACGAGTATGGAAATATTATTCATTCCACATACTGACATCAAGGTTTAACAGCCTGATGGCAGAAGGAACGAAGGAGTCGCTGTATAACGACACACATTCAGCAGATATGAGGCAACATTAGCGTCGAGTTTCTGACCATCTGACAAACTTCAGGTCTATATTCACTCTGCTTTCAGCTCCGTTTTGGTCTCCACCATCTCTGAAATCTCTTTAGCTGCTAAAAGCTCCGTTATGTTCAGCAGCTGGTTGTAAACTTTGTGTTTTTGATGTTAAGAACAGATCAGAACAGAAACAACAAACCAAAACAGTAAAGTCGGGTCTTTGAAAACCAAAACAATGAGCTGAAAGATGCTAAAACGCCCCACAGAGCTTAGTGATAATTATTCCTACCAGCGACCCCCTTTCACACACAAATAGTCATTTTATCCACTGTTTCTATAAAACTATTGATTATAGCAGCTTTAAGACACTGAATGATCTATTTCCTGTAACTCAGGTCTTCCGGCGTGTTCCTCACCTTGGCGATCAGCTGCAGGTTGAAGGGTCCGGTGACCTGCAGCTCCTGGCCGATGGCGTGGACGATCATCTTGATCCTCTCTATGGTCTTCTGATTGAGGTCCTGGGGTGGCGTCACTAATGTGGCGTCACCGGAGTGGACGCCGGCGTTCTCCACGTGTTCGGACACCGCGATGGCCATCACTACTCCGTCACACGCTACGGCGTCCACGTCTATTTCCTGCCAAATACAAGAACTACTGTAATTACTGTGTTTGGTGAATTCTTAAGAGCTCAACTTCATCTACAGTCTTTTTTTTATCTAACCTTGGCTTCCTGTATGAATTTGGAGATGACGACAGGATGTTCTTTGGACACGGCGACGGCGCTGCTCAGGTATTTCTCCAGGTCGCTGTCACTGTAGGCGACGTTCATGGCCGCCCCGCTGAGAACGTAGGAGGGACGAACCAGGCAGGGATAACCCACAGTCTCACAAAACTTGGCAGCAGACTGGAGGAAGAGGACAAAAATGAATATGTTGGTATTTTTTCCAGAACGCAGCAGCAGCAGCAGCAGCTTCTTACTGGTTTTAACAGACGACATCACATCATCACCCTGATTCTGGCTTCTCTCCCATTGGCTCCCTGTTCGTTTTAGAATTGATTTTAAGATTTTACTGATCACTTTTAAAGAACATCTGGGTCTGAAGCTCCAAGCTACATAACAGATACGCAGCCCGCAGCCTTAGATCCTCAGGTTGGTCCTTCAGGCTGTTCCAAAGTCGAGGCTTAAATCTAAAAGGT
The DNA here is from genome assembly GCF_910596095.1 of Thunnus maccoyii. Classification (NCBI taxonomy): domain Eukaryota; kingdom Metazoa; phylum Chordata; class Actinopteri; order Scombriformes; family Scombridae; genus Thunnus; species Thunnus maccoyii. The sequence continues at coordinate 3,055,475 of NC_056549.1, read as the reverse complement.
GCTTTTTCCATCATCGACTTTAAAACGACCCGCCTGAGGAGATAAGGCTGCAGAATCAGTAACTTATTTTAAATCATTTCTTAAAACCCATTTTTTTACAGACTTGCTTTTATGTAATGTTGTCTTTAGATCATCTTTCTTTTAAACTTTTTATCATCTCTTTATTGTCTTTCTTTGCCTTCGGCCGCCATCTTTTTAAGGTCGGATCTGTTTTCTGTTTCATTGTTCTGCTTTTGCCTCGTCTGTCAAAGCACTTTGTAAACTTTGTTTTTAAAAAGGTGATATATAAATAAAGTTATTATTATTATTATTATTATTATTATTATTATTATTATTATTATTATTATCATCATTATTATAAATAAATGTGTCTTTTTAAATTTAAAATACAGTTAAACAGTTTGCCAAATATTCCCTGATAATCATCTCATTGAAATGTCGTCAGGAATTTTGCCTCCAGTGGTTTAAATGTTGATTCGCAGGCTTTTTATTCTTTTACACATTCTGGGTGAAAGAATAAATACCTGGATGATTATATTTTGACTTCTTTTCTTTTAGGGCTGCAACTGATTATTTTTTATTTCTGATTGATCTGCAGATTATTTTTATCGATTAACCTTTTTTGTCTATAAAATGTCAGAAAATAGTGAAAATGCCTGAATGATAAGTTCTGACAGATCCAGTTGATGTCTTCAAATGTTTTATCTGATCAGATGTTCAGATTATAATTATATATGACAAAGAAAAGCTTCAAATCTTCACATTTGAGAAGCTGAAACCAGCAAATCTTTAAAGACTTAAACGATTATTCAATTATCAAAATAGCTGATGATTTGCTAATTTATCAGCTAACTTTTCACTGTCATGGAAACAATTAATTTTCAAGAGGTTTAAAACATATATATTTATATTCTGGTCTGTAGTGACGGCGTGGTACCTCGGTGTCTGACAGCTCCTTCCACTGCGGCTGGCTGATGCCGATGGTGTCCAGCATTCTGGAGAACTTGAACCTGTTTTCGGCGCAGTCGATGAACTCGGGCGACGTTCCCAGGATGCGACACTGCTGGCGGTGCAGCGACATGGCGATGTTGTTGGGCAGCTGGCCTCCCATAGACAGGATGACGCCTTCGGGGTTCTCCATCTCGTAGATGTCCATCACCACCTGAGACGGGAAGACTCGTTTACATCGATAACGCCTCCGCAGTAACATCCCTGCTTCTATAAAGCTCATAACACCATGTAACACAGTTTTTGTTCCTGGGTACTAAGTGTTATTATGTGTGCTTAAAAATGATAGAAAATTACTCCCTTCAAACTTTGCTTTTGTTACCTGGACAATTATATTCTGAATTTTTACCTTTTTCAAAAAGGAAAACAAGCAAATTTGCACATTTTCATTCACATAAAGTCAGAAAAAACAACAAAATAACACCTATTAATATTAAAGTTATACAAAAGTGACCACAAAAAGTCGTTTTTTCACGAATCAGCCCCCAAATATAATCTCCCATCATCATATCCGGTGATTCATGTTGTTTTTTCTGACTTTATGGGAATAAAAATGTACAAATTTGCCTGTTTTCTCATTGGAAATAGTAAAAAAGTAATTTATTATTATTGTTATTTATAAGATAGTAGAATAAAATCAAGTTGAGTCATTAAATCTCACAGTTTGGTTAAAACTCATCTGCAGCTAAATGAAAAGTTCGTTTAAAGTTACCTCGAAGGAGATTTCATCGAAGTAGAGACGGTCACACATGTCGTAGTCGGTGCTGACGGTCTCGGGGTTGTAGTTCACCATGATGGTCTTACAACCCATCTGCAACAAATACGACGACATCAGAAAATATTTAATTTATTGGCTCCAAACACGTAAAAACAGCTAAGAATCAGATTGTTTTCATGAGAAGAATCTGTTTCCAGAAATATAACAGCAGCTCTTATGATAAAGTTTAATTAGACAAAGTTTCTGCATGTTTTTTAGTTGAAGGTTTAAACCGTACAGGAAGAGACTTATTGATGAAGAGATGTTAGCAAATGACGTAAAAGAAAATTCAAAAGCTGTTTTATCTGATATCTATATAAAAATTAATATGTTCTTTATTTAAAACATAAATATTAGCTTTTCATTACAGTTTCACATATCGTTTTTATCATTTCAAATCAAATGAATCACTTAATAAAGACAAACTTGAACCTGAATCAATAAGAGATGAAGGATCCGCATCGATGAAGACTCACCTTCCTGAGCTCCGTGATGCATCCCACCGCGCACCAATCAAACTCCACGCTGCTGCCGATGCGGTAAACGCCCGATCCGATCACCATGACGTGCTGGTCGTCGAAGCTCAGGTCGTTCTCTGTGCCGTGATAGGTCAGGTACAGGTAGTTGGTGCAGGCGGGCCATTCGGCCGCAACCGTATCGATCTGCTTGACTACGGGCAGGATGGACCAATCGCGACGCAGCTTTCTCACCGCCAGCTCAGTGCTGAGGGAGGAAAAAAAACAGATTTAGAAGAAAAAACAAACTTCTGAGCATCAGTTCTGTTTTTTAAACTCTCAAAACTGCAGACATTTAGTCAATCTGGTCGACAAATTTACAGTTTGTGAAGCCAAATTCTCGCTACTTCTGTCTTAAAACTGATTCGTTAATGAGTCCTCAGGTCTGTAGAGAGTTTTCCACCCACCTCTGCACAGCTTGTGCTATCTGCTTGTCAGAGAAGCCGAGCTGTTTGGCCTTACGCATCACCTCCGGAGGCATGGCGCTCTCGTCCTGGTGACGTCATCAAGAAATGTCATCAAGATCAAATAAACTGAACCTTCACTGCTGCTGCTGTTAGCGGTTATTAAACTCACCTGGTTGTAAGTCTCCAGCAGCTTCTCGTGGTCGGCGATGTTCTTCATCTTGTGCAGGAACCAGCGGTCGATCTTGGTGAGTTCGTACAGCTGGTCCACCGTGTATCCGGCTCTGAACGCCGCCGCCAGAACGAAGATCCGCTTGTCTGTCGGAGTCTGCAGCTCCTGGTGAGCAGAGAGAGAAATATGATGATATCACAATTTGTGACTTTTTGGGTACAAAATTTTCCACTTTACATTCCAGATATTACATCAGTTTTTGTTACAAGCACACAGGATATGAAAGAACGACCGTCTTCCCCCTGCGTTAATAATCTGTTACACTCATCAAACCGTCTCTGCCGTCTCTCAAACCCAAACATACAGTAACAACATCTGGAAGAGAAATTCCATCCTGGTGTTGCAGATTAATCAGAGACAATAATATAAAACATAAAATTTAATACAACAGAACCATCACACCAAGGAAACGTCTGATTGTGTGATTGATAAAAACATTTTGATTGAGATACATGATGTGTCTGCTAGGAGCATCTTGCCGAGTAATAAACAAAAAATGTAAATATATTTATGTAGATATCAGCCACACAGTAAAATAAAAAATATCCTCTCTAATCAGAGAGTCTTGTAGCATCATCAGCAGTATGATTGATCCTCCTGACTGTACAGACTCAGCAGCCAATCAGCACCATCTGCTGGTCCAGTTTAAATCACCATGACGATGGTTGTTTATCATGTCGACAGGAAGCAGTAACTTGTGATTTTCAGATGGAAGTGTTGCATCATTTCCACTCATAAATGTAAGATTAAGTTTTTTGCAAATATAGTTTTTGTTTTAAAGTTTTATGAACATAAAAACAAACATCATTCTGCTCAAACATTCAAGTGAAGCAGCAATAAGCTAAACAAATATTTGAGTTGAAGGAGACTTTAAATAATGCTTTTCTCCAAAATACTAATGAAATTTAATTAAATTCGAATTAATTAGGATTCAGACATTAAGACACAGAGCTCATCTAAACTACTGACATTCCTCACTGGTGATGTTTGATGGGAAGAGCAACACTGAGCGACTCACTACAGGTTTAAAGACACAATCAGCAGTGAACACGTTCAGCCAGATTCAGTTCAACATGATGAATAAAAACAGAAAAATGGAGGAAACAATCTCTGTGTTTTTACCTTTTCAGACACAGGTTTGATAGTGTGGTCGAATCCTACACAGTTCTCATCCACCATCCTCAGAGCTTTCTGGAAAGCTTCCTCAAAGCTGCGACCGATAGCCATCACCTCACCTGTCCCCAAAAAACATCCAAACACTGAGAAACATATCACAGCTGGCAGAACAGCTGCAGCGAGGATTCATCATGTCGAGTCTGTGATTTAGTTCACAGCGTCCTCTTATTATAGCAGGATGACGTTACAGTATCTTCTTTCTATTCATTCATTAAAGCAAAAACACATAAAATAACAACATTCAGTCTCACCGACGCTCTTCATGGAGCTGCCGATCTTGGTGGAAACTCGGAGGAATTTACTGAGATCCCAGCGAGGAACCTTCACCACACAGTAGTCCAGACTGGGCTCGAAGTTCGCTGTGGTCGAGTTGGTAACAGAGTTCCTGCAGACGCACGTGACAATATTATTAATAATGATATGTAATGTATGTATATCGATGAAGATAAATAAGTAAATAAATAATAACAGTGGCTCCGAGTAGAGCCGCATATCAATCACATTTGATACCAATAAATTACCAAGAATGTACATGTTTTTCTATTATTTAGAATCAAACAGACGTAGCAGAGGTTGAACGGCGACTCAAAGACACATTTACTCGTTAATTATAATAACAGTGACAGACGTACTTGAGTTGAGGCAGCGGGATCCCGAGACCCAGTTTAGCCGCTACGTAAGCTAAAGGATAACCAGTCGCCTTACTGGCCAGGGCCGAACTTCTCGACAGACGGGCGTTCACCTCGATGATGTAATACTGAAAAACATTCAAAAACACAAATTACAACAGAATCCGTGTGTTTGTGCTTCGGGATGAAGACTGAAGGTGTTTGTGACTCTTCACCTGTTCAGATTCGGGGTTGAGGGCGTACTGGATGTTACATTCTCCCACGATGCCGAGGTGTCTGATGACTTTGATGGCCGTGTTCCTCAGCATGTTGTACTCGTGGTCGTTCAGCGTCTGACTGGGCGCCACCACGATAGATTCTCCAGTATGGATGCCCAGAGGGTCGATATTCTCCATGTTACAAACCTAAACAACAAGACTGAATGAGTTCATCTGCAGATTATTTTCCTGATTGATTGTTTTGTATATAAAATGTCAGAATACAGTGAAAAATGATTGTTATAATGTTTTGTCTGATCAAGTCTAAAATCTAAAGATACTCAATTTATTATCATGTTTGACACATAAAAAGCGTAAAATCCTCACATTTGTAAATCTACAACCAGCACATTTCATCATTTTTGCTTAAAAAAAAAACCCAAAAAAGACTGAAACGATTTAATTAATTATCAAAACAGATTCTGATTAATTTTCTGTTGAAATCAACTAATTGTTGAAGTTCTCAAAATGTCTTTTAACACCACAGTGAAGCGAACTGGTATTTTAAGTTCAGTAATATTACACTTAACCTTTAAAATATACTGTTATTATTTGTGACTGTAGTCATCAGGTCCTGTACATGTGCAAATGTATTTTGAATTACCTTAAAACTGAGATTATTTCCACAGATGTGATATTAAAGAACAATGCAGATAAACAGGGATGCACAATATTATCAGCACGTCATCGGTATCGGCTGTCAGGGTGAAACAGTCTGTAGAGGAGCTGCTATATTCGGCTGCGCAGATAGGAAACTGACAGGATGCACCACTCTGTTTGGAAAAAAAAATCTTTTTGGTTTATAACGGCGGTTGTCAACCAGCGTATTCGGTGCATTAGCGCCACCTTCTGGTCCGGAGTGTGGACCAGAGATTAAATCCTACACATTAATCCTGTCTGTCTAATAAACTCAATGAAAACTCTACTGCTGCTCCCACTTGGCAGGTTCATTAAAGTTTTAATGCTGAGCTCCTGAACTCCAGTCTTCTTAAGTTCTTCCTTCATATATTGTCTTTCTTAATCATACTTAGTACAATCTATGCTTGCATGCGTAATAGTCTCCTCAGCCAGCTGGAAAAAAAATGTGCATATATCAGTATCGGCCATAATGAGTTGGAAATATCGGCAAAAAATCCAATATCGTGCATCCCTTTATAAAAACTCTCTTCTTTACTCACAGTGACACAGTTGTCGTAGGCGTCTCGGACGACCTCATACTCGATCTCCTTCCAGCCTTTCAGGGATTTGTCCACCAGCACCTGGGAGGTGTGGGCGAAGGCCGACGTCACCAGAGATGTCAGCTCCTCCCGGTTGTTGGCGAAGCCGGAGCCCAAACCGCCCAGAGCGAAGGCTGAACGCACCAGGACGGGGTAACCCAGACGCTCTGCAGCCGCCACCGCCTGACACCAGGTAAACACATTCACACATCAGAGAGTGGAGAAGAAAACACAATAAATGTGATTTGTGTGTGTGTGTGTTTATTTGTGTGTGTGTGTGTGTGTGTGTGTGTGCGTGTGCGTGTGTGTGTGCGTCTCCTCACCTGCTCCACAGACAGCGCTGCTTCACTGGGAGCCACGTGTTCATTGATCTCCTCCATCTTCTCCACGAAGATCTTCCTGTCCTCCGTCATCTCGATGGAGACCACCGGCGTTCCCAGAACCTTGACGTTATACTTCTCCAGGACGCCCAGCTTGGTCAGCTCCACGCCGCAGTTCAGAGCCGTCTGCCCGCCGAAGGTCAGGAGAACGCCGTCCGGACGCTCGTTCTTTATCACCTGAGAGTGAAAAAGAAGAGAAGCTCTTACTTCACAATAATAATAACTTCTCTCATCTTATCACTTATTAGCATATCATGTGAATTATAGTTATTAAGAGTTCTTTTATACCTGAGTGACATACTCCGGCGTGATTGGCAGGAAGTAAACTTTGTCCGCCAGCCCCTTGGAGGTCTGGACAGTGGCGATGTTCGGGTTGATCAGCACAGTCTGGATGTTCTCCTCCTTCAGAGCCTTGATAGCCTGGAAAACAAAACAAGATCCTGTCAGCTGGGATACCGGAGAGAAACCAGAAACCAGACCTGCAGACTATCAGGATTCTCTGACAGACCTGAGAGCCGGAGTAGTCGAACTCTCCCGCCTGTCCGATGGAAAGTCCTCCAGAGCCCAGGATGAGGACCTTCCTGGGTCGGGACATCTTCTCAGGCTTCGAGGAACCCGGGAAGGTGAGGTGGTCCATGAGACGCTGCTTCACTGTTGAATAAACAAACAGGAAGCCGTGATGCGTCACAGAATTACTACGATGTCTGGTGAATATAACATAAGAGATATTATACTGTTCAACAGATATCTATCAAAAAACAATAAACTGGTCAATAAAGGCTGAATCTGATTCTTAAGATAAATTTAAGGTTGCTTGATGTAGATTTAAAAAAATGTGTTTTTGGTTATGAATATATATTTTCATTGTTTATTTTTACTCTTAAACAAGTGAAAAATCAAGTCAATAACTTTTTTTTTTTTTTTTTAATATATTGTATTTTGACGTGTGTCCACTTGAGAGTTTTAAAGCAAAAAAATTCCCCAAAATTTGCTGTTTCAGCTTCTTAAAATGTGACAACGTGATGTTTTTCTTTGTCGTATATAATAGTAAATAAAACTGAATATTTGGTTTATTTTTGAACTGTTGGTCGGACAAAACGAGACACTTGTAGGAGCCATCTTTGACTCTGGGAAATTAAATTTTTTTTTTTGCCATTTTCTGACAATTTATGGGGATTTTTTTTAACCCTTTCATGCATGAATTATTAAATCATAGAGTAATATTTTTTTTTCATTGTTTATTTTTACTCTTAAGAGAAAAATCATGCCAATAACTCTTTTTTTTTAATATATTATATTTTGACATGTGTCTACTTGAGTGCTTTGAAAAGCTCTTTATAAATATATTATTATTATTATTATTATTATTATTATTATTATTATTATTATTATTGAAAAATAAACAGTTATACTGGAAAGTGAATAGCAAGAAATAATTTGCTTTAAATATCTATTATCAGCTGTTTGGTGTTTTAGTTTTGTGCTTTTATGACACATAATTAGATGTGATGAACATGTTTCACACATGAAGTTAACGTCAGAGACATAATGTGGTTAAAATTCCTCGTTACCAGATTTGGCAGCGTTTCCGTCTTTGTGTTCTCTGACGGTGTCGAGGAAGACGTCGAACAGACTGACCAGATCAGTGGGACCGGCCATGTGCTCCGGGTGGAACTGAACACTGAAAACACGCATCACACAGACTTTAATCACATGTTTTACTCACATATAACGTCACAGTGAAGACGTGTGCGTCTCCCGTTACCTGAACATGGGTTGCGTGTTGTGGACGATGCCCTCGTTGGTGTGGTCGTTGGCGTTGGTGAACAGGACGTCCCAGTCCGTCGGCAGCGTGTCGGGGTCGACGGCGAACCCGTGGTTCTGACTGGTGATGAAGCAGCGGTCTGTCCCCTTATGGATGCACGGCTGGTTGTGACCACGGTTACCGTACCTGACAGACAAGAGAGCGGAAATTAAATTAAATACTTTTAACAGTTTAATAATATCTGGTCCAGTTGGTGTTTGATATAAAGGATATGAGAATGATGTATCGTATATTTATTAATCAGCACTCCAGACATTAACCTGAACACATCCTAACGAGATATTAATGGTAGTTAAGTGTAATTAGAGGAACATAATGACATCAACACAAACTCTGACAAGCTATTTCTTTCAAATCCTTCATAATTCAAGAGCTGCAAAGATCAATCGATTAGTTGATCGACAGAAAATTAATTGTTTTAGTGATTTTTTTAAAGCAAAAAATTTCCAAAAATTTGCTGGTTTCAGCTTCTTAAAATGTGACGATGTCATGCTTTTCTCTGTCGTACATAATAGTAAATAAAACATCAATCAATTAGTCAAGAAAACAGCAGCAGCAAATTAATTGCAGATAAAAATAAGTGTTATTTGCTCTGATGACGTGCATGTACCAGACTATAATCCAGGTTCATACAGACGAGGTCTTTCAGTCCACATCGAGACAAACCGTCTATCAGGGACAAACACTGACACACCTGCAGTCTCCTCAACTATCTGTGATTAAAAATTTTGTTGCAATCCCACAATCCCGTTTTCTGTTGTGATGCCAACAACATTCCAGCGGGGTACTGGGAACATTCGCCGTCCACCACGACCTTCACAGCGAGCCTGATAAAGCAGCCACCGGTGGCGTCTCGGAGGGAGGGAGGGGTGGGGGTTGGGAGGGGGGGCACTCTCTAATCCCACAGATGTGGCTGCGGAGTTCAGCGGCGAGGAGCGCACCGCCTCGCCTTGTGAGCCCGAGTGTTTGTTCAGTCTTATTCATAACAAGTCCAGTCAGTCAGTCCGACGCTACAGACTGCTGAGAACAGCAGAAAGTTTCACATCACAGCTCTTCCAAAGAAAGTGTGTGTAGAGAGTAACGGGGGTTTGAAGAGCGTCCCTGGCTCAGGTCACCGGGGACACATTTCTGTCTTTGTCCTGTTCCAAAATAATCCTCTATAAGCTCAGCAAGAGACAGATTGAGCTCCAGACATGAGGAGATTCCAGTAATATGCTCCAAATTAAATGAACTTTGATGCTCTGCTCGTTTTAAACGCATTTCACTTCATGGTTTATCAATAAATTATAGGAAGAAAAGGATACAGAAGATTAGACCAAAACTATTTGTCAGTTAGAGCGGAGTGTGTGTTTGAGGAACTGACTTCATCTTGTAGGTCTTCGCTCCGATGACTAAAGACAGCAGCTGGTGTCCGAGACAGATGCCGAAGACGGGTTTGGGTCGATCCACGCAGACCACCTTCCTCACGTTGTTGATGGTGGACTGGCAGAGCTGCGGATCCCCGGGACCGTTACTGATGAACAAACCGTCGAAATCTGGAAAACACAACAACACACACACACAAAAAAAATCAGCCAATCACCTCCATCGACTCATTCCAGTTACAGTGAGTTTTTGACATTTCTGATATTTATAGGACAAGAAATCAGTTATTGTTCTTATGAACCAGTCTGCGATTCTTCAGCAGACGAGGGAGTTCCTTTACAACGACTGCAGCTACAGATAACGAACGCCTGTCGTCATGGTGATAAATGTCGGTGGTCTGTGTTAACAGCAGAGACACGAATGGAAACGAGTCGAGGACTTTACTGTTCTATCCAAGTCTGACATGTTGCATTTTTACCAGTTTATATATTAAAACACTGTCAATAAATCAAATAAACAGAAAGTGCAACTCTTTGTTTACAAGTTTGACTAACAAATAAGCAAATGCTGAGAGTGTTAAAAGGTGTTTAGTGCAGTTGACTCTAATTCATTTTCTCCTCTTGGTACAATCTGTTCAGGTCTAAACGCAGCATCGTACTCGGCTGTGAACCAAAACTCTGTGAGGAAGTGGCCTCAGATCTCAATCCTCTACATGTATGAGCTGCTTGTTCCTGCCAAAGATACAACTAACTCATGAACACCTGGCTTTTACTTCCTGATGCATTTCTGTTTGCTTGAATACTTTTCTGTGTGAAAAGAAAACCGAACCAGGTTTAAACGCAACAAGTTTAGCAGCTCAGACCAGAGCAAACAGACCAGGTTTACTGTGATCATTCTTTACATCTTGTAAGTTGCCTCAAACACAACCGTCACTGCGTTTATTTCCTCTGCTCTCATTTATATCTGCCACTAATTCAATTTATTTAAAGTGCAGAGTCACCATGCAGAATGGTCCCAACACACTTTACAGTTAAAAGAACAACATACAGTAATCCATTTACAATAGTAAGTATTAAAAGTGAATCAACCACATTAAAAACATCAATGTTTAATAGATGTTAAAAGGTGATAAACCTGGCTAAGTTTTAGGAGAGGCTGTAATGTAGTGAATAAAGTTTTCAGTCTTGATTTGCTTCTTTAACATGTATGAGGCCGTTCCAGAGATAAAGGGGCACAGTGGGAAAATGTTCTGAAGCCAACTGATTTATTGTTAAATGAAGGAACGACCAGGACTCCAGCATTGAGAGAGCACAGAGGGCGTGCTGGTGTATATGGAGTACTTAGCTCTGGTAGGTAAGGTGGTGCAAGACCATGCAAGGCCTTATAAGTTAAAAGAAGAACATTAAAAATCAGCTGTAGCTTGCACCAGTCACCAGTGAAGAGGCCAGAACGGCTGTGATATGGTCAAATTTTCTGGATTTTGTCAAGATTCTAGCTGCAGAATCCAGTCCATGATCAGCAGCAGTAGCAGTGTGTGTGTGTGTGTGTGTGTGTGTGTGTGTGTGTGTGTGTGTGTGTGTGTGTTGTTGACCTGTGCTGTCCAGCGGGTGATCCCAGGGTACGACAGTAACACGGGCTCCTCTCTCAGCCAGGCAGCGGATCTGGTTGTATTTGATGCCGCAGTCCATCACTGTGATTCTCAGACTACCGCTGGGATTGAAAACTTTGGGCTCCTGGAGACGATCAGAGGAGAAGAAACCACAATCTCCACTAAATAACCACCTTCAAAAAGTAAGTAGGTGGCTCACAGGGTTCACTGGTGCTATTTCTGTCTACTACATCAAGCAACCGTTCAGTTACCTTCATGGAGACCTCCTGGACCAGGTTCCTCTGGTCTGGGTTAGCGAAGGGAACGCTGTCTTCAGGAGTCCCGTCCACCACCAGCTTCCCCAGCATGGTGCCCTTCTCTCTGATCTTTTTGGTCAGACGGCGAGTGTCGATGCCTGGAGAAGCAGAAAACCATTTATTGTTGATGTTTTCTGGTCTGTCGAGTAGTAAAATGCTCTATTTTTTAAATTTATGATTTAAATTATGATTTAAACATAAGGTCTGAAACTATATCTTCATTTAAAACTTGAATATCTGTTTCATTTCTAGCGTAAGGCTACGCTCAGGTTTAATTCTGCCTTTATTTATGACCTCTGTTCTACTAAATGAATTGCATTCAACTGACCTTGTAGTCCAGGAACACCTTGTTCTTTCAGCCACTGGTCCAGCGGTTTGACTGAGCTCCAGTGACTGGGATCCTCCGACAGCTCTCCGATAATCAGAGCTGCAGCGTGGATCTTAGACGACTCGAACCACTGAGCGACAAAACAAAAACACATCAACAGGCAGCACCGATATGAGGAAATCTCTGTTCTGTCGTCTTTACACAGAAACAACTATAAGATCTGTTTTTCTTTTTTATTTATCTCAAGTCCTCTAATCCATTTGGTCTTCAAAATAAAAGTTCCTGTTAGTCCTGAGGTTTTCTAGGGTGCTACGTAAACCACAGATTGTAATAACCTTCCTAAAAGCATCTTCATTTGTTTTATAGTAAAACCCTTTCACACCACTAAGAAATACTATGATCATCGTTTCCTCCTCTTCTCCAAATTACAGAGATCTCAAGTTTCCATAAATAACTTTAACTGTTCACCTTGCTCAGTCCAAACTCTCCCTCTTCATCCTTCGGGACACCGTAGTTTCCCACCAGAGGGTAGGTGAGTGTCAGCAGCTGGCAGTGGTAGGACGGGTCAGTGAGAGCTTCGGGGTATCCGACCATTCCTGTCTGGAATACTGAGCACACATAATATTCATCAATACATGATACAGTATGATATACTTTATTATCCCTGAGTAGGCAGACATGTGACACAGTGATTCAGCTCTTTGTTCATGTTTAAAGCCGTGGTTTGTGGTGTGGTTGCAGTCCACGTGTTAAAGGACTCTATTAAACCATCAGCAGTGTGTCGTCTGTCGCACCAAACTACGCTGGAAAATCAATCGCTTTCATGCTGCGTTGCACAGCAGCACAAGCACATGTCTGGTAGAACATGATGTGGCCTTGTATCAAGTCATTATTGCCTAATCTTCAATTTGGCTTGTTACAACATAGTCCAATTTTCACAAAATTCCAAGTTCTTATCTACACATTCATCTGCCAAAACACATCCAGGGGCGGATTTACCGTTAGGCAAGTTAAACAACTGCCTCAGTTTTACTTAAGAAAAAGCAAATACCAACATTCCCAGTTAGAGAAAGGCTGAAAATAAAGCATGTCAGAGTTTGTCTGGGGTCCCCAAATCACTAAATCCGCCCCTGAACACACAAGAGGTGACTGAGTGATAAAGTGAGATAACAAGCAGGGTTGTAATGATACTGAAAACGTGCTGCTTGATAGATCATCTCTATGTGGGCTGACAAGGTTATATTCCGTTTAATTGACAGATGTTTGAATGGAGTTTGGCACGGTGCTACAGAGCAGTGGTTCCCAACCACCAGGGGTCGCTAGATTAATCAAAAAGGTTGCAAGATGATTGGACAGGACAGGATACAGAAAGAAGAAACATATTTATGACACATAAAATTTTGATTTATTGTCAAGCTTTCTTCTAATTTTTGCTTTATTTATTATGGATTACAGCAAATCCACAAGTTTCATTCAAATTTCCACATCACACTTGTGTGAATTGATTATTGGACCAGGATTGGCTCCAAATTAGTTGTGATGTCACAAACCCCGCCCCTTAAAAATCGGATTTTTAATGAGCTCAGAGAAACTTTCATCCTTCAGCAGATGAATGTTTAAAAAAAAACGACTCTGCACGTACATCATTCTGCACAGTGAAGATTAAATAATCAACTGAAAGAACAAGAGGAAATACAGATTTTTGAGTGGAGGGGGCCTTTAAAGTTTAGCTAACACTCACCAACTTCTCCCGACACCGACACATCTGCACCAAAAAGGCGGCCTTTAAACGTCGTACCGTCCTCTAACATCAAGGTTGCCATCTTTGTCATTTTTCCCTCCTCAGATTAGCAGATGCTAACTAAACTTCAATGACTGTTACCGGAAAAGATTGAGGGATGTTTCAGATCCGGAATGAGCTACGGCCGGCGGGTGAACACGTGAAACTCACGCCGCGCCGGTAGATAGGAGATGCAGATGAAACTCCAGATGTGACCGCCGGCCGAGCAGAGCCCTGTCCGCGTCCTAACTGGGTCCGGTGTGAACACGAAAGACAATAAGACGCAAAAAGAGGGGTTTTGTTAGGTAATTTGCCGGTTAGTCGGACGGGAGGATGGGAGAAGGTGCTCCACACGCCGCCAGCAGTGTGGAAGTGAGTGGGCCCGCCGCATGAACCATACGACCCTACGCAAAGTTTTTTTCCTAGGATGGCGAAGGTATGACCCGCCCCCCCTCTGCCTCTGATTGGCTAGTAGATGTTGCCTTCGTTGGATTTGGTTGGTTAGCTTTAGGTATGAGGGGTGAGATTGGTTAGAGTCACAGTAAGAATATCAAGGTCAGCCAATCAGAGGCAGAGTAGGGCGGGTCATAACTTCGCCGTCCTGGGGAAAAAAAATATTGCGAACCCAGGTGTTACACCGTATTTGGTGACCAGACAGATTCTGTTACCTGCGGTACTCACAAAGAAGTGCTCAGATCCTTTACTTAAGTAAAAGTATCAGTACCTCAAAGTAAAAATACTTCATTACAAGTAAAAATCCTACATTTAAAATCCTATTTAAGTAAAAGTGTAGAATATTCCCGATGAATTTACTTAAAAAAATAAAGTTAAAGTACTACTTTTACAGATAAACTCATTTTCTGCAAAATTAGAACTTTTACTTTAGTACTTTAAGTAGGATTTTAAATGCAGGATTTTTACTTGTAATTAAGTAATTTTACATTGTGGCACTGATACTTTAAGTAAAGGAAGTGAGTACTTATTCCAACACTGCAGGCCACAGACTCTGACTAGTCACCAATTATTGTGTAACACCTGGAATTTGACGCAACAACATAACGCGTTTCCGTTCAATATTTTAACTAAATAAAAGCTACTTAAATAAAGTTACTATGTTTATGGGATGTATATTGTTGGTTGCTATTTGAAACAGTACATCAAATGTACCTTCAAACTTATATATTGTGCTATTATTTTCAATTACAATCGACTAAAATATCAAAAATGGCCCATTGTATTCAGTTTGTCTCCCAAATAATATAAGGGACAAACATTATAACTCTCAGCCCATTTTGCACTGTTTAGCATCTGCGATGGAAAATCCGAACCAGGTCACAGAATCAGGCCACAGACTCTGTGTGACCTGCTCTGACACAGACACTGTTTGTCCCTTATCAGAGAAACAGATCAAATCTGGACTGAACATGTGCTGATAGCTTTTATCTTTCAAGTCCAACTAGTCTGTCGGTAAAGGACGTGTTCTCAATTTTTCAAGTGTGTCTTAAACCAGCAGTCAGGTGTCCATATGAACAGTGAAAGAGGTTTTCCTCGCTGTAATCATTCCTCCTGTTCATACTGGATATTAAAAGATCTTCTTCAAATGTGCTTTCAATGTAAGTGATGGGGATCAAACTCCACAGTGTGTCCACAGTCATTTAAAGCAAAATATATAAGTGCTACGAATAAATAGGCTACTTTCTTTTAAGGAAGTATGAGTGGGGATGTAGCTCAGTGGTAGAGCGCATGCTTTGCATGTATGAGGCCCCGGGTTCAATCCCCGGCATCTCCACAATCTTTTCTTGTTGCAGAAAGATAAATCTTGGCTATGTGAGCGTGTAACACATCGGACTGCTCTTTTATGAACTGCGAAAAGGTCACAAATGTAACGTAAACATATAATATTGTATGTTTGTGTCAGTTATTTATTACGTAGCTCGCTATATATGATGGAGATATGTCACAACTTTGAAAAAAGGACATGAAGTCTAAGAAAAGCTCCGTAAAGACTGAAGTTTAGATTGTCTCCAACACAGATTTTAGTCGTGAATCTTTCTGCATTGTCTCTGACAACTAGCTTAATTTAAGATAAATTAATTAACGTTAACCGTTACAAGCTGAATATGGCGACTTTGGGGGGAAATGGCATGTTACTTACATTCCAAAGCAGCCTGTACACTCGACATTTACTTACAATAGCCGCACTGTTCTTCTTTAGTTTCTATTTCTGTCTGAAATAAATTTTTCGAAGCTAAATGACACAGCAGAGAAAACCCATTTGACCAAACCGCTGAGATTTCCCACAGTCTTAAACGCAGCAGCTACGGTAACTAAGGAGATCACCGTTATGTTTACTACAAAGATGTCCTCCCTGCTAGCTGTAGAGCTGGTCGACAAAATGACCATAATTTAGAGATTCCTCTTTATATCCGCACTAATATCATTCTTCCCCCAACAACGAGCTTCCGACAGACTTCCAAAAATGCAACTGAAGCATCTAAAGACACTTTTAACCCCCCAGGTAAGTTCAGTGACAGGTTAGCTTATGCTAGCTGATGCTACAGAGCCAGATCAGTTACTGTAAAAAAAAAGTGTGCGTTAATGATCTTATAACATCTTATCACGAAACACGAATTATCTCTTGTCACTTCGGTATTTAAGTGGTTTTACTGAGCCACGCTTAATTTTGTTTTAAATATATTTTTTTCTTTACAGTTACCTCAGTTTGCTTGCTAGCAACTGTGATGCGTTATTGGGTTGAAAAAAAGACAACAAATTCATCACAGAATCAACAGTTGTGTTTGTGCAGTTGTTGTTTAAGCATAAACTACATCACATAAGCTTAAATACTTGAATTCTGCTGTGGAGTTTAGTGCAAGCTCCAGTCCTTACACAACATAACGGGATGTATCACGATCCAACAAGACGCTCCTCTGAGGCGGTGCTTCCCAACCTATTTGGCCTGTGACTCTTTAAAATAAAGCAAAGTCTACCTGGGAGCCCTCTTCACATGTTACATTGTCTACCAGTTAAGTTACAGATTATTGTCTTGATTCATCAGTTAATTGTTTTGTCCATAAAATGTCAGAAAATGACCAAAAAAATTCCGTTAAAGTTCCCCACAATCCAAGGTTTTGTCTGACTATCAGCCTCAAACCCAAAGATATTCAGTTTATTGTCATGTTCGACACAGAAAAGCAATAATTCATCACATTTGAGAAGCTGAAACCAGCTTATCTTCTTTGCTTAAAAAAATGACTAAAACGATTATTCAATTATCAAAATAGTCCTGACCCCCAGGTTGGGAACCACTGCTCTAAGGTATCACTTGTGACTGTTTGTTTTCTGCGTCTCTATAGGAGGGTGCTGCAAAAGTGACGTGCATGGCCTGGGCACCCAACAACACCAAGTTTGCTGTTTGCACTGTTGACAGAGTGGTGCTGCTCTATGATGAGCAGGGAGAGAGACGAGACAAGTTCTCCACCAAACCGCTGGACTCCAAGGTGGGACAGTGAGACATTTACTCTGTACTGTACAGTACGTGAGATATTTGTACTTTACTCAAGTATTTCCATGTGATGCTACTTTATACTTCCACTCCACTACATTTCAGAGGGAAATATTGTACTTTCTACTCCACTACATTTATTTGACAGCTTTAGTTACTTTTCAGATTTTCCCTTTAAACTTCTCACATGCTTTCATTTCAATAAATGTTCAAATGATCCAATATTTCAGCAAAAATCAAAGATTAGAGAAAAAGTCTAAAAACTGAAAACAGATTTGTGTATCAGAACTTTGTTTTTTCTTCTTTCCTCTCCCATTAATCATCTCACGACCCCTCAGATTTATCTGCTGACCCTTTGGAGGGGCCCGACCCCTAGGTTGGGAACCACTGGACTAAACTAGCTAACTGTATATAAAGTAGTGTAAACTAGCTCCACCTCCAGCAGCTACAACAGTAACATGCTGCTCTAACACTGATGCCTCACTATTAATAATCTAATGATGTCATATATAATAATATATCAGTCAGAGGGACCAAACCACTACTTTTACTGCAATACTTTAACTACATCAAGCTCATAATACTTATGTACTTTTACTGCAATACTTTAACTACATCAAGCTCATAATACTTATGTACTTTTACTGCAATACTTTAACTACATCAAGCTCATAATACTTATGTGCTTTTACTGCAATACTTTAACTACATCAAGCTCATAATACTTATGTACTTTTACTGCAATGCTTTAACTACATCAAGCTCATAATACTTATGTACTTTTACTGTAGTAGGGTTTTTCATGCAGGACTTTTACTTGTAATTAAGTATTTTTACATTACTGTGTTGATACTTTTACCCATTAGTGTGACTCCAGTGGACACAAAGCTTTGTTGGATTAAAGTGTTTGCTTAGTGAGTGGAATGAATAAAGGTTTATGTAATAATACTTCGATCTGTGATCTTTTGACAGTATGGAAAACAGAGTTATGTCGTCAATGACATGGTGTTCTCACCGGACTCCACCAAAATCGCCATTGGACAGTCTGACAACATCATCTTTGTCTACAGAATCGGAGAGGATTGGTAATGTCGTTACATTAAGTTTGATTTTTCTGTTTGTGTTGATGCAACTAAACAGTGTTTTATTTATTTTTACTTTTAGGGGGGACAAGAAAGCCATCTGCAACAAATTTGTCCAGACAGTAAGTCAGCACTTGTAGATGTTTAATTTAAGCAGTGAATGTTTGAAAAGGCAGAAACTATGTTTTATTATCAACATGTAAAAAACATTTTTTTGTAGATTTGAGGTCATCAAAGACTGAAAACAGATCATAAACATGTTAGAAATAATGCTGTGTTGGTTTTACAGTTTATTGTGTTAATATAATGTAATCTAATGTTATGTTGAAATCATGTATTTAACATCTTTCCCACTTAGAATTCTGACTTTAATGGTGTTTTAATTCTTGGAAAAGCTTTTTTTTTTCCAGGTATGAAGTTTGAATTTCCAGCTTTCTGTCATCAGTTCCCTGATCTTGTCACGTTGTTCCCTTTATCTCAGAGCGCTGTGACGTGTCTGCTTTGGCCTGCAGAACATGCGTTTGTTTATGGATTAGTTGACGGCAAAGTAAGTCAACGACATGTTCGCACCACTCGTCAGAAACCCAAAACCTCATGTTAATGTGCACTTAACATAACGTTTGTTCCATATATTATCATCTGTAATATGATGCTTGTAGCTGTAGTGATAGTGTCCTTCTATGTTTATCTTGACATTTTAGTTCCCTGTGGTCTAATTTTTGTGTCAAAGGTGTTTTTTCACCTTGTCAAGACTTGAATCTTTTTGTCTTAACACAAACTCTTGAGTTTAAATCATTTCTTGCTATTCTGTTACGTAGCAACAGACAGTTTTTTTATTTTAATGAACAGTTGTAAAAACTGCCACCTGCCTTGTTGCAAACATATCAGCCTTAAAAAGCCGTTTTAGGTTGGATGATAAAGGAAACTTTGCACGTTTAAATGAAAAATATATTGAAGTTTCTGATTCTTTTCACAGGTTCGCCTCGCCAACACTCAGACAAACAAGTCGTCAACCATCTACGGCACCGAGTCCTGTGTCGTCTCACTGACATCCAAGTAAATACATATTAATATGAAACTATAACTAACAGATTGTATAAGTGGCACCGTTGGTTTGTCAATCCCAAAACATCTGGGGGTAAAAAATGATACGTGCATGCTGGTCGTCCTTCTCAAAATGCAAAGCCAGTCGCCAATTTTTACAAATGATCTGCTTGTGTTTTTCTTTCTTTCTCTCATGGTTCAGTGTTTCTGGTAAAGGCATCCTGTCAGGCCACGCTGACGGGACAGTCGTTCGTTACTTCTTCGATGATGAAGGCTCAGGAGAGTCTCAGGTACTAACAGACTCAAACTCTCCCATCATGTACTGAATGGACTTGATACCATTGATACCATTTGTGTATTTGTGTATTTTTCTATCTTAGTCATAAATTAAAATGTAATTAATGCAGTTTTTTTTTTTAGAATTAATTTAAATATTTTCCTCACACAGACACATTTTAGGGTAAAGGTTAGTCTGTGCCACTAACAAAACACACCTTGACACGTTGTGACGCAGGGTAAGCTGTTGATGCATCCGTGCCCGCCCTACGCGCTGGCCTGGGGCGCAAACAGCATCATGGTGGGCGGCTGCGACAAGAAGGTGGTGGCCTACGGCAGAGAGGGTCACGTCCTGCAGACCTTCGACTACAGTCGCGACCAGACAGAGAGGGAGTTCTGCGTCGCCGCCACCAGCCCCAGCGGACAGTCCGTCGTGTTCGGCAGCTATGACCGGTCAGTATCTAACCTCTCGGTTAAAACGCAGATTAAATATCAGCACTGTGGTTCCTGTCAGCCATAGTGATGTAAATAAAACAACATCTCAGATCATTTGTTCAGTAAGTTCTTCCTGATACTGGGTTCAGGTTGCGGGTGTTTAACTGGGCTCCGAGGAGAGGTGTGTGGGATGAAGCCAAACCTAAAGAGATTCTCAACCTCTACACCATCACCAGCTTGGCCTGGAAGAAGGACGGATCACGCCTCTGTGCTGTAAATACTTTCTTTAATTTTAATCTCAAGTGTGACTTCAACGCCAGCCACCATCCAGCGTAACAGTATAACTTAGCTGTGAAGCTAAGAAGGCTTTTTATGGCCACTTAAGTAACCTGGTTTTAGTCTCTAACTCTTATAATAAACAGTTTACTGCATGGAAATACTGTGTTTTTATGCAGCCACTAAAATGCATTTCTTCTGCTGCTGCTGTTATGATTAAAATCTGACCTAAAACACAAATCAGTAAAGAATAAATGTTGTTTTCTGTGTTTGACAGGGGACACTGTGTGGAGGAGTGGAGCTGTTTGATTGCTGCCTGCGGAGGACGATCTATAAGAACAAGTTTGAGATGACCTACGTTGGCCTGAGCCAGGTAGAGACCGAGACAATGAGGGAAATAGTTTGGCAGAGCAGAGGAACAAATAAGTAATTCAAACCCTCGTTTGTTCTCCTCCTCCCGCCAATTAACAGATGATATGAAATTGAAAACAGTCCAGTTGATTGCTCAAGAAAGACCAATAATTCAGATTTGATTAATTCAATACAAAACGAGTTCAGTATCTCAATTTCATAATTAAGAAACACAAATTAAGGTTCTGGAAACAGTCATGCAGGTTTTTGTTTCGCTGCTAAATATATTTCAGATTTTACATGAACAAGAAACTAGTTTACATGATCTGGATCCGCCAGTCAAACCGAGCTGTTTACCAAACGATCACAACATAAACGTGTTAAAATGTACTTCTTATATTCATATTTATTAGGAATATCACCAACTCTGATTTTGTGTGATTGATTGTGCATTGATTGATATGCATATTTTTTATACTAAATTGTTTGGAGATAGTTTTAGGGACAAAATGTAAATATATATATTTATATATATTTTGTGTTGTCCATTAAATTAATCAAACCATCCCATCATTCTGGAGAGCAAATATTATCATCTTAGGTCTTTTATAAACCTTAGAAACTGGTAGAAAGACTTTCTTGTATTTGTATTATCAGAGAATAATAATGCTGATAGAAATACATACAAATGAGTCACTTCATTCAGAAATCAATCTGGACTTTAATGATTAACGGAAAATAGTTAATTAAAACACGGATGGTGCAGCCACCGATTTGAAAAAAAAAAAAAAGATACGAATTAAAAATGATGAGATTACGACGGAGAAATTCCTTGAAGCGGACAGCGGACGAGCAGTAATTACTCTTTCCAATAATGAACCGCAGTCGCTTCCTTAAAGAAGTTTTGATTTGATTCAGTCTGCCGGGTGTTGATAGACAGCTGATAGTTATTTTACTTATTTGCAGTGTGTATTTAAACAATTAAAACTCGACTCATAAAGGATTGTTGATCCATTCCTGTAAATCACAGAATTTTAACCTCTAAACCAAATGAAATATTGATAATTCTTCCTCTTCCTCTTCTAGGTGATAGTGAGGAACCTTTCCACGGGGACGCGGGTCGTCCTGAAGTCCTACTACGGTTACGAGATAGAAGAAGTTAAAATCATGGGCAAGGATCGTTTCCTGGTGGCTCACACGTCCGACACGCTGCTGCTGGGAGACCTGCTGACAAATAAACTGAGTGAGGTAGGACTTAAAGGATCTGTTCACCCAAATCACAAAAAATAGATTTGAAATATCTGCCTCCATCCTAATTCAATGCAGATGAATGTAATGTCATATGAGGAGCCCAATGAACTATGAACAAGTTATTTTACATGAGTAATTCCACTGAAAACTGTCTTTGAACAGCATCACAGTAGTTAGTGTCTGTTAAAGTATGTCAGCTCAGCTACAACAAACACAACAAAGCAGTAAACATCATTTCACTTTGTGCACATCAGCAACGAGAATACTGACTGGAATAAAACTTGGTCATTACAGTATAAATTTTGTGCATCCAATGAGACCAGAAAATACACGTAAAAACCCCCAAATAACATACAACATAACATAAACCCCACTAATGTTTTGTTTCACGTTTTTCTGACGTAGATATTAATTATTATTAGTTTTTGTAGAAAAGATAATGAATCAGTCACATTTTAGTTTTCATTTCCAACATAAACATAATTTTAAATTTTATATTAAAGATGTTACAGGATATTTTAAATGCAAAGACTAAGATTGATTTTATTGTAAATATAATGGTTATAATGGGAAAATGGTTTATTCACAAAGGTCGCTTTTTCAAAAAGATTCTCAAAACAAAGAATATATGCACAATTAATTATTATCAACGACATTTTTTGAAACATGCAGAACTCAATCTACTATGTTTTATTGAAAAAATAAACAAACATGAAAGAGTCTGACAATCAGCTGTTGCACAAAAAATATACAAAAAATGCAATCTGACTGTGACAATAAAGTGATGAACAGACGATGGTGATGATGGTAACAATGGTCGCAATGGTGACAATGGTGATGATAGTAACAATGGTCGCAATGGTGACAATGGTGATGATAGTAACAATGGTCGCAATGGTGACGATGGTGATGATAGTAACAATGGTCGCAATGGTGACAATGGTGATGGTCAACAGAAAATATCAGAGCTCTACCAACTCCCTTTGTCCAAAAACTCTCGCCACCACCTAAGTGAACAGGTTAAATGACCCATGTGTCAAGCAACATAAGTGACGCAATACGTGATGCCCACGTCAATATATAAACAGAAATAACAACATATTTTGGCCCCTACAACTATTATTCTGACATTTGAATCCAAATGTTAATTCTGCTGCGTCTCTTCCAGGTGCCGTGGCCCGGTTCTGGAGGGAACGAAAAGTTCTTTTTTGAAAATGAAACAGTAAGTACCCAAACGTGTTCTTGGCAGCGTTCAGACTTTCTCATGAAAAACAC
This sequence comes from Thunnus maccoyii, assembly GCF_910596095.1. NCBI lineage: Eukaryota > Metazoa > Chordata > Actinopteri > Scombriformes > Scombridae > Thunnus > Thunnus maccoyii. The sequence continues at coordinate 3,032,202 of NC_056549.1, read as the reverse complement.
ATTTACCTGCTTGTTTTCCCCATCAGCCGTGCCAAGGAGCACAAAAGGCCTATAATTGAGTAGAACATAACCACGTCTGCCAAGCAGGTTCGTATTTCAGGTCTTGAGTCACGTCTCGTGCTCGTTTTCAGGTGTGCATGATATTTAACGCCGGGGAGCTGAGCCTGGTGGAGTACAGCAACAACGAGATCCTCGGCTCCGTCAGAACAGAATTCATGAACCCGCATCTCATCAGGTACGTCCAGTGACACAAAACAAACACATCTCATTAAATTGCAAAGAAACACCCCCAAACAGGTCTGTGTGACTCCAAGCAGACAGCTGCTACTGATCTACTGTCTGCTTGTTTTGATGAATGTCAGATTTATAAAATAATACCAGATTTGAAGCTGCACAGGGAATTGAAACAGAGAAAGGAGATTTTCAGCAGTGATTTTGCTTACAAAACATCTGATTAATCACATGATATATAAATATATTATTAGGATTACTGTATATGTTTCATTGTCTTACAGTAGAGAAACAATAGAATAGAATTGAGGACATTGCAAGTTACATAGTAAGTTAATTGCGTGTCAAATTGTGCAAGACGCCTTTCATAAAATCTTGTCACAATATGTCTGATATCCGTGTCTCATTGTGAGAGTCTGGTCTTAAATTTATGACACTGTCAGAATTTTGCCTCAGGCTGTTTTTGGTTGTCAAAACGCCAAATTTGTTGTGGTTGGACATGTCTAACAGTTAGATCACAGTGTCAGACTGACGCACAAAAGGTTTTACCACATTTCTCTCACAACTGTCACAACTTTCGACCCAAAGCTGCACAGCGTAGAAGATCCTTTAACCACAAGGCCACCGGGATCGTGTCAAATTAAGACGACTTAAAAGACATTTATTGAACAGATAGTCATAATCATATTATTTTAATGAACATGACATATAAACAATAACAAATTCATATACTTAATATGCAGTTTGAATCTCATTACACAAGTTTGACCACAGTCCTCTTAACAGACTGTGTATTTCCATGTCTGACCAGTAGATGGCTGTATTGAGCCGTGCAGAAATCTCAGGTGTCGTTACAGTGAAGCTGAGGGGAATTAATTGGAGATCAGCGCTGATGTATTCAGCCTGATAGTCAGCACACATCCATGTTAATGTATTCAGACCTGTCAAACATGTCAGGACCGACAGTCCCTCGGTGACTGACTAACGTTGAGGCGAGCAGGTTTCAGGAGATTCTGACTTGCTCTTCGCCTCCGGCCGGACGCTGCAGCATGACAACATCATGATCAGGGTTTCTAGTATGATGAGGAACAGCTGAGGCCAGTTATCCTGAGCTGATGATGGATTTTATACTTAACATGTTTATAATCATGTGTTGAATTCAGTGATGCTACATTTAGCGATGTGTTGAAAGGTTTATTAAAGGTGTGTTTCTGTGTGTTCAGTGTCCGTCTGAATGAGAGGAAGCAGAGAGGAGTGGAGGACAACAAAAAGCTGGCGTATCTGATTGACATAAAGACCATCGCTGTTGGTAAGAGTGTGTGTGTGTGTGTGTGTGTGTGTGTGTGTGTGTGTGTGTGTGTGAACGGGGATGGGGTCACTGAGGTGTTGGACACTTGGATTTAAAACTTTATGTTTTACTGTCAAACTGAAAATGCTGATTTCTGATATTTTGTGCTGAAGTTTGTTGTGATGCTCCTGGTTCACTAGTAGCACTGTCCTGTACAGCTGAAGCAGTTAGTTGAATAATAGATTAGTTGATTGACTATTCAATAAAATGAAAATTAATTGTCAACTATTCTGATAAGTGATTAAACATTTAAGTAATTTTACAAGCAAAAATGCCAAACATTTGCTGCTTTTCTTTGTCTTATGTGATGGTAAAGTGAATAACTTTGGTTTTAAGGGTAAACAGACAATTTGATGAGCTTCACCTTTAGTTTTGGGGCATTTTTCACTATTTTCTGATATATTTAATGACTAACTGAGAAAATAATTAGGAAGATCACAAGATAAAGAATTGTTAGTTGTAGCTCCACTGTCCTGAATTATTAAAGGCCTATACCAGTGGTTTTAATGAGTTTATCCCATTAACTACAAGTTATATATACTTTACATTGCTGTAAACTGGGGTTCTTGATTTCCAGTCGGTGAGAAAACTCTTTGCTCCAAGAGTAGATCAGGTTGGTGAATCTGACCAACTAATAACGAGTCATTCATTTTAATCAACAGCTTTTGTGAACAGTTGCAGATTTATTGTGTTCACTTTTGTTGTGAAATGTCTAAAATAAAGTCACTTTGATTGAACAGCTTCAATCTGCAGCTTTTGTTAGTCAGCTCAGGACATCTGAACACTGTAGGATGCTGATGATGTCGCCATTATTAGGTTGTTTTTTTTCTTCCATAAATTTATTTATTATATCTTGTTTACACAGGAAAGGGACCAGGCAGCTAGTTTTCACAGTAGTCAAGCCTTTGCCGGTGATTACTGAACTCCTCATTGCCTACAACTATGATAATTGCATTATATAATCAATTAAACAGCATAATTTTCATTAAATTTTCATTTTAATTAAAAATATTTAGATATAAGTCCCATATATCAGCAGACTAATATGTTGAGGTAAGTTTTGCAAGTAGAGACACTGATACAATCATGGATAATTAAAAAAAAGTGATTGGCTGATATCTAATCTTGAATAAAAGGCCAATTTTAGCCCGATACACTGGCACGCTAACAGTCTGACCGCTGCTCAGTTAATCCGTCGCTTCTTCTTCTTCTCCTCCCCTCAGTGGACCTGGCTGGAGGCTACAATCTGGGAACCATCAGCCACGACTCCAAGATCGACTGGCTGGAGCTCAATGAAACCGGCCGCAAACTGCTGTTCAGGGACAAGAAGCTGCGGGTGAGAATGAAACCTCGGCAGCTGGAGGGACAGAGAGGAAACAGTGACTGAGAGGCCTAAAGGCTACAAGGCAGAGAAGGAAAATGATAGGCGAGATGATGATTAGGAAAGTAGAAAATATACTTCTGGTTGAAGTTACAGCTACATCCGTCACCTGAAACATGTTTAGAGGCTTTGTGTGTGTAGCTGCTGTATGTCGGTCATCCAGGTAGTATGATGGTCTGAATAAATGTACATGCATTCATGTACATTTATTTATGTGCTCTCAGGAAGTAGTTCCCAACCTTTTTGGCTTGTGACCCCTTAAAATGAGTCTTTTCATGATTTATTGGACTATATCTCAGAGGTCTGATGAGATAAAGTTACCCAATAAAGGAAAAAAGTAAAGATTAGTCAAGTTAATTTTATTTATATAGCGCTAAATCACAACAGTGAGTTATCTCAGGGCATGTTTCACATAGAGCAGACCCAACATTCCTCCATGACAAAACATCTAAAAATGAATATGATTCTGTGTATCATACATTGTTTTTTAGTTTTCCGTGAGGTTAATTGTCTCTCGACCCCTTCGGTTTATTTTGCGACCCCTAGGAGAGGTCAGACCCTAAGGTTGGGAACCACTGCTCTAGGGTCATGGCCAAATGGACCTGACGACTTTTTTCATAGTGAATTCCAACATAGAAAAAAATAGAAACAAAAATTTGAAACATTTTTTCTCTTCTTTAAAAGTAATCTTCATATCTGACTTGTAAGTTTTAAGATAAAACTTTAACACTCAAAGTTTAGGGGTTGGCCATGAAGTGCCAACTGTCCACATACTTAATGTCTGGACTGTATATTAGTGACACATATAAACAGTAAAATCATGCAGCCTACCTGCATTTCTTCTTCTTTTTTCAAATGACCAAATTCAGAGATACAATCAAAAATAACTATTAATAAAACTAATAGTTTCTGGCAGCGTTAGAGGCTCTCAGGTTGGTTGGTTCTGCTTTGGTCCAGACTGAAATATCTGAATCCTGCTGACTTTGGTGACCTCTGACCTTTCATCTGGTGTCACCAGGAAGTTAATATTTCTGTTTCTTGGTAAAATGTCTCAACAACATCAGTTGGACTGACATGATGCTTTCATTTCTCCCACTGGTTAGTAATTAGTAATAACTTTGGTGATGACTTTTCATCACATTTCATGCCACCATCAGGTCAGAATTTTAAGTTGTTTATGACTAAATACCTGCAAAAAACTCATTTCCATCATCCTCATCTGTCTCTTGTGTTTAGTGCCATTTAGCATGTTTGCAGTCTAACATGCTGAACAAAGACAGATCTAAACATTATATCTGCCAAACATCAAAATATTTCCAAGCTGTCAGGTTAAACGTCTCTTTAGCACACAGGAACTGATGGTATTTGTCGCCTAACCCTAAAGCGAAATTGTACCACCATCCGTCGACAACTTCTAATGTTCTTTTCCTTTGATTTAAATAGAGAAACATATCCTCAGTACAGGAATAAAACGTGTAGAAAAGGTGTTTAAATGTTGTTGCAGTCGGAGGTGTTGCGGAGCTCTCTGAGAAGCTGTGTGCAGGATGAGAGCGGCGGGGAGATGTTGTCAGTCGTTGCCTCGGGTAATGAAACGGTTTGATGTCGAAGCCCAGGGGCAAAGACTCGCAGAACTCCAGTAATTGGAAATCCCTCAGTGGCGTCCAAGTTTTTACTCTAGTGAGACTTGCTATGACATTTACAGATTGTTTTATTTGAAATTAGATTCTCTTTCAGGTACAGATGTATAATTATTTTTTTTAGTACAAAATTAATTTGTGAAACATGTATGTGTAACGGGGGACTATATTAACCTCACAGTTTATAATGCCCCAGTTAAGTTTCCTTTATATTGCTGATAATAGTGACAGCCTACAGTCTCTGCGTTGTGTTGTGATGATGATGATGATGGTTGACTCCAACGAAGACACCCAGACGCTCCGATGTCGATTCAGTGATGTCTGTTTATTGCTTACAAGCATTTCGGGATCTGAGGGAAACAAGCCCGGTCTCAGTAAAACTATTTAACATAAATAAAAACATAATCAAAGGAAACTTACAACACTAATAAATGATTTCTGTGACGAAGCTTAATAACCGTTAAATAACAAATTACAGAGTCGACGCTCTAACCTTGACCAGGATCAAAAACTCACTATATTACAGATTATTGATACAGATGATAATCACTCTGAATGTCAATATAATTATAATTAGTAATAAAGTCTATCTCAGGTCAGCTATACATTATTATTTACAGGTTTCCAGTTAACAGTCACACACTCACCTGGTCTGACTTGTTCCCACGGTGATGCTTTATAGCTGCATTGTTACTGTGGATACTATGTAGCCAAGTATTAAATATAAGATAACAGCATAAAATAATGAAAATAACACAAATATGTACACCTTACAACTATTAAATAAAGGTAAAACTACTGACAAAATTATATTCTATATGAAAAGATTTTGCTATTAGACATAGTGACCATTTAAAGCACAACTAATGTATTTAATGTAACATGCAAGAGGCAGATGTTACATCTGTAAGAGCAGCAGTGGAGGATGGAGAGGAAGGTTTCAGGCAACTAGAAACAGACAAATCGGTGTGATCAATCTGACGGTTCTCACACTCTGTAAGGTTTTGTGGTTCTGATGCATTCAGAAATACTTTTGAGTTGTTTCTACATGTTAGCTTGTTGTTTCTGCTGCACAGGTATATTCAAAACCTTTACTGTGTTTTTCTTCTCCTCCTTTTTTGTTTTTTGGGGGGTTTTTTGGGGGTTTTTTGGGGTTTTTTTTCCTGCTTTGTACTGTTTGTTGTTGTGCTGTTGCATGTTTTGATTGTAATGGACTACAGATGCAAATTAGCTTCAAGGTAACTGGTGCAGTGCAACATTTATGCTTAATACTGCACACAATACTGCATCAAATCAATATAAAAAAAAATATGTCACTGCTACAGAATAATCTTTAAGTATCTTACCCCTTTAATTAGGAACCTGAAGATGAGACGATGTCTATTAACTGGATAAGAATTGAACTCAATAGACTCGACAGACTGAAAAGGATCTACGCTACTTCACAAGTCTTGATATTCATGTTCATAGCATATTCTGCCAGTAAGAAATCATGAAAAGTCTGTTTTTTAATTTGAAACTTGCTTTGAACTTATCAACAGGCTTTTCTTCCTCATCGCATTAAAAGTTGTCCAGCTGAGGGTGAAACTATAGACGCAGCAGTATTAAACATGGTGGTGGTGGTAGTGGTGGTGGGATGGGGGGGTAATTAAAGTAGCTGATTACAACAGCGGGTGGTCTTTCTCTCTCTCACACACACATTATAGAATCTACTTAATCTCACCTCATTAAGAGCAGAGTAGAACAGATTGCAGTTTAAGTATTCACATGTACCTGGTGGAAGTTAATCAACTCTGTTCAAGCCAAATGAGTTTGGATATGTCATGTAAACTTAAACTTCCTGCCATGAAGAATAAGTACAATCATTGAGTTTAGTAGTAAATCTGTCTTAATATCTTGTAACCTCACCAGAGGCATGTTGCTTTTCCCTTTGACAGAAAGGTTCAAGTAACACGTTTACTGAATCACTGATTCAACAATAATGAAAATATATCATCTCCTCCCTCTTCTTCTTCCTCCTCAGCTTCATTTGTACGACATAGAGAGCGCCGTAAAGACCACGCTGCTCAGTTTCTGCTCATATGTCCAGTGGGTGCCCGGCAGTGACGTCGTGGTCGCCCAGAACAGGGGAAACCTCTGCATCTGGTACAGTATCGACAGTCCAGAGAGCATCACTATGTTCCCAATCAAGGTGAGACTCTATGATGTGCATATGTGTTAACGTGTGCCTGTTTACATTACTGCCAACTATTAAATAAAGGCTGAAAACCATTACAATCATCTCTCTGTCATGAACCTCCCATATAATGATGCTGTGGGTAAAAATGTTGAGGTCTTTGCTACAAAGGTTTTACAGGATGTAGTTTTTTTTTATGGTTTCAAGTTTTTATGCCCAAACTACTGGTTTTACTTGTACTTTCTTCAAGCTTTGTGTCTCTGAGCTGCTTGTGAGCGAAGTCTGTTTTTTTGCGCTGCTGTCCCGGAGCAGTTCGTTGCCCTGGGCGGACAAACGTTATGGAAACTTGCTCGTGTAACACTTGCTGATGTTCCCGTTAATAATAGAAACCAGGCAGAGCAGCCTCTTGCTGTTTTTCTTTTTGTAAAGGTGTATCAGTCACTATTGAGCCTGACATTTTTATTTTTAAACTTAACACAGATAGATGAATGTGTGCAGGAGATAATTACTAACTAATAATCACAACATCCCTCTCTGATATTCAGGTTTTACTTAGTTTTACCTCTTGTTGGCAGGGAGACATCGTGGATCTGGAAAGGGCAGATGGGAAGACAGATGTGATCGTGACGGAGGGCGTCAACACCGTGACGTACACGCTGGACGAAGGCCTCATTGAGTTCGGTACCGCCGTCGACGACGGAGACTATGACAGGTAGGATCGCTCCCACGCAAAGGTCCCATCGCCGACATCTAGTATGAAAAATGTGATTCAGTTTGACGGATGACTTCAAATCAAACATCCGTCCATCCCTCCTCCGTGTACTCGCTGCTTTTCTGGGTCAGAGTCACAGCGACAGCAGGGTGAGCAGAACAGGGCCAGATGTCCTTTTATCCTGCAGCTTCCTCCAGCTCTTCTTGAGGGTTTCGTCAGCACTCCCAGGCCAGCTGGGAGATCTAATCTCTTTAGCGTGTTGTGATTTTTGCAGACCTCGAAAATGATGCTCTCGTGAAGCCTTCTTACCAGATGCCTAAATCGTTGTAACTGACCTCTCTCATTTTTTGGAGGAGCGGCAGCTGAATATCTCGCTCTAGCTCTGAATTCTGCCACACAAACTAAAACCAGCTTTTAGGAGCATTCGGCTGCTAATTTACATCACTTAGATCTGTAATTACTACAGGTAAGAGATTGAAGGCTTTATATATATAAAGCTTCTGCATTCTCCTCTACTTGTGTTGTCTTTCCTGATTGAACTGGAACCAGTTTATTAACCAGCGATGACCTTTCCAACTAACCCGATGACCTCTGCTGTGGAGATTTGCTCTCTGACGCTCCAAAATCTTGCAGCAGCACCTCCTCAGCAGAAGATTTGAGAGATTGTAGAGTCCTTTTAGTTGTTCCCTTTTACATCCTAGTAGTGGTCAGTGTTTTCATCTCTGAACTGGTTTTCTTTACTATTGCAGTTGTCATTATTTTTACGTCCATTATAACATTTTACTGTTTTTAATGAAACAAGACACATCCTTACATGTGTGACGTTGCACTTTACTCACAACTACAGGCTCCTTATTGTCTTTTTACTGTATCTGCTGATATTGAATACACTGTTGCACTGAAGGAACACAGCATCATTCCCCCGGACACTGAGTGTTGTCTATGAAGAGAATCACAATAAAGTCCACATCGAACCTTGAACCTCAAACCAATCCCCTCCTGACTTACCGAGTATTTTTTTTGACAGCGTTTGATGAACATATACGTTTCTGACTTTTGAATACACTTCTACACTGAAGTAGAGCAGATTTGCGCTGACACGTTATCATAAGTGACTCAGCTCTACTTCTGTGTGTGTGTGTGTGTACTTACTCATGTTGTAGGGACAAAAAGCAAGTCCCAATAATGTACATCATTAAAATTGTGTGTGTGTGTGTGTGTGTGTGTGTGTGTGTGTTTTTTGGGGTTTTTTTTTCACAGAGCCACAGCGTTCCTTGAGACTCTGGAGATGTCACCAGAGACTGAAGCCATGTGGAAGACGCTCAGCAAGCTGGCTGTAGAGGCACGCCAGCTGCACATCGCAGAAAGGTCAGGAAGACACACAGAAACACACACACACACACACACACACACACACACACACACACACACGAACCTCGCAAACTAATGTTCAAATGTGGATTAATTGTATTCTGTATCAGTCTTTACTGTGACTGAGACGTTTCTTCGGGACCGGACAGAAGGAAGACAACAAAGGCACCTTGGTCGCCTGGAAGGGAAAAATACACACTTATACACACACACACACACACACACACACACACACACACACACACACACGGCAGATGGCTGTGTCCCTGCCTGACCTCCTCCTTTAACTTCATTAATCATCAAAGACAGTTTTTTTTTTTTTTTTAAATTTTCCATCATAAGCATTTTCTTCTTCTTCTCTTCTCTCTTCTCTCCATCTTTATTTCTCTTTTTGAGAAACTTTTCACATTTGAATTCTCTGTCATTAATAATGCATATGCTGTTCGTTAGGCGTCGGCTTGATTTGCATAAATCATGAAATCGGGGAAAGAAACGTTTTTGTCTGGAGTGGGTACTGTTAATGAGGGAGAGAAGTGATGTTAATGAGGGAGGGAAGTGAGAAAGAGTCACACACGCACAGAAGGAGTTTTTAAACTTTTTTTTTTTTTTTTTATCTTTCATGACTTGTTCATTAATCTGATGCAACTGTTCGGAGAGAGTTGGTAATAACGTGGCCAAATGCTAAGACGTACCTTTTCATTTCTCAACCCACAGACTGTAGAATATCTAAAGGCTAATTAGACAAAAGCTCTAATTTATCTCAGTTCATTAAGTGAACAGTTTTTCACAGCTTTGCCCGACCAGTGTTGCTTTGTTCCTTCACTGCGCTAAATAGATTCCTTCTTTGTTACTTCTCTCTCTGTCTTTATCTCCTGCTTACTTGGTTGTTGCAGTTTTACTGTTTTTTAATTTCTCTTTTCTTGTTTAGGTGTTTCGCTGCGTTGGGAGACGTCTCCACTCTCCGTTTCCTCCACCAAACCAACCAGATTGCAGACAAAGTTTCAAAGGAAATGGTGTGTTTCAGACACGCAAAGATACAAAACACAAATCCTTAAAACTCCACGCTGACCATGTGTATGATAGATAACAGCTAAATACCAATATTCTACACAGATAGTATTGATATAGATATCATTAGATTTAAATTTGGCCATTTTCACACATCAAAACTTAATTATTCAATATTTCTTTAAAAGATTTATGCATGTCTTGGTGGACGTGGAAACTTCAAGATTCACTAAAAGTCTCCACTGGAATTGATATAATTAAAATTAAATGTAGTTTATCATTAAAGATTGCTTTACAAGTTACAGTGTGTGTTAATGTGTGCGTCTCTTTTGATCAGGGAGGAGATGGGACGGCGTTTTATCAAGTCCAAGCCCACATGGCCATGCTGGATAAGAACTTTAAACTGGCTGAGATGCACTACATGGAGCAGGTCTGTGAGATCTCAGATAACAGAACCCAATGACAAACTTTGCTTAGAAAGTCTATAGAAAAAAAAACTATTTATTCTCTAATTGCAATGTGCTGTTTAATTACTCGCAGGAGACAAAAATCTTGATCGTGATCGTGATACATTTTTGCAGCGTAAGTCAAATGTTTCATATCTTGTTTTCTGTGTTTCTGCAGAACGCCATCGATGAAGCGATAGAGATGTACCAAGAGCTCCACATGTGGGACGACTGCATCACTGTGGCTGAAGCCAAGGTAGGAATGACCTGACTGGAGTTATAGGGGTCGTAGTAACAGCAGTATTTAGTTATGGATTCATCTGTTGATTATTTAATGATAAAACAAGTAGAGCTGAAATAATTAGCTGATTGATTTAATGTCTCATTTCATTTTTTTAAGCAAAAATGCCAAATATTGACTGGTTCCAGGTTCCCAAATATGAGGATTTGATGCTTATCTTTGTCATATATGATAGAAAACTGAATATATTAATGATCAGATAAAACAAGCGATTAGAAGACCTCATCTTGGGCTCTGGAAAATAACACTGGGCTTTTTTTTAGACATAACAACCAAGAAAATGAATTGATAATGAAAATAATTAGCTAGTCTCAGCCCTAAAAAAAAAAGAGCCCATCACAGTTTCTCAGAGCCCAAAGTGATCGTCATTTCAACTAATCAAATCCCAAAGAAAATTCAGTTTACATTTATATAAAACAAGCAGAAAAGCAGCAATTATCAGAAATGTTGTTGACTAATTCTCTATTTATTGACTTATAGATTAATCAAAATTACCTGAAAAGTTAAAACAAATCCACTCTCAACCCCTAAAATAACCTCAGGGCCACCCGGAGCTGGACAGCCTGCGGGGGAACTACTACCAGTGGCTGACGGAGACGAGTCAGGACGAGAAGGCCGGCGAGGTGAAGGAGAGCGAGGGAGACTTCCAGGGAGCCATCAACCTCTACCTGAAGGCCGGGCTGCCGGCTAAAGCCGCCCGCCTGGCCATCAGCCGGCCGCAGATCACCAACAACAGCGACACCGTCAGCCGCATCGCCGCCAGTCTCATCAAAGGAGAGTTTTATGAGAGGGTGAGCGGGTTAGGCGCCCCTTTTTCAGTTTCCCGTGTCTCTATTTGAGCCCCTTCCCACCTTTTGCGTCGTCTTCCTCTCTTCTTCTAACAGATGCCGGGAGACGAAAGGTATCAACAGAGGAACAACAGTTTTCTTTGTTTTTCACTTTTACACTCTGTCTCCCTCCATCTGCCTGTTAGTTCTCCGTGTTTCTCTCTGTGTCGCTGCTTGTCTGAGGACTAAATTCTTCTCTTCTAGCCATCTGTGTTTATGCAGCAGGTGGGAAAGAGACTTAAAGAGAATGAAATCTCAGAACAGAAAGTATCCTAACGGTGCAGGGTTTCATCAGTTAAGCCTCTGAAACTGAATTTCATACTGTGGGACATTAAAACTGAAACATAGGTATTAAAAAGGTATTAATACACCTGCTGATATGTTTGCAAGCCTTTTTTTTTTTGCCTTTATTAGACAGTAGAGAAACAGACAGGAAACAGGGAGGATCTGCACTCCATGTACCTCAGTCGTTACCAAAAATATCATCGCACACTGTAACATTAAGATTTCCCTGCACTGGGACAAAGAAGCTCAAAGTTCCAGTTTAAAGGTGCATAAACGTTGAGGTGGTTTGGTGAACTCTCCACCATATCAGTGGCAAACAATCCTGACTTAGCAATATTTAATTTCCTCTAAGTAAGTAGATCTTTCTCTGTCTGTCGTGTCCAGGCAGGAGATCTGTATGAGAAGATCAGGAACAACCAGAGAGCTTTGGAGTGCTACTGCAAAGGAGGTGCCTTCAGGAAAGGTAAATCATCAGACATGTAGCTAGCTTTATTATAAATCTAATAAAGAATCTTTGCTGTATTTAAGTTAATACAAAGCCTGATGTATGTTGGCTGTATATTGTTGAGTGCAGGTGTACGGTAGGCGTATCTGATATAAAGTTTCTCCTTCCTGTTTCCTGTAGCGGTGGAGCTGGCTCGCCTCGCCTTCCCTGCCGAGGTGGTGAAACTGGAGGAGGCCTGGGGAGACTACCTCGTCCAGCAGAAACAGATGGACGCCGCCATCAACCACTTCATTGAAGCAGGGTACGCCGCGTAGGGGAGGGATGGAGAGAGAGAGAGAGAGAGAGAGAGAGAGAGAGGAGTGAAGAGACAAAGATTCGGACAGATGGAGAGGGGGAACGATGATACGGAGAAAAAAAACAAAAAACAATCCAACAGAGATGGCCAAGACCATAATAGGGAGATGAGAGGAGATAACTTTAAACATGTATTCATGCTTCAAAAATACCAAATATAGACAGGTAGTCAGCACCCAGATTTTTATTCTTTGCAGGTTGAAAAAGCCACTAAACACTAAAACTATTAAATTAAACTTTAATCCTAACCTTAACCAAAAGTGTCTCCATTTTGGCCTAATGTCAGCCAATTAATAATATCAGGTGGGAGACCTTAATGACTATCTACAGAACATAATATACAATCCAGAGTTTATGCTTATTTCATGAAATTTGCATACAAATATGCTAAAACGTATGAATTATCTTCCTCTCGCCCCCCGTAGCTGCTCTGTGAAAGCCATTGAGGCGGCCATCGCTGCTCGCCAGTGGAAGAAAGCCGTCCACATCCTGGAGTTACAGGAGGATTCATCAGCAGGGACGTACTACGTCAAGATAGCTCAGTACTACGCCTCCATGCAGGACTATGAGGTGAGATAAATATGGAAGAAAATGAAGATGCGTTGAACTGAACTAAACACAGCTGATCTACGACCTCCTTGGTGATGATCACTGATGTATGCTGTATACATCATGAAACATAATGAACGTTGACGTGTTCTCAGTGAAACAGCCGATGTAATTGGTTTTGCTCTCAGTGGTGTGAACGAGCTTCACCAGCTTGACGACGACTTGTGCCCCTTTGTTCACAAAGAGGCAGCAGATATTTCTGGTCTTAGTGTCACAGTCGCACTAGAAAACTCATTTTGTCTCTGGAGTTGTTTGGCTAGCTTCCAGAAGATGTACAGTACGATGAGCATAGGAGGACTCACTAATACCAAGCACACACTACATGATAGGGGTGTGCCCAAATACAAATACATTATTCGGCAAAGCACAAATAGTGGGTTTTATACGAACATTTGTTTCATACAAATATTTTAAAAATGATTTGTTGGGGGTGTTCTCCAGAGATAAAGCTGAGCTACTGACACAAGCAAAGTGCTCCCAAGAGACTCTCCATAACGTGTTGTTCTCCTTCTCCTTTCCACAAAGTTAGGTTGTAAAAAATAGGCAATAAATGAAAAATGCAAAGCAAGAATCACTTTTGAAGTTCCTCCCTACACATTACATTGTGTTACGGGTGTATAAATAGGTAGAGGTCTGTCTGCAATGAGGTGATGAGTAAAGTTTTATCTCAGTAATCAGCGCAGTCGTCTATGATCTGGGAGACTCCAGTTCAAGACCCGATGTGCGGACCTCCTTCATAAGGTAGTTTATTCATGAACACTTATTGTAACACTTTAATTTTCTAAAATTAAAAGTGTCATAAAAACAAAAACAGGATTTTTAAGCCTCTTTTGACTTTTATTCGAATACAAATACAGATACAAATACAAATACTGGGCTCTCTGCACATCCCTACTACATGACTTTCAAAGTTGTCAGATCGCTGTACTGTTTGCACTATTTGTGTGCTTTGCTCACCACGTTACTGATCAACAACAGACGCATCACAAGATCCTTCACCAGGAGGAATCCCCGACGAGTCTGTCTGTCCAAAAACTATCGGCGAGTGACAATTCAGGACTACAATCGTGTAGTGTGAACTTAGCATTATGTATACAAATAGAAACAGTTGTTAAAGCTACACTAATCAATATTTTTATGTTAACAATCTGTTGTGACTACATGTAATGTGAAAGGAGTCGCTTATACTGACCAGCTCAGAGAATTATCACCCGACTCTGCAGTTTCCCTCAGCTCTAAGAAGTGTTTTAGTGTTTTTCAGACAATTATTTTGGTTTTTATGACCAGCAACTTTACTGTTTTAGTTATCAGTCTCACCGCTCTCATCAACCGCAGCAGTAAGCAGTGAAAAAGCACTAAAACTACAGTTCACTATCTGACCAACAGCAAACAGCAGACAGACGCAGTCAGCGACTAGCTAGTGAGCTTAGTGAAGCATTTAGCAAGTTAAAAAAAACAGATATTTCCTTCAGGAGTTGGTGCAGAACAAAACGGAGCTAAAAGAGCGTCAATGTTTCTCTGTGTCTGCAGGATGTGTAAATATGCTAACATTTTTATTTTATTTATTTTCAACTTTAGAAAATTAGACATCAATGCTGTGTTTACAGCACTGCCCCCAAGTGGCCCAAACGACAGTAACAACAATTAAAGCAGCTTTGAGATTTTCTATTATTGGTGACGTGATTTTATTAATTTTTCTTGTCAAACATGCCCACAGATAGTAGACATTAAATTATCAGTAAACTAATTTTGACTTTTCTTGATAAATCCTCTTATCCATACTTACCTCATAAAGATAATGTATAAACCAGACTAAACGCTGTTACAGTCGGCCTTGTGGACAGCAGAGTTTGACAGGACAGTGCAATGAAAACAGCCAGAGGGGATGAAGCAGGCTGTGACATTTTGCCACTGGCAAATAATTTCTGCACATCTCTCAGGGACATATATACAGTCACCCATGACACACACATATACACACACAACCCTGTACACATACACATTTCAACCAGAGAGTCAGAGTCCAGGATCAACTTTAGTTCAGTCCCTATAGTGCACAGTGGGGTTGCTTGAGGATGCTTTGGCAATAATGACAGGTTGGATGGTTGTAACAATAGTTACAATACTTGCCTGAATACCAGAAATATGAGGCTGTTGAAAGGGAGAAGAGAAAGCGAGAATTCAGGCATAAATACAAAGAAAGGCGAAAAAGAAGCGATAGATGATGGTGAAGCGCAGTGTGCTGTGCTTATTCTGATGAGCTCAGCTGAGCCAAACAGCCTCCACAGACTGCCAGGCTCTGAAAATAGCAGGCTATTTCAGTCTGTTTGCTCCACCGGCATATTCACAGAAAGTAATTAAGATAACAAGCTCTTTGCTCTTCAACTTGTGAAAGTTGCAGGAAAGTATAATTCAGTGCAAACTAAAACAATAAAGAGAGTTCTCACACACCTGTGATTTCAATAGAAAAATTATCCAGCGAAAACAGTGACGAGACAGGTTTTAATCAGGACGAACAAAATAGCAGCACGTACATTTGTTGCATAATAAATTCAATATCCTTTTTGCCTTTGTGTTGCAAAAATCTAGTTTGACGCTTCACCTTTCCTCCTCACAAATCTCTGAAATTCTTCCATCAACAGCACACCATTTTATGATCTTATAGGTACAAATACAGGCTCAGAAATGTCTTTCATAAGTGCTTTTTTGTGTTTTGATTACACCTTTTCAATATATTCATGTGCTGTGCTGAAGAATAATATGAGCTGTATTTTACATTTCACGAGTGTGTGTCTGTGTGTGTTTTTATGTGTTAATGGCCTGTAGGTGGCAGAGCAACTGTTTGTGAAAGGAGGTCACATTAAAGATGCCATAGACATGTACACCGCTGCAGGACGCTGGGAGGAGGCTCATAAGGTCAGTAGGGACACAAACTTCACACATATGTACTGTATGTAAAGTAAAAAGAAGAAATTTGACTGTTCTAAAGCCTAAAATGACAAATATTCATCGTTTTCTCTGCTTTTACTAACCTCCATAGTCCTAAAAACTCTACCTTTGTTTCATCCTGAATGAGTCAGATTGAATAAATTCATATCAGAGGTGGATTTTTACAGAGAAATAATAATAAGGCTGTTGTTGTTGGATGTATTTTCTTGCAGTTGGCAGTGAAGTGTATGACAGAGGAGGAAGTTATGGCTCTGTATGTCAGCAGAGCTCAGGAGCTGGAGAGAGACGGGAAATTCAAGGAGGCTGAGAGGTAAATGCAGATCACTATATTTATAGTAATATGCGGCATCGTTGGCTGCATCGATCTCTGACCTCAATTATAGAAAAGAAAAGAAAAGTTTTAAAAGTATCTGACAGATGACAGGTGGTAATTTCAGACGCTGTTTTGACACGGCTGTCTGACTTTCCATTATTTCTAGACTAAAGCGCGGCGGTGCCTCACACGTCAAGTCTTTTATAAGTTACTCAAAGATAAAGAAGCAGAAAACAGTTAATCAGCTAATGATTGTGAGTTTGTTTCTGTGCAGGCTGTTCGCCACAGTGAAGCAGCCTGATCTCGCCATCACCATGTATAAGAAGAACCGGATGTTTGATGATGTTATTCGCTTGGTGGCCAAACATCATCCCGACCTGCTGACAGAGACCCACCTCCACCTGGCCAAGGTACAACACTGTGATCAAGACTACAATATGAACTCTAGTTCTGAGATCAATAACTTGAGATTTAAGCTTTTGAGAATGCCCCCAAAAATTGCCATTTTACTTCATTCATTCAACCTGACATTGTGTTAATTTTAGTTGATTTGGTGTTGGGAGTTGGGGTTATTTTGTTTTGTTCTGCTCTAATCATTCAGTGGTGAGTGATGTTTCTACCTTGCGTACCTGCTGACGTTCGCTAGGAGGAGTTGACTTAACATTTTTCACCTTGATCAAAGAAATATCCTGGTTTAAGAGAGATCTACTTAAAGGATAAGGCCTCCAAAAACTATTAAAAACGCACATTAAAACCACACCGCTGCACTGAGTGACATGTTCCTTCACCAGGAAGATCACAGTCACACTAGGTTTTTTTTTAGAAACAGCTCCAAAGACTTAAAACAGTGATGTTCATGTTTTCAGTTGTGTGTACGGCAGACGCCACTCATTTACAGAGCTTTGCTAGCTTGTTGTGCTACATATGAAAACTAAAACTATTTACAATGTACAATGTAGCACAACAGTTTGGCTCATTGACGTGTTTTTAATAGTTTTTGGACAACAGCGGAGGTCTACTGCACAGAGGAATAAGATATATCAGGCTTTGGATTCATTGATTATAAGAAAAATATAGGAAACCGCCGGCTATATCCTCTGAATGGGTTTAACAGCTTCTGTAGCTGCTTTGATGTCTTCCAAGCTGTCTGTCACTATTTCTGTTACTAGTTCTCATGGATGTAGTTAGGTAGCTAGATAGCTTTTGAAGGAAAATAACGTCACAATTCATAATCCCACCCACAAAACTCCAACAAATTGATTGATCTCCAACTGGTGAAAATAGCAGTTAATGGACACAACACCAAACCTCAATGACTCAGGGATGCTGGCAGTGATTCAGTGATTAATAGGTTCCTGTATTGCAGTGGCAATGTTCATAAAGGAAAGACTCACTGTGGCGGTCATTTCCATATTTAAATTACATTTAATTATTTTGCCTGTTTAATAATTTGTAAGTAAGACAAAGAAATCCAAGACCGTATTCAGGTCATTAACAAAAATCCTCAAGCATCCTCAAATTCTTGTAGCTCATGTCAGATCAGTTTGCACAGCTCAGGCAGCAACGGATGAGAGAAATACACATAAATAACAAATAAATAAATAAATGCAAGAAAAAGATTCCTTACAAATCCAATAGAATTTCATCACTTAGTGCTTTTAGAGGGTTTTGTCAGCAGTTTTCCTTGAAAAAAACGTGCTGAAGAGATATGAAAGCATTATTACTATATTTCAACTCTACCTTAGTGCTCTTATTATCTACTGTAGATATAGTCGTGTTACAAATTTACGCCTCATCATTTTCTCTATAAAAATAATCAGTGTTGGATTGTGAGGCCTTGCTGTGCCTGATATGTGTCGTATATTATGTGTTTCTTGTAGGAGTTGGAGGCTGAATCCAGGTTCTCAGAGGCAGAGTATCATTTCATGGAGGCTGAAGAGTGGAAGGCTGCTGTCCACATGTACCGAGTCAACGATATGTGGGAGGAGGCATACAGGGTACATACGGTCTACACTTGTTTTGTTGGCGTGCTAGCTGTTAATCCACTTACATTTCCAAGAGAGTGAAGAGTTTTGTACGTCTAATGTCTTAAACCCCCTCACAGTTCATCCACATCCATCTCTGAGACGTTGTTGGTCGAGAATAAATAACAACAACATCAACTTGTCAGTTATACTACACTAAAGCTTTGGTGGTGGATGTGCAAGTGACACTTGTACTTCTTACTAAAAATAAATACAATAAAATACACAAATTAAAGTTTCATGTCAGTCAAAAATGTTAACTTGGCTGTCAAACATGGTCTTTTGATTAGCATGGATTGAAAATATGTCTTTAAGTGACCTTTGATTAAAGGCACAATGCATTGAATTTAAAAAAAAACATCAGACGTAAGTGTCCCTCAGTGGTAATATCAAAAAGACGCTGTAGGAGTCACTACTGATTCAATCCAAACACCAAGTTTTCTACAACAAAAAAAAGATGGCTATCACATTCCACTTCAACAATTAGAAAGAAGCTAAAAATCACAGTTAAAGTAATAAAGAACTTAAAATAATCAGGGAAGAGATAAAACACATTTTTATATTAATACTGCTTTTTTGTAGTAGAAGGTTATTTCAGCTGTGAATTTTTTTGTATAAATTTCTCATCATATAAATATATTGGCAGTCTGAAATAGTGTAATGCTTATTGCTATATTATAATATAGTTCCCTGAGTGATCAGCCCTCTTAGAAAGAACATTGTTGCATTTATTGCTAATGTGGGATCGCTGCAACTTTATAGCAAAATGATTTTCTCTAGGATTATCTGTGGTAATGGATCAGAGAGACACACCGCTGAAAGACTCCCATAGTGATATATATATATATATATATATATATATATATTTACATATATGTATACGTGTGTGTGTGTGTGTCAGGTGGCTAAGAGCCATGGAGGTGCAGGTGCGCAGAAGCAGGTGGCCTATCTGTGGGCCAGGAGCCTGGGAGGAGAGGCGGCCGTCAAGCTGCTCAACAAGTTCGGTCTGCTGGAATACGCCATCGAATCCGCTTCAAATAACCTGTGAGCTGCACCAGAGCACATCGATCCAGCACGTTCTACATATAATCTCATGATTCACTTTCATTCACTCGTATCTTGAGTATCGATTTGACCCATTTAAAAACTCAAAGGAAAATGCAGACATTTCATAACTGAAGAGGTTTTAGTGATTCTGTTGTCTGGCTGGAAATATTCAGCATTTAATCTCCATAAATGAATTAAAATAAAATCAAATAAAAATTCAAAATTACTGAGGTCCCTCAGCCATGATAGTCGATCAGTCCCATAAAGAGAAGTGTGATTTGTCAAGTTGCTCAGCTAAAGATATAAGCATATAAGAGAGTCTTGCTGATAACGACAGCAGAACATGTCCATCCCCCAGGAGACACATCTGCTGGGTTTAATAAGTTGGCAGGTCATCCATCCATCCATCCATCCAATATACAGTTAGCGATTTTATGCTCTTCCTCTTCTCTCCAGGTCATTTGACTTTGCCTTTGATTTGGCTCGTCTTTCATGTAAGGAGAAGATCCCTGAGATCCACCTCAAACACGCCATCTACCTGGAAGATGAGGTGAATCTGCCACAGTCCTGTTTTATACAGTAGCGTTCGTCATCGTCATGCTCTGGTCACTACATCTCAGCAAATATTACTAACACAAAATCCTCTCACTTCCTCTTCCAGGGAAAGTTTGCTGAGGCCGAAGTTGAGTTCATCAAAGCAGGAAAGCCGAAAGAAGCTGTGCTCATGTGAGTACTGAAGAAGATGGGATTTATTGATCATGCTAACTTGTTTAGATTCGTGGTAATAATGTCAGCTGATCAGGATTTATTAGCGTTGGGGTAGATTTATGTCAGCTTGCAGATACATCAGGCTGTCAAACCATCCACCTATCTGTGATGGAAGTTCTTTCTGAATACTGGCATCATCCCCTGTAGAGCTGGAGGATTTAACTGACTCACCAAGCTTCTGCTTTCAGCTCATTTCAATAAGTTATGAAAATCAACTTGTTTAAAGCTGCTTTGAAGTGGTTTTCTAACACTGAGCTGAGAGCTGAGAGTTCATGTGTCTGTTCTTGTTGAAAGACATTCAGGGAAACGGAAACAGGATTTCAACTAACCCAAAAAAGCTGATATATTGTATTGTTTTCTGGGCATGTGTGTGTCGACTCTTCCAGGTACGTCCACAACAAAGACTGGACCAATGCGCAGCGGGTAGCTGAGAGCCACGATCCAGAGAGTGTGTCTGAGGTTCTGGTTGGCCAAGCCAAGTTCTGCTTTGAACAGAAAGATTTCCAGAAGGCTGAAGCCTTCCTGCTCCGAGCCCAGAGACCCGACCTGGCTGTTAAATATTACAAGGTAACAGCCAAACTCACTTTAGAAAAAAACAATAAAAGACTCACAAATTTTCATGTGTGGAAGTAGAACTTTTACTTTATTTTCTATAAATCCTATATTTTCTATGAAAAGATCTTTTTGGAGATGCATGTTTGTCTAAAATTGCTGATCAAACATTTTTGCGTATCTGTGTTTCTCAGGATGCTGACATGTGGAGCGATGCGATGCGTATCTGTAAGGAATACCTCCCCAACAAGCTCTCGTTGCTTCAGGAGGAATACGAGAAGGAGACGGCCAAGAAGGGAATCCGGTGAGAATTTAAGACGTCCTCCATCCTCCTTCTTGAGGGAATCTAGTTGTATGACTTTAATAATTGTGTTTATATTGAGCACAATTGTTGTAAAGTTGTGTTTTATCAAACTGCACAAACAAAACTACTACTAGTAGTAATATTATTCCATCATTGGAGTACTGTAAGACTGCAACCAATTATTTTCATTATCAAAAGGTCTGACAGTTATTTTCTTTAATTATCAATTGATTGTTCAATGTATAATGTCATAAAATGAGGATCCATATTCCTTGAAGCCCAACAGTCAAAAACCCAAAGATGTTGAGTTTACTGTCATGGAAAACTGGGAAAAATGATGATCAGTTACAAAAATGTCACCAGCTAATTATTTGTCTATCGACATCACTTTAAGAGTTTGTACAGGATTTGGTTGACCTGTTGTGTCTCTGGGGTCTCAAGTCTTTATTAGGAGTCTTCTCAAATTCCAGAGGGAACCCTCAAAATTCACTATGAACATTTTACAGCCTCTCCCCACCAGCCCACCAGTATAATCTATGCACAAAGCGTCAGTTTGATGCTTTATTAAAACACAGCTTGTGTGTTATCCCCAAATTGAAACTCCCAACAAGGAATAGCTCGTTAGCCAGTAAACCAGCAGCACGCAGCTCTTATGCTCCCATCTCCTCTTCTTCTTTAATGACTTGTGGGAGAAAACATCAAAAGTTACCAATGGAAACGAATGAGGAAGAGAGTGTAAGTGAGAAAAAAACTCAATTATTTCTGCATATTTTTGAAACTCAGGCTCCAGCTAAGTGCAAAGCTTCCTGTTTCTTTTAGGCATCTATAAGCAATGTTAGAACTTTAGTTAGTTAATGCCTTTTTATTTAAGATTTAAACCTTTCAGCTTAAATCTGCATGTTACATGAAATGATGTGAAATGTGAGCTAATGAAAAAGAAATCAAGAACAAAAAGGAGATGGAAAAATAAATATGCTTAGTGATTAAATAGGGTGAACTACATGGTTGCTGCTTGTCATGTGCAGTGGGAATTGGGAAATATGTGATGAAATACAGACAAGAAAGTCTGGGATTTAAATGTATAATATATTTAAACTGTGTTTTTTCCACACGCATTGCATTAAATGGCTCCCAACTGGAGTGGAAACAACAGTGTTCCCTCCTCTTGAAAGACACTGTTGCATTAAGTCAACAGTGGGAACACTTAATGAAGCTGTTTCCTGTTGGACCATCTATTGATACCTGATGATAAAAGTGGATACTCATACTGGAATGATTTATTGGACTGGTGTTAAATGTTGGTGGCACGCTCTGGTGCAGCCAGTTTGTCGAGTATGTTTTATTTATTATTATCTTCATCTTAGAATCACCAGACTTTGTATGTAGTATGACAAAAAAGCTGAATTAAATTGAATTATTCTTACTTTTTGGTGAAAAAAAAATGGCTGTACAACATGTTTAATAGTGATTTGTTTTATATTTGACACTGTAGTACCTCAAAATAGTGCTGAAATGAGCCTGATATGATTATCGGATTTCTGGAAAGATGAGATCTGGAGCACACAGTTATAGTTGGAGCTTAATGATACCTGAAGCAACATTACGATTGTCCTATTTGTTTGTGTCTCCCCGTATGTATGTCTGTGTGTTTGTTGCTGGGTTCAGTGGTGTGGAGGGCCTGCTGGAACAGGCCAGGGAGTGGGAACAGTCGGGTGAATACAGTCGGGCAGTGGAGTGTTACCTCAAAGTGAAGGACGACTCTAACACAGCCCTGATGGAGAAATGCTGGATGAAGGTAAAGTTTTTCTTCCTTCTGTCTGTCTAAAAGATTTACACCTGGTCCGTCCAGCATAAATACAGTTTAGTTAATTGCTATATTGACAATGTTTAACATTATATTTAACACTATACACATCCACCTGGTGGCAAAACAAATAAATCTATAGAAAATATTTTTTATATAAAAGAGTAGGTATTGCTCATTTGCAAGTGTTTTAGTAGAGAAATAATTTATCTGCTTGTTTCAGTTCCACAAAGGAGCTTTGCAATGCCACGTTCAATTCTGAAACACTAATGAATGAGACTAAGAGTTTACAGCCATGCTAGCAGCTCCATGAGGTTGTGCTTGAGCTAAATGCATGCTAACATGCTAATAATGCTAGCATCTTGATATTTATCAGGTATAATGTTTACTATGTTCACCATCTTGGTTTAGCGCATTAGCATACAAACATTTTCTAATTAGCACAGAGTGCAGCAGAGGCTGATGGGAATGTCATTAGTTTTGCAGGTGTTTGGTTATAAAATCAAGTTTTGGACAAATTGAAATTTTGACCAGACAGCAATAAATAAAATGTCAGGGAATCAAAGTTCAATTTATCCTCTGACGACCATGAATGTATGAACTAAATTTCACAGCAATCCATCCAATTACCATCAAGATATTTCAATAAAGAACTAAAAAGTCGAGCTAATGGTGATGCGAGAGGAAAAGTCAGAGGATCCCCAAAGTCAGTAGAACACATCTTCTGGTGACCATGAATGTCTGTAACAGATTTAGCACCGATCCAATCTGTAGATGTTGAATTACTGTATATCACAGCATGAGTGAAAACTGTAAACTGCTAGTGACACAAGAGTAAAAGTCAGAGGATCACCAAAGTTGTAAGAGTTTATCTTCCAGAGACAGTGAATATATGTTGTAAATTTCATGTTAATGCATCAAATAGTTTTCGAAATGTTTCAATTTGAATCACAAATCTTAACCTCATGGTGGCGCTAGAGGAAATGTAAGGTGTTCACCACAAGTTAGTAGGATTCTCCTCTGGGGAACATTAATGTCTGTACAAAATTTAATGACAGTCCAATTAAATAGTTGTTGAGATATTAAGATCGACCGAAAGTGCAACTCAAAACAAGCTTTGCCGAAATAAATTGAATGGAAAACAAAAAATATAATAAGCAGTACACAGGCTTAATTTATCTGCAACATAAACATAAAAGCTGAAAATCTAATTTCACCAATGAGCCATCAGCATCACATTCTACATTGTAGAGGATATATGACAGATAGGTACATAATGGTAGCCAACATTTTCCTGATGGTGGCAGAAAGGAAAAGGTCAAAGTGTCACCAGCATCAATAGATTTCCTTCTGCTGGGAGCCTCAAGGTGCACCGCAACTATTGTGTGTTATTGACTTTAGTGCGATGGAGATCAGATCATTTGAAATTTGAATGGTTGGTCTGAGAGTGGTGCTAAAGGAAAGGTCAGGGGGTCTTAAAGATCAATATGGGAAATGGGAATTGGGAATTTGAATAAAGTCAGCAAATGTTGCCTCTGTGTGAGAAAGAGAGATAATGGAGGCTCATTTGAAAATTTAATGTTTGGTCTCCTGGTGGTGTTCGAGGAGAGGTCAAAAGGTCATCCTGCAGGGAGCCTGAATATGCACATTAGATTTCAGTCCAATCACTTGTTTTACAAGCAGTGATGATTGCAGACAAAAGGACAGATAGATGAAGCTACTGCTGCTTCTCTCCAGGAAGTAAAATCAACTGGTTTCTTTTAAACACTGCTTTCAAATGTTATTTATTAAGAAGCAACCTTATATCAGTAATGTATTACACATTAAGCTTCTTTTTTCCATATATAACAACCAATACACCATGCATGCATACACAATATGAAACTTAAACTGAGGACAAGTACAACAGACTTAAAACACAACCCTTCAAATCCACCCAGACAAAGTTTAAACAACAATAGAACAAAACAACATCCTCATCATTCCCATGTCCTCCTTCAGAGCTCTGAGTCATCTAATATACACCATCTCAATCATTCTTAGAAGTGCAGAAGTAGTGGCTGCCAAATTTTTTCAAATTCTTAATATATCTAACAGAGAGTCCATTGCCTGAATGACAGCACTTCCTACTTTTTCCAAAAGATCAGCACCAGTTTCTTTGCATTAAGAATATTGTCAGACAGCAAGTGTCACTGGGCCACCTGCAGCTTCCTCACATCCTCAGACGTTAAAGATCCCCGTTAAAGATGTATTGAGATATTTAAAGATACTCTGCTTGGAACAATAGGGAGTTATATAGTTTTTACAAAAAAAACACATTCAAATCCTTAAAATGGTGTCTCCTTCTTCTCCCTCATTAAAAAAATCTATGAATCTGTAAATATTGTTCAAGATGTCTCCTACTTCACTGTAAAGTCCGTTCTCAGTGTTTGTGCACTGGAGGCTTCAAGTTTCCATATAACACTTGTGTGAGTTGAATATTGGAACATGATTGGCCTCCAAACTATTTGTGATGTACAAATCCTGCTCATAGACCCGCCCCTTAAAATCAGATTATCAGTGAGCTCAGAGAAACTTCAGCAGATGAATGTGGAAACATATTCTGCACAGAGAAGCTCAAACATCCAACTGAAGAAACAAGAAGAAAAACACATTTTAGAGTTTAGGAGACTTTTAATCTGGACTAATGTGAATGTTGAGCAACTTTGAGAAAAGACAGACATATATTTAGGTCCCAGTATTGTATTTGAGGACAAAAGGCATAATTATGAAATAAATCTGCATTTGACACATTATACTGTTATGGAATTTTCCATCTTTAGGGGTTACAAATTGAGTGACAAATTGGATCAAAACTGAGCCCTGAGGTCAGACTGTAATTCTTAATCCTCAGCTGTCTGTGATGTTTTGGTGAAAGCAGAAACCTCTCTGATAAAGAGTATATCAGCATTGCCATGGTGAGCCAAGGCCAGAGAGGAGCCTTCTAAACAACACAGATAGGTGGAACGTGTAGCCAAAATGTGTTGACGATGACCTGAGGCTCAATGCAACGTGACTAATGATGTCACGGGGAAAGTGCAGTCCTTTGTTTAGGACTGCACTGGTGCACTAGTGAACCAATTAATTTTTCATATTGTAGGCCGATCTGCTTGGGTTAAAGACCAAAGACTCAGACTTTCAGAGGAGAGAACGGAAAGAGACAGCATCTGAGTTACACCAACTTGGATGTTCGCTGTTTATGGTTCTCCTTGATCAAATAACTTCAATAAACATTCTCAGCATTAAGACATCAAAGGCTCGTGTGTGCTTCTCTCCACCGAAGTGTTGACCATCGCCCAGAAAACATACACTACTCACACACTGGAGATACATCTGAAAATATTTTGTGTAACTTTACTCCTGAGTAGTGCAATCTACAGTATTATAGATATATAAATAGTATTAAACAGTGTCTAACATTGATGGAAAAAGAATGAACATATTTCAATGTCTCCTCCAAAATATCTCCCAGTATCTCTATGTCTAACTCCTATTCCCAGTCTCTTTTAATATCCTCTGTTGTTGTGTTGTTTCTGTTAAAACACTTACATATCCCCGTTAAATATCAGACTGTTTTAAACCCTGTTTGTTCTGTTAGTGTTGTATTTCACATGTGCGTGTTGTTTGTTTGTGTTGCCAGGCAGCAGAGTTGTCCATCAAGTTCCTCAGTGGCGAGCGAGCGGTGGAGGTGATCCAGGTGGTCGGACCTCGCCTGACACAGCTGAGGAAGTACAATGCTGTAGGTCAACACACACACACACACACACACACACACACACACACACACACTACCTTGGCCTTGATTAATAATAAGGAGCAATAGAGTAAATATTTTGTACATTTAATAAATTGTTGGTATGAATCAGCCTCAGATGTTTATAGATACCATATAAATGTATTTAATTCATCTGATTTCACTAATGGTTTGTTTGGATTTGCATGTTCAAGGCTGCTGAGCTCTACTTAAACATGGACCTAATCAAAGAGGCGATCGATGTCTTCATTGAGGGCGAGGAGTGGAACAAAGCCAAGAGAGTCGCCAAGGAGCTGGAGCCAAGGTTATAAAACACACACACACACACACACACACACACACACACACACACAAACACATACACACACACACACACACACACACACACACACACACACACACACACACACACACTGATGGCGGCAGAGCTGCCATGCAAGGTGCTGACCTGACCATCGGAGCAACGCGGGGTTCGGTGTCTTGCTCAAGGACACTTTGACACATGGACAGGAAGAGTCGCCAAATTCACAAATGAGGTTTGCATTCAGTTAGTCAGAAGAACAAAAGCTGATATTGTTCAGGCAGCAAAGATATAATCTACTTCAAACATAAGAATGGGTGCGGTGAGGTGAAAGATTGTTTAATAAAGGCTTATAAATGGAACTCAAGTAGAGTTTGGTTTTTTTTTTGTATAAATTTCAGCCCATGGTTCTCATGTTCAGAAAATACATTCAAAGTTAGCACTGAGATATAGTTGTTTCTGTGATATGCAGGATGCTTTTTATCAAAGGAAGTGATTATATATGGCTCTTCATTGGTAGCAGTTTATTTTCCTTTGTGTGCAATTTTTCCCAATTACCGCAATAAGAGCACATAAAACATTGCAAATTGTGTTGTAATTTTTTAAGAAAAGCTGCTGCAAAATCAAACATTTTGGCCTCAATAATCACAACAAAACTCTGTGAAATCCTGGAGGGACTGACAGGTGACACAGTGGCAAAGACTGACACTGCATCTAAAATCAAAATGAACATCAGAAACAAACACAATCAGACACTAAATATGTCATTTTAAACATGAACTTAAAATACTAACAATACTTAAAATACTTAAATACCAGAATTTAAAACCCTCATTAACTGAACTACTGCTGTGATTTTTCTCTTTTCTTCATAAGCAAATGAGTTTTTTTAAACTGATGTTTTGCTGTTTTATAAATTCTATCTTGTTGTTTTTGTGATGTTATTTTTTAGTTTTATAAACTTTTTACTTACTTACTAGAAGAAGAGAGATATTCTGGGTATTTTCAATGTGCTACCAACTTATTTAAACACTCTTAAAATCTCTTAAATATATTAAATTTTAAATATCTTTGCTCTGTATCGCAGGTATGAGGACTATGTGGACCAGAAATACAAAGAGCACCTCAAGAACCAAGGCAAAGTGGACTCTGTACGTACATATATACACTCTGTTACACACTGCATCCAACACGAGTCATTTTATTGACAAAATAGTGCCATAGTATTAATCTAATGTGCATAAAATGTCACTTAACTGACTGACAGGCGTTTCTTTAACATGTATGACTGTGTGTGTTCAGCTGGTGGGTGTGGACGTCATGGCAGCTCTGGACATGTATGCAGAGAGAGGCCAGTGGGAGAAATGTCTGGATACAGCATCTAAACAGGTACTTTATTATTTAATGTGAACTGTGAAATGTCAAGTTTAGATCACAGACAAAGCCTTTAAATGGTTAAAAATCTGCTCATGAACCATCCATTTGACCATTAACCTTTGAGTAAAAGCTGGTGATGGTGTTATGTGGTTTGAAGATTTTAATAAGTAAAAATGCATGAATGTAAATATTTCTCTGAGTACGTTTTTCTTTCACACCAGAGTGAATATCGTGTGGTCAGAGGTTCTGGTCATAAAAACTAGTCTTCAGTTCTTCTTCTTATGCCTGAGACGTTTGTTTGTTTGTTCTTTGTCAGAACTTTAAGATCCTCCATAAGTACGTCGCTCTGTACGCCACACACCTCATCAAGGAGGAAGAAGCTCCGAAGGCCCTGCAGCTCTACATACAGCATGGAGCACCACCTAACCCTCAGGTGCACACACACACACACACACACAGGCTTCCATTCATTTATTATCTTCCAAACTGTTTTGCTGCCAAATCAGCCTGAAAGCTTGGATTGAATAAAGTTCTGCAAACGCTCCTTTAGGGTTTTCTCACAAACATGTGCTTCAGTACATGTCAGCTCACCTTCCTAAATGCCACTTATTGCCATTAAAGCTGAATTTATATAAAAAAAACACTTAATGAGACTGTAAAATTTAAGTTGTAGTGTATCTAGCCTTGTGAAACTTAAACAGTTACTGCCCCCGGTAGCTTACTACTGTTTAAGGTTTATGCCACATAACTGCAACGTCTGCAGTTTGACTCTGACATCAGACCTTTACTGCATGTTGTTCACATCAGTTCAGATCTTTATTGTCCCGTTAGAGGAAAGTCTTTTTGCAGCAAGGCAGCATAATAACACAAAACCATGACAACAATACAAGACTTTAAGACATTACAAGTACCTGGTACTATACATGCAATTCAGACAATAAAGATGTTACGTTAAAGCAAAGAAAACAGCAACAGGACGAATAAAGATGAGAAATAAAGTGCTAAGTTGTGCGAGGAACCAAGAGGCCGTTAAGAGCACTTCTTGCATTTGGGATAAATGAAAACTTCAAACTGTTTTCACCAAATGTATGTAAACCTGTATGACTGACCAGAAGGGACATTCCTCAAAGAGAGGATTTCTGTGTGATTTGTCTGCTTTTCACCAGTGATTTTACTCGCTGCCTTGACTATGTTTCCTGATTGATTCTTGTTTCATACATTTAAATTCCCATCACAACAGATCAGTGAGAAAAATAAGGACTGATTCTATGATGAACGTGTAAAATAACACCATCAGGTGTCTGTCGATATCTCTCATCAGCTTCTTTCTTCTCTCGTTTCCTGTCGTCTCTCTACTGTCTCGATCTTCTCCACAAGTGTTTTGATGTTAAAAAAACAGAGTTTGAAGACCAGCCGCTTCACTTGTTAATCACAGATATGAGACATCTCTTGTTTACTTGCCTTTCTTTTTTCTGTGTGTTTATTTACCAGCACAGATATCTAACCAATAAATACATTTCACAATTTTTACTCTCAGAACTTCAACATCTACAAGCGCCTGTTTCTGGACCTGATAAACATTCCTGACACTGATGGACCAGAAGCTTACCGCATATGGGCCGACCTCCGCAATTTCTTGCTGCAGCTGGTAAAACAACAACAAACTCCAATAAACAAATAATATTATCATCAAACAAAGTTAGTCCATGTATTTAGTTGTGTAAGTGGTTTGTTTTTTCATGTAATTTTAGTGTGATAACGTCTCCAAATCAGCCGAGGACAACTCTCCAGCTCATGAAGACTTTGAACAGATGTTGCTGATCTCTCACTACTACGCCACAAGATCTGCCGCTAAAGGAGTCAAGCAGCTGGTAAACGAAAGCACAGAAACAGTCAGCGAGGATTCCAGAAAGCTTTATTCTTACTTTGACTTGCAATCTTCCTGCCTAGACAGAAGACTCAGTTTAGTTTTCAATAAGAAATTGGGCTTAATTCACATGTGCAAAATTAAATTGGATCTAAAAAGCAGAAAATTCAGTTTGATTAGTTTCTTTTGGACGTCCTTTAAAGCAGGAAGATCTCACCACCAGGTCAAAATTGTCATTATGCCAAAATAAAAGCCAAATAATTTTTTCTCAATAACTATGTCAACTTTTCCTCTTTCCGTGCACTATTATTCTCTCCACATCTGAACTCGCTGGTGGTGACAGGTTGACAATTGTCTTCTTTTATGTTATTAATAATTCTCTCTTCTTCTGCTGTTTATTTTTTTCAGATCAGTGTAACGGCGAAGCTGTCGGTGTCGCTGCTGCGTCACACTGAGCTTGTTCCTGCAGACAAGGCTTTCTACGAGGCCGGGCTGGCCTGCAGGGTGAGTCCACGAGGAACCGCAGTAGTTCTTCCACTTCTATAGAGTCTCTGTGCTCATTAAAACGTCTCTTTCATTCTTCAGTGTCAGTGTTGGGTGCAGGCTTGTGTCCTAAAAATGTTCCTGATATGTGTTTATATGTTTATACACCTCTAGATGGTAAAATTCCTTGATATTCTGTGAATACCCCAGAAAACTAATAATATCCCCTTATGTCTTAATTATATTTCAACATTTCACAATATTTAAGGATGTTTCAACACTATATAGAAATGTTTGAATTCAACTTAGTTTTTTGTCATTTTTTTGGAAGTCTGAGTCATGATATAAATCATGTTCTGCAACTGCATCATCTTATTAATAATCATAATTCAATGATTAGCTTCTGAGGACAGATTTAATGTTCTGGGTACATTTTTGGGAATTTTTTTGGAAAAAGCTTGAATGTGAATCACAGGAAATATGTTTCTTCTCTACATGAAGTTTTGTACCTGATTACAATTATTATTATTATTATTATGAATATCATTGTATATAATATTTTTTCGTCCTGACAGGCTGTCGGCTGGGAGAACATGGCCTTCATCTTTCTCAACCACTTTCTGGATCTGTGTGATGTAAGTGAACTATCACAGCTCGTTTACAGGCCGAAACATGAAGGTTCAAGGTTCAGTATTTATCTCCACATCAACACCTGGTTGTTGGAGTTTTTGGTTTCAGTGACTCATAAGAGTTCAATAATAAAAACAACAACAGGTAGAGAAATAGATGTAAACTTTAAACCTTCAGCCCAGATTTGATTAGAATATTTAATATTGACATTATTTATTTGATTTAATAACTTATTTAATTGTATTAAAGTTTTCAATTTGATCTTTTTTTTGTCATTGTCCTTTACCTATTTTATCTTATTTTATTTTATTTTAATCTGTTTTATTAAATTTTTATCGTTTTTGTGTGAATTAGTCTCAAATCATTTTAACTGTTTACTTTTGTTCTGTCTTATTATCAGCTTGTCAGTCTTCTGAGAAGCACTTTGAATTGCACCAACCTGTATGAAAGGTGCTGTACAAATAAAGATTGATTGATTAATTGATTGATTGATCAGTAGAAAAATACAATAAAAGGATAAAAGCACCATCATACCATTAAAAAACAACAGTGTCACAGCTTTTATCAATCAGATCTTCTAACATTATTAGAAGATATTATCTTTTTAATATCTTCTAATAATGATTCGTAGCTCTGTTGCCTCTAAAAACGCGTCAGAAAATAACAGTTTATCTTCTCTGATAATCAGTATTTTATGGATCAGAAATCGTAACCGACACCATTGAAAAAGTTAGTTTTAGCAGGTGAAGTATTTGATTAATCTTGTCCAATAAATATATAATAATTTCCATCATGAATATCTCTTTAGTAATCTGAAGAAAGTAATCAGTTTTTAATTTCTGTCTCCAGGCCATCGACGAGGGAAACCTGGACGCTCTGGATCACTCCGACTTCATGGACACCGACATTCCCTTTGAAGTTCCGGTTCCCACCAAACTCTGCGTCACCGTAAGACGTCACATCATCAAACACACACATCACAAAAACACACGAAACCTCCCAAACTGTTAGTGTCACCGTCATGTCTGCTGCTGTAGAAGTTACTGTTACTGTAACGGAGCTTCAGCAGGTTCAGGAAGGAACAGGAAGTCATCGATGGCGTCCACATCAGCTGATCTTCAGTCACATGACAGATCTGTTGCCGTGTATTCAGCTGCAGAATGTAACAGACACAGTAGCCAGAACACATATTATAGAGATCTCAGTGTCCTTAAAAGTCCTTAAAAAGCCTGAAATTTGGTGTTTGAAAACTTTTAAATGATCTCAGTTTATAGAAACTTTCTGTCATATTATTCACTTTTATTCTTTTTTTAAGATAACATCGACGTATTTCTTCTTTTGTCCTGAACAACAGTTCACAACCCGAAGATATTCAGTTTATTATCACAAAGGACAAAAGAAACCAGAAAATATTCACATTTGAGAAGCTGGAATCAGAGAATTTGGACATTTTTTCTTAAAAATGACTCAAAACAAATGATTGAATAGCAAAATAGTTGATGATTAATTTTCTGTCAGTAGACTAATCGATTGATCATTGCAGCTCTGGTTCCAGGTTCTTAAAACGTGAGAATTTGCTGCTTTTCCTGGTCTTAAAGTATAATAAACTTAATATTTTGGGATTTTCATACTGTTTATTGGACAAAACAACACATTTAATGACATCATGTTGTGCTCTAGGATATTGTGATCGGCATTTTTCACTGTTTTTCTTGTTTTTTATAGACCAAACAATTAATTGAATAGTCAAAGAAATAACCTGCATATTCATCGATAATGAAAATAATCATTTGTTGCAGCCTTATTATCCATCAAAAACATTCTTTTATACCTTTGGACATTAAATATCTTTGGCTATTGAAGTCTTGGCTGGACAAATTAAAATATTTGAAAATTATCAACAGATTAATCGATAATCAAAATAACTGTTGATTGTTGAATTGATATTGAAATAAATAATGTTAAAGTTGTTTGAATAGTCTTTTTTTAGTATTTCACTCTTAGCCTCTTCCTGCTTCCTCTGTGTGTGTGTGTGTGTGTGTGTGTGTGTGTGTGTGTGTGTGTGTGTGTGTGTGTGTGTGTGTGTGTTGCAGGATGCCCAGCGGGAGCAGATCCGTGATTGGGTGTTGATGGTGTCCATGGACCATCGGTTGGAGCAGGTTCTGCCGCGTGACGAGAGGAACTCGTACGAAGCCTCACTAGTGGCCGCCAGCACCGGCCTTCGCTCGCTGCCGTGTATTCTCACCGGTAACACACAAACACACACACACACAAACACACACTCGCTTTACTCCAGTTTAGAGCCTCATTGAAGAAGGTCACATTTGACAATTACAACATTTCAATCATAAGTATAATGAAAAATTACATGAACAGTCTGTTTAAAACAACCAGCTGTCAGGAACCAAATAGAAACAGAAAGAATATGTCCTGTTGAAATAATAACACTGTCTTTCATAATCTACTGTTGTTGTTGTTGTTGTTGTTGTTGTTGTCGCCTTTTCTCTGGCTGTGATCCAGTCAAATCATACAACACAACAAGCCTCATGCAAGAGCATTTTCATATTCTTCTCCTTAAACTCTCAGACAGTTTTTCTGTGAGGTGTGAGCAGATGAGTTTTCCAAGTCAGACTCAACAAATTCTCTTAACTGCCTGAACTCGTTGTAAATTGCTCGTTTCAGCCTGATGAATGTCACCTGTTCACAGGTAGGTGCGTGTTTGTGAGATCTGATCATTAGCATAAGCAAAGCCCCTAAAATGTCGACATAAGGCGACATGTTCCGCTTCGTTTGTGGACGAGTTTCACTCACAAAAATGTTACCGAAGAGTAAAAACATGAATTTTAATCAGCAAACAAAAACAGATTTAGGAGCGTCTGTGTCAGAGGAGACCTGACACAATGAGAGAATATGAATCCAGCAGCCGGCGACGTGTCATTAGAGCAGCGCAGTGACAGAAATAACGAATAATGTTTTGAATCTGTTTGTACAAATGGTTTTTGAACAGACATGACGTACCCTTGATGATGTTTGTTTGAACTGATACTTGCAGCTGAACGCCTCACCTGTGCACCTAAATCCCTTTGCTGCAAATATTTTCCAAAGAAATATGTGTTTATTCTGATACAAAGAAAAGAGGCCGAGTGTTTTCTCAGTTTCACCTGCAGGACGTCCAGGAGAGATGAATGATGAAGATGCTGAAAGATTAAAAAAATCAGTTATAGAAAGAAAACGTTCCTCAGACACTTCTAGGCAAAAAGTGGGCTGTTATCACATTTAATTGAAAACATCACGTGTGGTGGAGTCGAGGTGTTTTCATTTTTACTTTTTTATTTTTTCTTTTGTTTTGTCTCAAGGAGGTTTATTCTTGGATTTGAAATGAATATATGACATAAAACAGTGGTTCTCAACCTTTTTTGGCCTGTGACCCCTTAAAATAAAGTAAAGTCTATTTAGGACTCTTCGTCACACGCTCCATATTCCACCCGTTAAGTTACTGATTATTTTCTTGATTGATCATTTTGTCCATAAAATGTCAGAAAATACTGAAAAATGTCACGTTTTCAGATGTCTCAAAGATATTCAGTTTATTATCATGTTTGACAAAGAAAAGCATTAAATCAACAGGCGTGAGAAGCTGAAACCAGCTTATTTTTGCCATTTTTGCTTAAAAAAAATGACTAAAATGATAATTTGATTTTCAATTAATTTTCTGTTGATCGATTAATCAACTAAGGTTGCAGCTTATTTAGTTTATTTTGTTTCATTTGAATAACTTTAGAGACTAAAATACAGCAAAAATTAAAGAAAAGCTTGAAAAAAGCTTGTATCCCTGCATCCTATCCTGTGACCCTTTGATTAATCTAGTGATTCCTTGTGGGTATAAAATATAGATTCACCTGCAACATACTCATCAAAATGTACCATTACCTGACTGCTAGGTTTGTTTTCCAGCTTGCTGCATGAATGTACACACACACATATATATATATATAGATTATAAACTCTGTGGTGTTCCTGCCTCCAGGCTACCCCGTCCTAAGGAATAAGATCGAGTTCTCGTCTGTGGGAAAAGCAGCCAACAAAGAAGACTGGAACAAATTCCTCATGGCTACAAAGGTGAGACCGGACGGGGTTATGTTTCTCCTTTTGAAGACTGCAAAGAGCAAAGTGTAATTAACCATCGTGTCTGTTTGACCTCTGAGATAATCCTGAACTCTGAGGCTTCTCATTAATATCATCTATCATTGTGCCTCCTTAAGTTTCCTTAATACATCAGAACTCTGCTCAACATTCACAGGACTAGGGCTCGAATTTATCCAACTGCTGCAGAAATTTGATAAATATATCCCCTGATCTAGAGACAAATAGAAAGAATTACACAGGATTTACAAATATGTGAATTTCATCCCATTTAGGAGTTGAAACCTTTGATTTTGGACTCATTTATGAGATGTTAGTGATTGATTTTACCATAACCAGACGATGTGTGTCGATCATAATGAGTTCTTTTTACAGTGTTTAAGTCTCTCTGCAGAAGAGAGAGTTCAATCTTACTGAGATTACTAGATTAAATAAGGACTATAATTTAAAAAAAAAGTTCTTTGAGATTCAACAAATGTAGCAGCAAAATCCCCTGATTTCAGACAAGCAGCGGATCATAATCATAATGAAACTAAAGGAGTGAAAATCATTCTGGATTTGGTCAATTTCAAGTTAGTTTTCCAGTTAAACATAATCAGTTGCCTTCAAGATGTCAGACTTAATTCCTTCTTTCCTCTTTCAGTTTCGGTTTAAAGGCGACTGATGGATTTAATTTAAATTTAATATTTAATTTTGATTTCAATTTGAGGGTTAATATTTAAAAACACACACACACATTAACACACTGGGTGAATACAGAGTGAGAGGAAGTTGTCTCATGTCTCTTTTACAAGTTAATTTCACTGAGTTTCATCATCTCTCTGAACAACAGTGATTTTATGTGAATCAGCAGTCGACTAATCGCAGGCGCAGCATCATTATCTCATTTAAACACACACACACACACACACACACACACACATCTCTACACCTTCTAACCTGCTGTAGTGACAGCGCGAGTTGAATCTGATTTGTGATTGGTCGTTTTGTTTTGCGTCCATTCTTCCCCTGCAGACCACTCACAGTCCAGAGTGTCAGGACGTCCTGAAGTTCATCAGCCAGTGGTGTGGCGGTCTGCCGGCGTCTGGATTCTCCTTCCACTGAAACACACACACACACACACACACACACACACACACACACACACACACACACACACACACACACACACACACACACACACACCTGCTATTTCATCTCTTTTTTTTCCACTTTTGCTGCGAGATTTGAAATACTTCATCCGTCTCTCTTTCACTTCTCTACTTTCTCTTTTCCTTCACTCTGTTGCTTGTTTCATGTGTCCATAAACGCACCTTTTATTAAGAATGTTTGACGACTTTCTACAAGTTATTTATTTATTCAACTTTTCAATAATATTTTATGTTAATTTGATCTCCTTTCATGATGGTCTAAATGTTGTTTCAAATCTTAAATCTTCAAATCTCTCAAACCTTCTTCACACTTCCATGTAGAAAAAACTAAATCTCTTCATTTGTTTAAATTTTTTGCTGAAACACAGTCACATTTTCAGAATTTGAACAGCCTTAAAAAGCTTTATATGTGAAATATGTGTGTAATTTTACAGTGCAAACAGTGTAACCTCTCACAAATTCACAGAAATATTGACCAGGACTTGACGTGACCTCAGTTCAACCTGGGAATTTATATAAAAGGTTCTGATTCAGGATGTTTAAAGCAATTGTTCTAAATTTAGAGAATTACACTTACTCTCTTTCTTGCAGAGAGTTAAATGTGAAGATCGACACCACTCATGGCTGTAGGGTAAATATAAAGCTATCAGTCGGTTAGCTTAGCTTAACATTAAGATTGGAAAAAAAAAAATCTAGTTAACACAATATAGCTTGTTTTTTAAATCTGTGCAACAACCAAAGTGTAAAAACAACAAATTGTGTTTTTATTTGGGGGTTTATGTGCTGGACTGTTGCAGCAGAGTGACAACAGGACTCTGGGAACTTAAATACATAACAATAAATAGTTGTAGCAGCTTTTGTTACCTTAGTTTAGACAGAGCCAGGCTAACTGCTTCCTTTTGTTTCTAGTCTTTATGCTAAACTAAGCTAACAGGCTGCTGACTGTAGCTTCACATTACACATTTTAAGAAAGCAAATGCGCATATTTACCAAAATGTCAAACTATTCCCTTAAATTCTGAACATTGCCACAGCAAAAACAATTAAATATTTACTGTATACATTCCTGAAACAGCATAAAGACCACAGAGCAAAGTCTTCACTAAAGCCCAAAATATTGCTCATAACAATCATAACAGAAGATAATTAAAGAGGAAGAGATGTGTCGTTTGTGTCGTTTAAGATCCTAAATACCAGCAGCAAAAATCTAAAATCTAATCTGAA
The DNA here is from genome assembly GCF_910596095.1 of Thunnus maccoyii. Lineage (NCBI taxonomy): Eukaryota > Metazoa > Chordata > Actinopteri > Scombriformes > Scombridae > Thunnus > Thunnus maccoyii. The sequence continues at coordinate 2,994,342 of NC_056549.1, read as the reverse complement.
TATATAAGATAAATATCTAATGTAATACTATTAATACGACATCACACTTCAATGCTTTTAAATTGAAGCCTTGTTGCAGGATAAAGCCGGCAATATTCTGTATTTTTCTTATTGTCAACTAGGGCTGAAACTAACAATTATTTTCATTCAATTAATCTGCCAATTATTTTCTTGATTAATATTAAAAAATAATTGTGAGAAAATTGCATTTACAATTTCGTAGACACCACAGTGATGTCTTGTCTGACTAACAGAACACTGTCATATATGACAAAGAAAGACAGTAAATCGTCACATATGAGAAGCTGGAACCAGAAAATGTTGGGCATGTTTTCTTAAAAAATCACTCAAATGATTATTTCATTATTAAAATGGTTGCAGATTAATTTTGTGTCAATCAACCAATTGATTAATTGATTGACAACAAATCCCATGAAAAAATATACTCTCAGATTTCTGTGGCGCTCAACCCAGAGCTCATTTGTTCCTCCTGAAGATGTAAATCTTTAAAAACAGTTCACAAATATGTAGTTTAATTTTTTTTATAAGTCTCAGACATTTCCTAAAACAGGGAACTGTAGTTTTTAGCAAATGTTACTCAAACAGGAGGAAGTAGTGCTTTTGTTGGGGACTATTCTCAGTGGCTGGTGAGTATTTCTGGCAGCAGGATGTTGTACGTGGGATTGAATCCATATAAACTACAGTGTGTGTGCTCATTGATGTATTTTTCATAGTTTTTGAACAACAGTGGAGCTCTTTGGCACACAGGAAAACGCTAAATCAAGCTGTTGATACACACACAACACTTGTTAGTAGCATCTATTCATTGGTAGTTTTGGTCTTTTCATGGGATTTGTTGACAATAAGAAATAAATACAGAATATTGTCAGACTTGTAATTAAATGTATAAAATAGCTTTACGTCATCAACAGATCTGGATGACGGGACACATAAACCTCCTCTGACTGGTCAGTTTTATCCCAAACCATCACCATGGAAACACATTCCTCCGCTGTGTCGTCTCCCTCTGTATCCTCCGTCTCTTCATTTCTCTTTCTCATCAGATGGACTTTCTCTCAGGATGGCGTCGCTGAATAAAAGCCAAAGTTTCTGTCAGATTTGATCAAAATAGTTTTTCCACCAGAGGAGATTGTGGTATTTTAATGGCTCGACTGGTACTGGAACTGGCTGGTTTAATGTGCTCTTTTCTCTGTGTATGTGTATTTCAGAGGCCAGTTTCGCTGGCAATGCCTTGGTGTGTTTGATATGGAATGTATTTTGTTTAATAAAGATCAAATAAAAAATAGTTTTCAAGCATTTTGTGTTGCTCTTGTTTATCTTTGTCAATGTTTGCTCAGATGGTAACGCAGGTAAAAACCACCTTCTTGTTAGTATTTTAGTAGATTTTAATACTATTTTAAGTCTAATTCCTGTAATGAAGCATCAGAAGGAGAAATTTTGATAAGTCATTCCCTCAAATTAGTAATTTTTACTTCAAATTGAAATTTCTAATCTTTGTATGTAGGATACTTTTTTTCATTCCCTCTATTTAGTAATCTCTACCATTGAAGTAAATACTGTATTTCCAGGTGGACATACACAGAAATCACACAGTAAATGTATGTTGTTTTGATGTAGGTCTTTTTATTAATGATATACAAAGTATACACAACGTATGAAACTTTTTTTTTGCTTCTCTTATCCAACCCTTCCTTTATTAAAAAAAAAATAATACATCAAAATAGTCGCCAATTAATTTCGATCAACTAAATGATGAATTGACTGATTGCTGCAGCTCTAAACACCATAGTTCATATAGTGTCAAACTGTCCCCTGATGATATGTGCTTTGAGCAGACTATTCCAGCGCATGTTTTTAGTTAATTTACAACTTCAAGGGAAATGGAAATTGGAATAAGAGTCTACAGCCACACCAACATCTTAGCTGCTCTTAGTCACAGTGGTGCTTTGAGCTAAATGCTAATATCAGCATGCTTCACAATTCACAATTTTTCAAACAGCAGTCAGGTGTCCATATGAACAGTGAAAGAGGTTTTCCTCGTAATCATTCCTCATTCCTCATGTTCATACTGGATATTAAGAGTCCTTTCAAATGTGCTTTCAATGGAAGTGATGGAGGCCAAAATCAACAGTGTGTCCACACAGTCATTTAAAAGTTGATGTGAAGCTTATATGAGGCTTCATCAGTCTGAGTTAGTCATATCAAGTGGATATCTGACACATTTACAGTCTTCTTAGCATCAAATTCCCTCTTTGTGTTTCCTCGGACAGTGTTTCCCTGTTGAGCTGCAGGTGGAAGTATAGTAACAAAAAGAGGAACTTTGGCTCTAAATCGACTGTAACGTTGAAAGATACACTGTAACCGAGTTTTGTAATTTGAACAGTACTTTAATGTAATATGCACAGTAAGATGCTGTAAAGCGTGTGTACAGTATATTACCGTAAATAGAAAAGGTTTGTGGGAAAACATTCAGTTACTACAGTAATTCTTCTCTACTGTAAATCCATCCAGTGGCATACTGGCATACAGATTTTTACCATAAACAGCAAAATGTACGACATACTACTCGACACACTATTGTGTAACTGACTACTAACAGTGAGGACTACAGTGATTTTCAATTAACAACAACAACAACAACAACTGAATACTCAACAACTGGTCAAATCACTTGCATGTAAGTGCACAGTCTATTGGCAGAAACAAACACATTACTGTTCTTGGTTTCAATACATAATGTTTGTGTGGTACCTGTGTTAGTGAGGAGCGCCTCACTTGATGGCCTCCAGTAGCTTCTCTGTGTAGACTCCAGGTTCATAATTATCCATTTCAGAAGTGACCGGGTGGAAAACTCTGGCAGCACGGCCACGAATAGCCCCAGCAGTGCCAAACCGCCAACATCTTTCTCCTGCAGAGCGATGACACTTATTCACGTCCTCTAGCATGTGGTTCTCTGGGACATAAAACAATGATGCAGTTAGTTGTATATATGTTTTTAGTCAACCACCTTGTCGCAAATATGCACGTGCCTGCCTGGATACAAAGGTTAGAAGGTAGTGCAGGAATATATTCATAGTTTTAACCTGAGACATGCTTTAACCAAAGATGGAACATGTCACTGTTGAGTAGATTTGGTTTGTCAAAGACACTAGTAGAGCAATAAAATAAGCGCAGCAGAAACGTCAGTGCGGACCACTGTGTTTAACTAACTGACTGCTAACAGTGAGTTCAAATGTTAAATATTTTTTCCACAAACCTTGTTACTTGACATAATTACTCAGACAGTATTTACAACAGTGAATAAACAGCTATTTGAATTTTGACTTCAAATGTTAAGACAAATTATACAACTTCAAAGTGTTTCTTTCAAACTATGTCTCACTTTATTAACGTCATTCAAAAGTCCATTAGTTTCTTTAGGAACACACAAGGGTTGACTGATGTCATCTTTCTCCATCTTCAGTGAAAGGACGGGGTGCCTCTCAGTGTTTATCCCTGTGAATCACCTGAAAAACAAAAACAGTGTGTATCATAAACTGTAGTAGTATAAATAGCACACTTCAGTGTTGCATCCATCCAGGAATGCAACACTGAAGGACTGGGATATTGCTGCAAATTGCTGATGTGTTTCATATAGGCCACTAGAGTAATAAATCTACAAGTACACAACACTACACAGACAGTGATGGGATATTATTGACATAAAATTAAGTTATTTGGGCATGTTGTCATATAAAACAAAGTAAAATGAAACTCACTGTGTAATTTGGAGCATCAGAATCACAAGTCCAGCTCCGCTCTCAGAAATGTTGACTTGCTGCTGAAACAAGGCATTATTTTAGCAACAGTACAGATGTTGTAGTTAGCAAGACTGATTTCAAAACTTAACTCCTGCATCTTCAGTCCTATGCCTTTTACATTTCAACAGAATTAAATTCACTTCGGGAAAACAATTTCCGGGGTCCGGGGGGGCAGACACCCTCTCTACCCTCTCTAAGAGTAGGCTTAAAACTTTCCTTTTTGATAAAGCTTATAGTTAGGGCCGACCAGGCTCGCCTTGGATCAGCCCTTAGTTATGCTGCTATAGGCCTAGACTGCTGGGGGACTTCCCATGATGCACTGAGCTCCTCTCTCCTCCTCCTCCTCTCCATCTGTATGCATTCATGTAACATCAATGCATGTCGATAACTTTGCTTCTTCTTTTTTGTGCTTTCTCATCTCACAGGAAACCCTGGGTTCTGGGCCGAGCCTTTGCGGTCCTTCACAGTCCTGATGGCATCCTTCCCTGGCTATTGATGCTTATACTTATTGTTATTGTTATGATTGTTGTTCTTCTGTCCCCCCTCCCCCTTTCCCTCTTTTTCTCTCTCTCAACCCAACCGGTCAAAGCAGATGGCCGCCCACCAAGAGCCGGGTTCTGCTTGAGGTTTCTACCCGTTAAAGGGGAGTTTTTCCTCACCGCTGTCGCCAAGTGCTTGCTCATGGGGTGATTGTTGGGTCTCTGCAAATTAAAGAGTACGGTCTTGACCTGCTCTATGTGAAAAGTGCCTTGAGATGACTTTTGTTGTGATATGGCGCTATATAAATAAAAATTGATTGATTGATTTATTGATTGACTCCCATCAGGATAGAAATGTTTCATCATCAGTGACCCTTCCCTCTAAAGGGACAAGTGGACCCAAACCATGCCAGCGAAATGCCCCCCAAAGCATAACAGAGCCATCAGATCCCCTCACTGTAGGGATCAAGTATTCAGGCCTGTACTGGTTTTTCCTTTAATTTGTCACCTGTCTGTATACACAAAAGCACATTTACACACACATTCTCTCTGTAGCTCACACGCAAAGATCACAGTTTAATCAATGGCATTAATAAAGTTCAAAAGTATCTCAAAATTGTTTGATTTTGTGACATTTTTTTATCAGTATTTAGTGGTAGCACTATTTACCCGTAGAGTGCTCAATTTACCCCATCCCCATGCTCATTTTACCCCCACTTTGGGGCAAGTTGTGCCATAGGACTAACTTGATGACTTGATGGGTCATTGTTTTAAAACCATAATAAATAGATAACTTGTTTCCATGGGTACACAACAACCTTAGGTGTATATAGTAACTATTATTTGAAACAAATACACCTTTATTTTGAAAGTAAAATCATCAAATGTAAAAAGTGGCTCATGTTACCCCGTTCTCCCCTATTATTATTTTATGTAATACTGAGACATTTTCAAATAGTCACTTCTAGCCGAGTTTACTTGCTTTTTCCCCACTGCCTTACAGTTATTTATTGTAACCTTAGCTAAAAGATAAAAAGATAAGTTAACTGTTAACCTGCTTATAACTTAGCTAAGGAACACAAATGTTATTAGCTAGTTATCTGACACTGGTTATTAATATCCACAAAATATTATTTTTTAATCATTTTTGTTTTGTCGTGGGAAATCTTCAGATGGGCCAATAAATCTTCAGGTCACCCACAACTTAGCATTAAACTCAAAACTTATAAGAGAAAGACTCACAGAAATACACTTGAAGCTGGTAGAGTTCAACGTGATTAGGTTTACTGTGCATAAAGAACAATACAAAGCAAACCCAGGCCTTGTTCCTGGGATAAAGAACCTAATGCAAAATCATAAAACATTATGTTATATACCTCTTATAACCCCTCCTAATGCGGAGCTTATTTGCTAGACTCCACATCGTTTGACCTTGACACTTTAGTAATAATCAAAGCATGATTCATCTCAGAAACAATGATGTCTCAAACTCCTCTAACATGTATCAATTGCACCTAGCCTAGAAAAATACTGTCTCAGCATTTTCCACATTTCTCACAATAAAAATGGGCCTAGCAGCCTCCAATCATCGCACACAGGGAACCAAAATGTGACATTACTAATCATCCCCCCTTCCCAACTTCCCTGGGTTATCTTTGCATATTCAGTAGCACATCTCATGTTGCAACTGTCTCTTATTGGCGTAAATGTTTTCTTTGCACAGTTACTAGAATGACCGTATGACTTATGTTCCTCTGCCTCTTTAAAGTAAGTTAAAAAACTGTTAAGCAGGAGGAGTCTTTGGTAACGTTGACAACAAACGAAAGTAATTGACTGGAGGAAAGTGAGTGAGGCAAAACTCTTGGTAAACACGGAGTTTTTTAAAAGTAAATTTTAAGTGCATCTTTTGTTCTTTTATTTTCAAGTTTGTGGTCTGGATCGTGTTGTTTGCGACGTTGGAGGTTTCTTTGGAGCCTTTTTCTGGCTGTTTTCCGTGGTGGTAATATGGACTGGTGAGTAACTTAACATCAGCTAAATTAACCGAAGTAAACGTTAATTAAACTGATAAATATAAGAAAGTAAGTGGTGATGTAGGGAAACGAGATGACCGGTTGCTTTAATCAAACACAGAAATGTGTCGAGTGCTCTTGGCAAACGGGAAAAATTAACGTTGTAACGTTAACCAATGTTATTTGACTCTACTTTAATAAATCAGCAGCCTCTCATAGTAGTTAGATAACGTTACTGCCGTTAACAGACTAACGTTACGTTACAACAGATGATGCTCGCGGTATTCACAGTTGCTGGTTATTTACAGAGCAACAGTTAGCGGTAACTGTCAATGAAGATGGTCGCACCATTTGTGTGCAATGTAATTTATCTGTGCGAACGCTTTCCAGATTTTACTACCATACCAAAACGCATAGGAACCTAGCTAACTCCGGGTTCAGGTATGGTTCGCTGACTTGACACAGGGACTCCTTGGAGAACCCTTTACAATTAGATAATGGTACATCAAGCTGTAGGCATGACAATGACATCCATGATGACAGTCATATGCACTTTGAGATTGAAGATGATGATGGCAATGACGTAAAAGACACTTTTTTTTTTTTTGACAAATTTGGCGCTGTTTTGTATGAGGATGCAAGTTAAAATGCTGCTACCAGCCATCACTGTCTAAAGTTTAATAGAGGAATTTTAGGTGATGCATGACAGCAACATGGAACAAATCATCTTAAAAACTGAGAGATTAATTAATAAAGCTGAATATGTCAGTAATTGATATTGATCATAGCTGGCCTAAACAAGCAATCTACTGAGGTTGTATAATGAGGGAGTATTAAGGTCTGATGAAACCCGGAAGACATATTTCAAGAGAAATTTTAACTATGTGGCACCTAAACAAGTGTATCTGGGTAAAAATTGACTGAAGCTTCATATTAGCTTCAGATAAACTTTTAAATACATTTTTGCACATGAGGACTGTGGATTTTGTCCCCCATCAGTTACATTGTTTGTGCATTATGAAGGGATCTTCTAATTGCCAGTGTGAACCCGTCCCTTCATATCTGTCCCAAATTTCTCTGTAATCCATCCAAAGGTTGTCGAGATATTTCAATAAAAAACAAAAATGTCAGCCTCAAGGTGCCAAGGGAGAAAAAGTCAGAGGATCATCTCTGCAACATCTGCATAAATCAAGAAAAGTATAATCTTATGTCACTTCCTCAAATTTAATCACAAAGAACAATGCCACAGCCTTCACAATCATCATCATCATAAATAATATGATGCCAAAAGTCTTCATTTTGATCACTGTCATCATAGTAATGAGCATTATTGGGCTCTTTAACTTGTAATATCTTCAGTGGGACTTCATCGCTTGTGCCTATATGTGGGAACAGCTTCTCCTTGACAGTGAATGAGAAGGTGTGTTCAGATCAGAGAACGACTGTATTCCTCTGTCACAGTCCAGATGAACTGGAGCTTCTCCCTCACTGGAAGAATAAGACTGGATTTGATGGGGATAGTGCATTATATTTACCTTTAAATAACCAGATTGTCCTATGTGTCCGTTGACACATAGGCTGTGCAACATAGGCTCTGCAGATGAACTGCTTCTGCTGGTCCAGACAGAATAGTTTGAGTCTCTCAGAACGCAGACTGCAGAGAGCCTCAGACCCTGCTGAAGATCTCTGATCTCTCTCCAGCAAGTAGTCTTCACACAGATTTTTTAAGGCCAAGTTACAAGGTGAGTGTTTCCTTACAGACGCACACTTACAAACAGGACAGTCACACGTTTGTTTCTTTCTCCACCATCTCCTCAGACAGGCTTTATAGAAGCTGTGGCTACACGACAGAAGAACAGGATCTTCAATGATAGACAGGACAGCAGAGATTCTTCTCTGATTCAGAATCCATTTTCTGTCTCTGTGAAGCAGAAAACACAAACAGGACATTAATCAGCTGCACATTGCACCACTTCCTTTCCTATAAGCTTATCTACAATTTGAGTTGTGATTCTCTGAAAACTAGCGTTCAGTGGTTGAAGTCAGCGACAGCTTGAAGTGTTCAGTTTTCCCTCTTGCAGCTGTCCTTTCTCTCTAGAGATTTTATCTGAAGGTGAATCTTATTGCTTGTTTCTCTGTTTATAAGTCTCCTTCAAGTGAAAGAATGTCAACTCTGGTGAGTCAGAAGATGCTTCAACTCTGACACTTAGTTTTCTCTAAATGCTTAACTGTTCAGCTGGAATAAATGAGGGGTGTGTTTCATTCCACTGTGTCTGTGTAACTGTTTTAGATGGGTATTGATATGACAGTCTGATTCATCCTGGCAGACTGATCCTGGATCCATTTGCTTTGCTTTGCTTTGTCAGAAACACTAAATCCTCAAAGCTCAAAACTAGTGTTTTAGCCCTGATTTACAGGTATCCTGTGGGGTTTCTGACCACTAGTGGTGCTATGGACTTTTTTTATTCCACTGATCAACAGTCGGTGACGGTAACAAAACAAACATTTTAGCCAACTTTCAACAAAAAGAGACTGTCCTCCTAAAAGAAACAACACAATATGCCACCAGTGTCATGTCAGCTGCCCCAAAATGACATATATTTACGCCATCTAGTCAGGTTGCGCCTTGGCAAAAGTTGATGCCGGTTCAGCTTCTTGCGGGGTGGCCAATGTGCTTTTTTGCTTAAAATGACATTACATCTTATCTGGGCAAAGTGAAAAATAATTCTGTTGTCTTCTTTCTGGCCTTTATATACATTATTGTCATCCTTTTCTCTATCAGATGTCAGATCAAACATCTTATAAGTATCTTTTCCATCAGTGAAAGTTAATACATTCATGTTTCCCACTAGCTCATGGGAATGTGTCAAAATGTGCCTGTTTGGAATGGGCCAATTGCCTGGTTGTGAGCCACCACTTCAACACATAAAAAAATTGACCTCACAGTTGATGTGAGGTGTGAATGAGTATATACACCAACAACATGGAGGAAACTAACATTCTAGTATACACAGATGATATAAATAACAGGCTAAGTACTCATAAGTAAGCAAGTAAGCAAATACATGTTCTTTTCTCATTTCAAGTAAAATATGGCCTGCATTAAAAAAATAAAATGATGTGTGTACTAAAATGAAGTGGATAGATAATACTGAGCTCTTAGATCATTTATTTTCTGTAGCTTCAGTTTTGATTTTAGTGGGTGTGTTTGCTCAAAAGATTTGTGCTTTGTCTGTAGTGGCACTTCACAAGCATCACGGTGTTGGAGCACATGAGACAAACTGGTTTTGAACTGCCCATGGCAAGTATTTGCTCTGTTTTACACACGTAACTACAGTCATTGTATGTTGGGCTCTGAGTGCTTCCAAAACACTGGTGACCTACACTCAACAATGTACCTGAAAACCTGAAAGGGAAATTTCTATTAATTGTTTTTAGATTTTTCTCTGATTGCAATGCTCTTTTCTTGGGAAATACTGGGCATTCTCACCTTTTCAGTGCTCAATGAAGATACAAACATCCATAATCAGTCTTTATCATCTTAAATTTTGGTAATCTGTTGATTACCTCCATGCTTACCACATCTCAGCACCTGTCTGTGTCATTACCTGTGGTGTCGTAGACCGCTGTGTCTATTTTATGTTAATGTTATTTCTGTGTAAGAAAGACATGGTACTGAGACAGTACACCCAGCCTGTCGCTGTCTATCAGTGGTGGTGCTGAACTGTTTGTTAATCAATGCATATAGAGCACCATGTGCTGTCCTTGGTGCTGAAACATTTGAATGCAACTGGCAACCTGTTTTCTTTTTTTGTTCTTCAGAACAAACTTGTCTGACAAAGTGGCTTCACTGTATGTTTTCTTAGACATAGGCTTGCTTGGCTCGATAACTGACAATTTGTGTTTATGGACAGGATATATCAGCTATTTTACAGTTGTGAATTTTGAAATGACTTTATCAGAAGGGCCCCTCAAGAATGCTCTGCCCCTTCTGTGGTGAGAGTCTAGCTCTGCCCCTGCCGGTTGGGGAGTTTTTATTTTGAAGAAAATATGGTTAAGAATATTTCTGATCCCACAGTTTCATTTAACTCCATAAACCATAAGCTGAATTAATGAGATGGACAGTCTATGAAATTATGAGTGATATAAAATCATAATCAGGCATTGCAAGGTCAGTAATGTTTCCTCTCCGTGATTGGAACATCTGCTGCCGCCATGAGAAATGCCCAATGTTTACAAACAAAGGTAACAAGTTAACAGAAAACCAGCTGATTTGTGACACCAGGGAGCAACAGGCTGTGGCTGGGGAGCAACAGCTGCAGTTTTGTTATGCAATGTGTGCTTATTACAACTTTTGGGCTTCCAACACGAAAAACAAAAGAACTATGTTCTGCTATCGCTCTGGAGCTTGTTTTCTGCTCCTTTGTTGAGGAAATAATGTTTTAGCTGTGTGTGTGGTCGAGAGTGGGTGACTTGTCATTGCGAGGGTGTTTTGTTGTGAAATGTGTAGTGGTTGATGTACGCAGCTAGCCGTCTCATTAGCTGGAGAGCTAATATCTGCAGGGTGCTTCTACTCGGAAAGCACCGTTTTTGTTGTGTTGTTGTGTGGTAATGCCAATGGTTTGTTGACGTTAGCAGGAGAGAGGCAAGGTCTTCGCGGAAAATCCGGCCCAGGTCTTTCACATAGAAATCAGTCCACAGGGTCTTACAGACAGCAAAAAAAGTCGGGGAAAGTCTATTTTTTTTACGTTACATTATTACCCATTCACTCATTGGTAATGAAAACAATTAATACATGTAAATTGCTTCACAATCCTACATATAAAACCTTTAATGTTACCCAGAAAGCCTCTCAAGACAAGTGGTTGTTTTGACCCAGTTTCAGTGTTATTTTTTATTTTACTATTGTTTTTTTTTTACCCAAACTAAAGCTTGTTATAATCTACTCTACTCTTTTTACACGTCACACTTTGTTACTGATTGTTAACAACTTGTGTATCTTATGAATGTCATATGCACATTGTTTTGTACAAGAAACAAAACATTTGTGACAGTTTTTAGTGAAAGCTTGTTGTGTGTAACACTGGGTCAAGTTTGCACAGTTATTCTTGTTAGGACATTGCACTGACTCACTTCATTTTGTACAGCATAACCCTAACCCTAACAATAACCATAACCAATTCACGCCTAACCTTAACCACACACACACACACACACACACACACACACACACAATTTCCAGTAAAGACATTGTGGGAAGGAGCCAACAACCAAAGCTCATAGTTCATTATGGCTCCAACACATATACAAACACCCCCCCACACACACAGGTAGGGAGTAAAGGTGAAGGTACTCATTCTTTACAAGCTCCACTTTAAAGTTGACAGAGCACAAGGAGGAAAACAGCAAGTCTGAGGCAGCGTGAGTGTTAATATTAGGGCTGCAAATAATGATTACTGTCATTATTGTTCAATCTGCTGATTGTTTGTTGGATTAATTGTTTAGTTGATTAAACTGTCAGAAAAATGTGAAATCACAGGTTGATATCTTCAGACGTTGTGTCCTTTTTTCTTTCCCTGGTTTCTGCGTCCTCGCAGTGATGGTACGTGGCACGATGGTGCTGCCAAAATAGAGCAAAGTCATAATGAAGAATGACACAGATGTTTATCTGAAGTCTGTTTGTTGGATTTTATTACGACCCCCTAAAAACAGCTCGCCCACAGAAGGCATAACAAAGGTCAGGATTTCACAATGATTACACAAATTTATTAATAAAAAAACAACAAAAGCTGGTGAGCTGGCCAAAAAGAATAGAAAGAAGAGGAGACACCCAGACCAACCCACAAAGGGCCGTAGGATCTGGGCTCTCCTCTCTAACCTAAATCCACATAACAACTAAACCTAACAGAAATAAAGCCACAAAAATGGGACTACCAGACTCACTAACCAAACCAAGAAACTAAAAAAGGCAAAACTAAAATATAACAGAACAAACACAAGAACAAAGCTGCTGGTGCTCAGGCTGGAAAATGGAAAAGAGAGAGACCAAGCCACATTCCTTCCCTCTTTATAGGCCCTCCCCTCAATCATCCGATCAGGGCCACCTAGGAGAGAGCACAAACAAATGGTCAATAGAATATTGGGCTATACATATCCCATCCAGCAGGGGGAAAGTATGTAACAGATTTAAACCAGAGTCAAAGTTGATCTTTGTGATGGCTAGAAAACACACATGGTTGTATTTAAAGTTGTGTAAACTAATAAGAAGCCATTAACTTGAGAGAAAGGACTGAGTTTATTATACTGTGTATGTATGTGTGTCTCCAATGTTACTGTTTTACCTCTCAGACTCCAGAAGATGAATGATTTGGAGGAAGAGGATGATGGAGCAGAGTCTCTAATATCCAGCTGTCTTTCTATGAAGAGTGACCGGTCTAAAAGTTATTCCCTAAACTTCAGTAATGAATCTGGACCCTCAGATACAAAGTAAGAGACTGTTGCTACTGTAAACTGACCCAAAGATGATTCAGTGTTGAAATGTCACTTAAAAACAAACACCACTGACAACCCACACTCTACTACAACCATCTCCACCCGCTATTAGTGAGTGTCTGAAGATCTTATGCAGAAAGTTTATCCATCTAAATATAAAGTGTCACCTGATGTATTTATCAAAGCTGTGCAGCTCATGAAAATGTCTGTAAACAATACAGTCAAACTACATGCATGACTGAAAGAGCATTGCAATCAGACTCTACAAACACGTCATGAGTTTACAGGAAATAAATGTTCAGGATGTGTGTCATATTCCTTCACAGTGTTTCCACATGTAGAAGTTCAAATCTCTTCACTCTCACATATGTTTTCAGCTGTAGATAGAAATAAAAATTTAAACTGAGATATGAACGCAATCAGCTGTTGTGATTAACTAGTGATAAGTAATGATGTATGTAAAACATTTGTTGTTTCCAGAGGTCAGCACCACAGACAGAGAGCAGAGTCTCTAATATCCAGCCAACTGTCTATGAAGAGTGACCAGTCTATATATGAATCTCTAAACTTCAGTAATGAACCTGGACCCTCAGACACAAAGTAAGAGACTGTGTCCACTGTAAACTGACTTGAAGATAATTCAGTCAGATAGGGTGATATTTACTAAGGATTTAGTAACAAGTCAAATTATGTCTGTCCTTGTTCACTAAAGGATTGGTTTTGTGCAGGTAAAATGGAATAAAATTGAGTGTTTGGTCTCATGCAATACAGAATGTGTCTTAATGCGTTCCTGTTCAAAGGCAGAAAATATGGGAGGAGGTAATGGAAATATATACAAACAGCCTGCTGGAGCTGATTTATCAATGCAGACTGACCACTGTAGCAGAGGAAACTCAGTCTGACATTTAACATTTGGGAAAAGTAAAATCTGTAAAACTGTTGTATCACACTCACACAGACAGAGAGTGATTATAGCAGAAACAGTTAGAGAGAGAAACAAAAATGAAAAGATGCATTATGAAGATATTTACCAGAGTTCTCTGTTCAGCACCACAACCCAAGACAAAAGAGCAGCAGTCTGTTATTTTTCACAAGTGGACTTTTCTGTTTTGCTCAGTTGCTTCCTGCTTATTTTTCCTGACTTTTGATGGCTCAAAGAGGGTTGAAGGAGCCCTGTGGAGTTTTCTTGTTAACAAAGGTCATGTTTACATTGACTTACTTGTCAATTACTGGTCTTACAAAGGTGTTAAACCCATTTCCCTCCTCATGAAACAGTTGCAAAGCCAACATTTGAACCTAGTATTCTGAATCCTGCATTGTTTACATCCATGTTTACTAGCTTACACTCTTCTTCTTCTTCTCTGCCTTTGCTGGTACATTGTTATTGTCTGTCTAATTACTTTTGAACCCTTGCAATTGTAGTTTATATTATTTTATTTCAAACTGAATATGCTGAAGCCCAGAGCCTAAAGAACAGAAAAACTGTCCAAATACTTACAGCCTGGACTATTTATGTAGGGAAAGACCTGCATGCAACTTGTGAGCTGTTGGTTGGCCACCACTAATGTCATGTGTCGTAAAGAATGTGTTCATGTCCACAGAGAGAGGAAGAGGAGGGGTGTGTCTGTGGAGGAGCAGCTGTCCTGCTGTTCTTTGTGTCAGGATGTCCTGAAGGATCCAGTCTCTACCAGCTGTGGACACTGGTTCTGCAGACAGTGCATCACCTCATACTGTGACCAGTCTGCTTTACCAGGAGACTCCTCCTGTCCTCAGTGTGCAGAAAGATCCAGAACAAGACCTGGACTGCAGACAGACAGTCAGACCAGCACTGTACAAAGTAAGACTGAAGATCTGTCTGCTGATGTCATCATCTCTGAAAACAGGACCTCCTCTATCGTACTGAAAATGAATGCAGTGAGACATATTTCTTTTTAATAATACCATTTTTTCTTCTCTTTCAGCAGATAGTGGTCTGCAGGATGTTTTAGATGAACATAAGATCAGTCTGAGGAAGAGATGTGAATGTGTGACTGAAGGAACTGATGAAGCAGGAAGTGAAACCCTCCTCAACAGGATCTACACTGAGCTCTACATCACAGAGGGACAGAGTGAAGACGTTAATACCCAACATGAGGTGAGGCAACTTGAAACAGCTTCCAGGATGAAGACCCTCCATGACGCTCCAATCAAGTGTCATGACATTTTTAAAGCCTTACCTGAACAACAGAAAGACATCAGAGTCGTTCTGACAA
Source organism: Thunnus maccoyii (assembly GCF_910596095.1). Taxonomy (NCBI): domain Eukaryota; kingdom Metazoa; phylum Chordata; class Actinopteri; order Scombriformes; family Scombridae; genus Thunnus; species Thunnus maccoyii. The sequence goes on along the minus strand of NC_056549.1, from coordinate 2,979,289 downwards.
ACGGTGTTGCTTGCGTTGGAAAAACCTTCTCAGTGCAGAAATTCACTCTGGACTGGGCAGAGGGCTTACAAAACCAAGATATCAGTCTGGTGATTCTGCTTTCATTCAGGGAGCTGAACTTGATCAAAGATGAGCAGTACAGTCTCCTCATGCTGATCTATGATTTCCATCCAACATTACAGAAGGTCTCGGCAGAGAAGCTTGCTATCTATAAAGTTTTGTTCATCTTTGATGGCCTGGATGAAAGCAGACTTTCACTGGATTTCAAGAACAATGAGGTCGTGTCTGATGTCACACAGAAATCATCAGTCAGTGTGCTGTTGACAAACCTCTTCAAGGGGAATCTGCTTGCCTCAGCTCTCGTCTGGATAACTTCTCGACCTTCAGCAGCCAATCAGATTCTTCTTGCATGTGTTGACAGGGTAACAGAAGTACGAGGCTTCACTGACGCCCAAAAGGAGGAGTATTTCAGGAGGAGATTCAGTGATGAAGAGCTGTGCAGCAGTATCATCTCACATATCAAGACATCCAGGAGCCTCCACATCATGTGTCACATCCCAGTCTTCTGCTGGATCATTGCTAGAGTACTGGAGCACATGTTGACTACAGACCAGAGAGGAGAGCTGCCCAAGACCCTGACTGACCTGTTCTCACACTTCTTGCTGGTTCAGACACAGAGGAAGAAGCACAAGTATGATGAGGGACATGAGACGAGTCCACAGGAGCTGACAGAGGCTGACAGGGAAGTTCTTCTGAAGCTGGGGAGGCTGGCTTTTGAACATCTGGAGAAAGGAAACATCATATTCTACCAAGAAGACCTGGAGCAGTGTGGTCTTGATGTCACAGAGGCCTCTGTGTTATCAGGATTTTGTACAGAGATCTTCAAAAGAGAGAGTGTGATCTTCCAGAAAACAGTCTACTGCTTTGTTCATCTGAGCGTTCGGGAGTTTCTGGCTGCAGTCTACATGTACCACTGTTACACCAACAGCAACACAGAGGTACTGGGGGACTTCCTGCGAAAAGACTACAAACACAGGGAATCAAAGCCGAAATCTTTCCTCAAGAAGATTTCAGCTAATTTCAGAAACAATCATAGCCATGATTCATCCCTGGATGACTTCCTGAGGAGAGCCATGGAGAAATCTCTCAAAAGTAAAAATGGCCACCTTGACCTGTTTGTTCGCTTCCTTCATGGCCTCTCTCTGGAGTCCAACCAGAGTCTCTTAGGAGGCCTGCTGGGACGGACAAAAAACAGTCCAAAACTCATCCAGAGAGCCATTAACAACCTGAAGAAGATGAAAAGTGAGGATATCTCTCCTGACAGAAGCATCAACATCTTCCACTGTCTAATGGAGATGAATGACCGCTCAGTACATCAGGAGATCCAAAAGTTCCTGAAGTCAGAGAACAGATCAGAGAAGGAACTTTCTGAGATCCATTGCTCAGCTCTGGCCTACATGCTGCAGATGTCAGAGGAGGTTCTGGATGAGTTGGACCTGAAGAAGTACAACACATCAGAGGAAGGACAACACAGACTGATCCCAGCTGTGAGGAACTGCAGAAAGGCTCTGTAAGTCCAGATGTGATTAGCATGATAAATCAGTGTAGATTAGCAGTTTAGTTCTTCAAATCTAAACAGTATAAAATTCTTATTATTGTTACATTAATGCTCTACTTTTTTATAGCCAAAACAATATGTTAGTTGTATTTAGTCACAGATGTTTTTGAGCTGTTTCAAATGCTGTGAGTCAAAATAATGTTGATTTTTCAGTTGGTTGTGTTTATAGCTGTTAAGTTAATGAATACAGTTATTCTATTTATTTCTAGTAATTATTGGATTTTACAGTTTTTTCTTCTATTTATCTTCCTTTGGGTGACGGGGGCATCATTCAAACCTGGTAAAACAAATGAAGAACTTTAGTTACTTAGTTACTTTATTCTGAGAGTACACCACGTCATCGAGGTATACATTACAACAGGACACGTCCCCCAGCACCAGGTGCATCATATGCTGAAAGGTGGCAGGCGCATTCCTCTTTCTCTGGAGAAAGCTGCATGCAATGAGCTGCATGATTCAGGAGTGAACCTGCTGTCAGCTGGATTGGAGAGTCCAAACTGTAGACTGGAGACTCTGAGGTCAATTCACTGACTGTAGCTTTGGTAATTTTTTTTCTATGTATTCAATTCAAATCCTTCACTGAAGTTTCACGTTTGGTTCTTTTCACTTTTTGTGATTTGCCTAAGAACAAATCTGTAGAATTTAATTTTTTTTCAAGAATTCAAAATCCACAGTCTTGTTCTATGTAAAAATTACTTCCCAAGTTTAAACTAATATGAGGCTTCAGAAGTCTGAAGCCTCATATTAGTTTAAATAAATATTGATATCAAGGAAGTATCTTTCTGTTTCTTCAGTGTTTCCTTGCTGAGCTGCAGTGGAGGGATTGTAACTAAAGATGGAATTTTTTACTAAATAGCCTGTAACTTTGAGTTAGACAAATCAAGTGGGTGTCTACCAGACTGTCAAAGCCTCATATTAGCTTCAGCTGAACTTATGAACTCATTTCCTACAGTGTAGCTGTATTAAGAGAGTACTTTACAGTCAGTGTGGACAGGTGGAATGATTACTGCCACCAATAACATATTATAATTACACATACCTACTAAACTACCAACTACAGGAAGAAGGAGATCCTGTCTGCATGATCATAGAGTATAAACATGTCTGATTTCATATACCAGTATCTGTTTAAATTGATTACGTTTATTTGCTGAAGGGGAAATATTTCTTGATTATATTCTTTAATGTGTTTTAATGAATAATGTCTGATCATTGATATTGGTCTTTTGATTGATTGATCCACACACACACACACACACACACACACACACACACACACAGAGGGACTCAGAGATCAATGCAGGTGTTTAAAGTATTTTTAATGAATCGGTGTTGACATGAATAGTTGTCTGAATGTTGTGGTGACATTTGGATGGTGTCTGAAGAAGGCTGACATTATGATGAGCCACAATAACACAATGACAAAGTCACTCTACTCATTTTAGGGAAAAGCTAATTGATTAGGACATAGTAATGCTGAACTACACATTTAAAACTTGAACAAATCCGATTGAATAATAAATGGATTTTTATCTAAAATGTATTCTTTATTCAGATTGAGTCGCTGCAGGTTGTCAGAGGTCAGCTGTGTTTCTCAGGCCTCAGCTCTGAAGTCCAACCCCTCCCATCTGAGAGAGCTGCATCTGAGTAACAACGAACTGCGGGATCCAGAAGTGGAGCTGCTGTGTGATCTTAAAGAAAGTCCACATTGTGGACTGGAGACTCTGAGGTCAGTGGAGAGTTGGAGTCAGTCCGTGCTGGTTTCAACAGTATTGTATTAAACACAGTTAGTATCAAAGCAAAGATCTTATTTCCTGGTGAACCTCCAATCGTCTCTGTGGCTGCTTTTCTAATTGAAGCTGTGAGAGGAGAATGATGACAGGCTTCAGGATTGGACCTAAAGGCAGAGAGAGAGAGAACAGTCAGCCAATCAGATCAGCCAGAAATTTGTTGTTATCATGTGTTTGAGCTGATGTGAAGACAGCTGTTGTTGTTGTGTTCATGTCAGCAGGAAATAAAGCTGACAACCTTACAAGATGTATAGAGACAGTGGTCCTCATTCATCAAACCGTCGTACCATCAAATCTGATCTGAAAGTGTTTGTTCTCTCATTTCAACTCTAAAGAATTGATCAATCCATCTTAAGATCCGTCTGACTGAAGCCTGCAAATCACTGGCTCTGATTTCACAGAACCATCATTATGTTTAGACCATGTGGTTTTTATACAAATCAGAACCTCTGCTGAAGTCCAGGAATCACAGCAGGTGTTTAGTTGAGAGCTCTGACTGATTGTTATGTGATGATTTAACAGCAGGAAAGATATTCAAATCCCACAGAGACTCTGTAGCTTTTAAACTTTTGTAACAGTTCACATGTATCAACAGTAAATCCATCAGTAAACTGGTGAGTGAATGTCTCTGTTTCTGCAGTAATGTGTTCATGACTCTCAGCAGTTTATTTCCTCTGTGTACTTCAGTGAAATCTGCAGAGTAAACAGACTTGATACCAAAAGCCGCTCCAGGTCTGTGAGCTTGGAGCTCAGTGTGTTCACTCCAACACACTAAACAGCTGTTCCACTTCTGGTCTGAACAGGACTGAAGTACCTGCTGCTCTTTATACTGAATGTGCTGCATGATTGACTGACAGCTGATGAAATGAATCTCACTAAACACTGATTTATGACCTCTGTTGTTTCTTCTCTCATCAGCTGGAGGGTGTTCTGATCTCTATAAGAGTGTGAGTGAACATCGAGGAGTGTGTTGAGAGAGGATCAGCTGTATCCTGATGATCCACCTGGACTAGAGTCTGGATCTGGATTTTGTCATCTTCACTTAAGTCTCTTAACTGACTACAAACTGAACCGTTATCTCTGGATTTTGTTGAAGTCAGCACTTTCTAAATTTGTTATACATGAGCTGTTTGATGCAGAAAAGAGGTGTTATAAGTTAGACTCTGACCCCGGGCCCATATTTATCAATTGTCTCAGAATCGCACTGAGAGTTAACCAAGGACTAAAACTAATTGCAGAGGAGAATTTACTCTGACTGCCAGCATGAGAAGGATTACTCCTGGGAGAGAGTGAGACGTCACTGTTTTATGACAGTCAGAGCAGCAAAGTAGAAATAACGACGACGTGTTGTAGTTCTCTCACAGTCTGGGCTGGAAATATTAAACTGTTATAATTTGGTATATTACTTGCATAGGCAGGTAACCAGGCAGGTAACTTACCAAGGTTATGTAACAAAACTCTCTGTAAAGAAAGCCTGAGAAATAAATGTAGCCCATATGTTAATTAAGATAACAGGTAATTTGACTCAGCTGCATGAAATTATCTTGGTTCAGCAACATGGTTTCACAGATATTTAATATGTCATTTGCATTAGGCTGTAAGTAAACACTGGTAAGCCAAGCAGGTGGCTTTAACAAAAAAGTATATAATTTAAACTTGTAGGTGAGATAATTTGATTCAAAACAAATGAATAATTAAATAAAGCCACGATTTGTATCAATGCAGCTTGTTTTTCTATAACTTCACACCAAGTGATGGGAAATGAATTAGTGCTGATTACCAGCATAGATAAATATGGTCTTTGCTGTTAGGCTTCTGGATCAACCTGTGTTTGGCCTCATACTCCATGTGCATGAGACAAAGGCCTATAGCAGCGTAACTAAGGGCTGGTCCAAAGGCGAGCTTGGTCGGCCTTAACTATAAGCTTTATAAAACAGGAAAGTTTTAAGCCTACTCTTAAATGCAGAGAGGGTGTCTGCTCCCTGGACCGAATCTGGACAATGGTTCCACAGGAAAGGAACCTGATAGCTGAAGGCTCTGCCTCCCATTCTACTTTTGGAGACTGTAGGAACCACAAGTAAGCCTGCATTCTAGGAGCGCAGTGTTCTAGTGGGGTAATGGGGTACTATAAGCTCTTTAAGATATGATGGTGCCTGACCATTAAGAGCTTTGTAGGTGAGGAGAAGGATTTTAAATTCAATTCTGGATTTTACTGGAAGCCAATGCAGCAAAGCTAAGATGGGAGAAATATGATCTCTTTTTATAGTTTTTGTCAGCATATGTGCAGCTGCACTCTGGACCAGCTGGAGTCTTTAGAGACTTGTTAGGGCAGCCTGATAATAATGAATTGCAATAATCCAGCCTAGAAGTAACAAATGCGTGGACTGTTTTTTCTGCATCTTTTTGAGAAAGGATGTGCCTGATTTTTGCAATATTACGTAAGTGAAAAAAGGCAGTACTTGAAATCTGTTTTATGTGGGAGTTAAAGGACATGTCCTGATCAAAAATAACATTCACAGGACTAGGGCCAGAATTTATCCAACTGCTGCAGAAATTTGATAAATATGTCCCCTGATGTGGAGACAAATAGAAAGAATTACAAAGGATTTACAAATATGTGAATTTCATCGCATCGGTGAGATGTTAGTGATTAGTGAATTTTACCATAATTTGACGATGTGTGTCGATCGTAATGTGTTACTGGACCAGTTATTTTTTTGTCTGTAAATGTTTCTTTTACAGTATTTAAATCTCTCTGCAGAAGAAATCTCAATCTTACAGAGATTACTAGATTAAATGATTATAATTTTTAAAAAAGTTCTTTGAGATTCAACAAATGTAGCATCAAAATCCCTGATTTTAGTTCACTTTCTATCAGGTGTTTAAAATAGTAACATAAGACAAGCAGCAGATCATAATCATAATGAAACTAAAGGAGTTATTAGGTGAAATCATTTTGGATTTGGTCAATTTCAAGTTAATTTTCCAGTTAAACATAATCAGTTGCCTTCAAGATGTCAGACTTAATTCCTTCTTTCCTCTTTCAGTTTGGTTTAAAGGTGACTGATGGATTTAATTTAAATTTAATACTTAATTTTGATTTCAATTTGAGGGTTAATATTTAATACATACACAGACACACACACACACACACACACACACATTAACACACTGGTTGAATACAGAGTGAGAGGAAGTTGTCTCATGTCTATTTTACCAAAAACTAAGTTAATTTCACTGAGTTTCATCATTTCTCTGAACAATAGTGATTTTATGTGAATCAGCAGTTGACTAATCGCAGGTGCAGCATCATTATCTCATTTAAACACACACACACACACACCTCTGCACCTTCTAACCTGCAGTAGTGACAGTGCAAGTTGAATCTGATTTGTGATTGGTTGTTTGCTTTGTGTCCGTTCTTCCCCTGCAGACCACTCGCAATCGGTGTTGGGGTCGTTACTCAAAAAATGTAATGCATTACACATTACTCGTTACTTTTTAAAAAAGTAATGCATTACTTTACTTAATTACTCCCTGTGAAAGGTAATTAATTACACTACTCATTACATTACTTTTGTATTACTCTGCAACAACGCCTGAGATGCATTGTCGTGTAATTGCCAGTTACCAATATAACGTTAAACCTTACATATGCCCACATATCAGAGCAAATCCCTATCTTAATAAGGAGGACATACAAAAGAAAAAGTTTTCCTGTCTGATGATGGTGGCCGTCCGTTCCCTGTTATTTGTATTTTGCTGAGTATGTTTCTGAAAGACGGAGATTCCACTGTAGAAACAGTCAGCATTTCCTCTATTATGTACGATGCTACAAGCCTATTCATCTCTGCTTTTGTTAACGTTACCTGTTGAAAATCAAGCTTTTGCTGCTTGGTTGTGGTCGGCATACACTCAGCTTGAGCATCACACTGGGTCCAGGAGTCTTTGGCTACTAGCTTTGTGTTAGCATGTTGCCTTTGCAGGTTCTGCTGTGTGATGTGTTCACAGCAGTGGATAGTTGTTCTGGCCAGGACACTCTTTGCACTTTACCGTCACATTCTTGTCCTTTCGTGTAACAGATTCGAAAAAACTCACCTTTATTAAGAATGTTTGACAACTTTCTACAAGTTATTTATTTACTCAACTTTTCAGTAATATTTTATGATCATTTTATCTCCTTTAATGATGGTCTAAATACTGTTTCAGATCTAAAATCTTATAATCTCTCAAACCTTCTTCACACTTCCATGTAGAAAATACTAAATCTCTCTTAATTTGTTTTCATGTTTTGCTGAAACACAGTCACATTTACAGAATTTGATCAGCCTTTGCAGCTCTACTGTCAACAAATCCCATGAAAAAATATACTTTCAGATTTCTCCCGTGTCTATGTAGCTCTGAACCCAAAGCTCATGTGTTCCTCCTGCAGATGTAAATCTTAAAAAATATCTCACAAATATGTAGTTTCATTTTTAAGAAGTCTCAGTAATTTCCCAAAACAGCTGGGAACTGTGGTTTTTACCAGTTTTTACAACAGGAGGAAGTAGTGCTTTTGTTGGGGGCTATTCTCAGTGGCTAGTGAGTATTTCTGGCAGCAGGATGGTGTATGTGGGATTGAATCCATATAAACTACAGTGTGTGTGCTCATTGATGTGTTTTTCATAGTTTTTGAACAACAATGGAGCTCTTTGGAACACAGGAAAAAGTCAAATCAAGCTTGTGATACACTCACACTTGTTTTTAGCTTCTATTCATTGGTAGTTTTGGTCTTTTCATGGGATTTGTTGACAATAAGAAATAAATACAGAACATTGTCAGACTTGACAGGACACACAAACCTTCTCTGACTGGTCAGTTTTATCCCAAACCATCACCATGGAAACACATTCCTCTGCTGTGTCGTCTCCCTCTGTATCCTCCGTCTCTTCATTTCTCTTTCTCATCAGATGGACTTTCTCTCAGGATAGCCTTGCTAAATAAAAGCCAAAGTTTCTGTCAGATTTGATCAAAATAGTTTTTTCTCCAGAGGAGATAGTGATATTTTAATGGCTCAACTAGTACTGGAACTGGCTGGTTTAATGTGCTCTTTTCTCTGTGTATGTGTGTTTCAGAGGCCAGTTTCGCTGGCAATGCCTTGGTGTGTTTGATATGGAGTGTATTTTGTTTAATAAAGATCAAATAAAAGATGGTTTTCAAGCATTTTGTTTGGCTTTTGTTTATTTTTTGCAATGTTTGCTCAGATGGTTGTGGTCGGCATACACTCAGCTTGAGCATCACACTGGGTCCAGGAGTCTTTGGCTACTAGCTTTGTGTTAGCATGTTGCCTTTGCAGGTTCTGCTGTGTGATGTGTTCACAGCAGTGGATAGTTGTTCTGGCCTGGACACTCTTTGCACTTTACTGTCACATTCTTGTCCTTTCGTGTAACAAATTCGAAAAAACTCACCTTTATTAAGAATGTTTGACAACTTTCTACAAGTTATTTATTTATTCAACTTTTCAGTAATATTTTATGATCATTTTATCTCCTTTCATGATGGTCTAAATACTGTTTCAGATCTAAAATCTTATAATCTCTCAAACCTTCTTCACACTTCACATTTTGTGTGGCTTTTGTTTATTTTTTGCAATGTTTGCTCAGATGGTAACGCAGATAAAAACCACCGTTATTAGTATTTTAGAAGATTTTAATACTATTTTAGGTCCAATTCCTGTATTGAAGCATCAGAAGGAGCAATTCTGACAAATCATTCCCTCATATTTGTAATTTTTACTTCAAATTATGAATTGAAATTTCTAATCTGTGTATGTAGGATACTTTTTACATTCCCTCAATTTAGTAATCTCTACTATTGAAGTAAATACTGTATTTCCAATCGGGACATACATAAAAACCACACAGAAATTATATTTATGATTATACTTATGTTAAACAAATGCAACAGTTAGAAATTTGACAGTCAAACTTTTATTAGGTCTTGTTATTGATCACAAACAGCAGACAATCAGAAAGCGGAAATTTGGTGCCAAACAAGAAGCATTCTTATTAATTGTTCCAACAGAAAATAAGAGCAGCCTACTAAGGAAAAAGTCTGTGTAGGATGTGTATCCATAGCTGAGGTGTTCAATAGAATAGTGGCAGCATTTCTTCTTGTTCTGCACCATTTTGCTATTTTGATGATATGATATGATTGTTGTTGTTTATTATAATGCTATCCAGTTGATTAAATAATCAGACCTGCAGCGGTCAAATAAAATAAGCAGTTCCAAGGTCCACAGGGGTTTTGGATGGAGGGTTTGGGGTCCTCCCTCAAGAAAAATTTGATGTTATTTGACTAAAAAGAATGCATTTTCACACAGTTTTGGACCATTATCATTACAATCTTTATTAAAAAACGCACTGTGTGCCATAAAAAATAATAATCACAAAACATTGTTAAAACAGGCTTATAGTGAATGGATTCAAACTGTGATTTTCTCATCCTCCAATAATCAGGCTGCAGCCAGCAGCCAGCTGTAGGGATGGTATGGTTAAAACTTTTCTTTATCTTATCCACAAACAATTTATTCATCCCGTTTTGCACATATCACAGTTATAAAACAGACTGCATTAATGCCATCTCAGCACTTTTTATTTTCTTGTTGGAATAAAAGGCACAAATCAGACTTTATGATCCAACTGATAAAGATTTATACTGTCTGTTAAAATTTCACTTTTGCTCCAGATCCTTTGTTCCAAAGTTCAGAGCTGCTGTTCTGTGATCAGATTTCCTTAAAGAACATGTCAAGTTAAAGATGAACACAGTTGAGACTGTGAATCAACAGACCTTAAAAAACTCCTGCTGTCAGTTACATGTTTGATCTTCTTCTGGTTGGTTTCCTGACTGAAGCTGCTGATTAATTTCACCTTCATCCATCAGCTTGATTCAGATTATTTTCAGCATCTAAAGGTAACGTAACCAACAGTTTTCATCTTGTTTGTTTCAGCAGGTGTTAAAATACTTAATGAAGTTTAGAAAGAATGCAGAACACAGACATCAGTCAGTATCTTCATCCTGTCCTCCTCCTCATCCTCCTGCTGCTGGTTGAGAGGAGGGGATGTTTCAGCCAGTAGCTAAGTTTAGAGCAATTTAACAAATTTTAATACACGTTACAAACTAAGCTAAACACAAACACCGACAAACAGAGCAGAGGAGAGGACAGAGAAGCTAATGCAACCATAAATGACAGAAAAATGCAGTAGTAAACTCATCAGTTTCCCCGTGTGTCTGCACAGGAGGCGTTCAGGTACAGTGTTGAGCGTAGGTCACCCGCGTTCACGATTGAATTGTTTTACTCCCATTCAAGTAGCTGGAGGGCTAAACTGGAAGTAGCCGCCTCGGCCGGCGAAAGTCACTGGTGCGCTTGACCTATGGGCCGCACAGATGCGGAAGCAAAGCGGAAGAAGTTTTTTGGATTCATGACCATTGAGCAACTCTCATAGGAATGAACGGGGCCCCGCCTCCAACGCTGTATCCAGTTCTCTTTATACATGCCTGCCCTCCTCTCATTTCTCATTGTACATCCTCGATTCCTTCCCTTCCCTCCTCCCCTCGCGTCCTAGTCCCTCCCACCTGAGATGCGAGCGGAGGAGGCAAGGAAGAGACAGTAGAAAAGAAGAGTCCAGGCAACAGGTATTTAATAAAATGAGACAGCCAATTGGTTCAGAGCTGTCATGTCAATTAAATATGACATATGCCACAGCTGCATCATCTGTCCATTGTTTTGTTTTAGACTACAGCTGTATTTTATGATCTCTGTCAAATTAGCATAACAGTGCTCATGGCAACTGATGTAGCTATTTACTTTTAATTCAAATCACAACGTTGCATAATGTGTCACGAATGTATGGATGTCAGACATTGTTATTTTTTATTTCACACACACTACAAATGGTTGTATGTTCCAGATGTGTGCCCCTTTTATCGTCACCGCACGGGTTCCGAAAAAACTAAGGATACACCTGTGTATCCTCGCTCATAGCTCCTCCAGCAAGCCTCCTCGCTCCTCTCTCCTAGGAATGCATTTTAGGAATTGAAACATCCTTAAACATGATGCAGTGAGATCGATTTCCGGGTCACAGAACCTATTTATAAGTTTCTTGGTCACAGGCAGGAGGACGGAGGAGAGAGGAGACGAGGAGGCACAAAATAGAGAAATGAGAAGAGCCCACACACACACGGGAGGGAGCAAAGGTAAAAGTACTCATTCTGTTCAAACTCCATTTTAAAGTCAACAGCAAGTCAGAGTGAGTGTTAATATTAGGGTTGTAAATAATGATTAGGCTACTGTCATTATTGAACAATCTGCCGATTATTTTTCGGATTAATTTTTTAATTGATTAAACAGTGTTGATATCTTCAAACGTTGTTTCCTTTTTTCTTTTTTTGGTTTCTGCGTCCTCACAGCGATGTAACGTGGCACACGGGTGCGGTCAAAATAGAGAGAAGTCTAAGTGAAGAACGACAGAGGGTCTTAAAGTTTCTTAAATTGCATCCACGTTTCCCTCACTTGCTCTTTTCCTTGCGTCTTAGTCTCTCCCGACGTGGATGCATGGAGAGACGCAAGGAAACCAAGCGAGGAGAGAGGAAACGAGGAAATTTGTTTTTAGAGACATGAGACGTGCTTTCCTCTGAAGTGTCACGTGAAGCGACGTCCGTTTCTGATGACGGCGGTAGCTGATCACAGCTGAACCAGCTGTCAGTCCGCTTTAACGGCTGTAGAAACTTCTGATGGAGTTTGTCTGCACACATGTGCACAGTGTTAATACTAATAAAGGTGCACAGTTATCACCGCTAGAGCAGCTGTTTTCTCTCTGCAGCTGTTACCTGTTTAACAAACACATAAAAAAAACAAAAAAAAAACATGAATAAAAACCTGCATTCGTGTGCACCTGTGTCGTGCTCAGAGGTACAGGACCCATTTCTACTCGCAGAATATATATATATATATATGTATGTATGTATGTATGTGTGTGAGTGTAAAATAGCCCAGAATATGATCAGGGTATGTTTCAGGGAAAATGGAAATTATGTAACTCATATCAAACCCGACGCTCAGGAATTTTCAGCCTCACACGTGACTGAATGGAAATGACGATAAATGATGTAAAATATAAACGTGTTTAACTGTTAATATAGGTACAATTTAATTCACTGAGAGTCTGTCTGTCAGCAAGAAACAGTTTAATGGAGGAAATAACATCATGAAAAGTAAAATCTTTCTAATAAATGAAGAAAGTTGTTTATGGTTCTTTTATTGATCAGACCAACAATTAACAGATTTTTTAACTAGATGATGAATCAGAAAACAAATAAAACATACAACTTTGTGGCTGATACAATCTGTAATCTGTCTCCACTTCGGTATGAAACTGCAGTGATGTATCAGATCAGTCTGATCAGCTGCAGTGTCCATTCAATAACTGAGATCCAATAAGGGGGCATGTCAGCTGGTAAAAGACTTCCAGTGAAGGCTGCTCTTGTGTTTCCTCGCTCCTCGGAGCAGAAATAAGAGACTTGAGACGCCTGTCAAAATGGCGCACCAGGAACAAATTTCGGTTCAGGTGAGGCACAAGGAGGGAGGATAGCTCAAATAAGAGACTTGAGATGTACCCACAGATGTTTATCTGAAGTCTGTTTGTTGGATTTAAACCAGAGTCAAAGTTTATCTTTGTGATGGCCAGAAAACACACATGGTTGTAGTTTAAGTTATGTAAACTAATAAGAAGCTACGAAGTTGAGAGGAAGGAGTGTGCTTATTATACTGTGTATGTGTGTGTCTCCAGTGTTACTGGTTTACCTGTCAGACTCCAGAAGATGAATGATTTTGAGGAAGAGGAGGACGGAGCAGAGGGTCTAATATCCAGCTGTCGGTCTATGAAGAGTGACTGGTCTAAAGGTATTCCTGTAAGCTTCAGTAATGAACCTGGACCCTCAGACACAAAGTAAGAGACTGTTTCTTCTGTAAACTGACCTGAAGATGATTCAGTTTTTAATGTCATTTGATAACCCACATTACAACAATATTCTTTTATAATTCTGTTTTTTTTAATATAGTAACTGTTCTTTTTGTTGTTTGAGCACTGACAGCATTATTTCCTCATTTATAGCTTTAATTTTGTGGAAAGAGTGCTTGATTGCTGTTTTGAAATGTTTATTACTTGCTTCAACTAATATTTAAAAAAATCAAAAGTAGTAGCAGGTAACACAGGGTGATATTTAGTAAGGATTTAGTAACAAGTGAAATTGTGTCTGTCTAAACTAAAAGACTGCACCAGGGTTTTGTGCAGGTAAAATGGAATAAAACTGAATGTTTGGTCTCATGCAATACAGAATGTGTCTTAACGCGTTCCTGTTTAAAGGCGCAAACTATGGGAAGTGGTAATGGAAATGTATACAAACAGCCTGCTGCAGCTGATGCAGACTGACCACTGCAGCAGAGAAAACTGAGTTTGACATTCAATGTTTGGGAAAAGTAAAAACTGTAAAAGAGAGATTATAGCAGAAACAGTGTGAGAGACAAACACAATGAAAAAATGCATTATGAAGATATGTACCAGAGCTCTCTGTTGAGCACCACAACACAAGACAAAAGAGCAGCAGCCTCATATTTTTCACAAGTGGACTTTTCTGTTTTACTCAATTGCCTCCTACTTATGTTTCCTGACTTTTAACAGCTCAAAGAGGGTTAAAGGAGCCCTGTGGAGTTTTCTTGTTAACAAACAAAAGTCATGTTTACATGGACTTACTTACCAAAACAAGTGTGTGAATTCTTGTGGTCTAACAAATGTGTTGAATCCATTTCCCTCCCCATGAAACATTCACAAAGCTTTCAAAGCAACCTTTTCAACCTAATGTTTTGAATCCTGCATTGTTTACATCAATGTTTACTTGCTTGCACTCTTCTTCTTCTTGTCTGCCTTTGCTAGTGCATTATTGTTTTTGTCTAATTACCTTTGAATCCTGGCAATTGTAGTATATATTTTAATTTTATATTTTATTTCAAACTCAATGTGCTGAAGCCCAGAGCCTGAAGAGAAAAGAAATCAAAATACTTAGGCAAGGCAAGTTTATTTGTATAACACTGTTACAGTAGTTGAGTTTTTCCAAATCTTGCTGACACATCCTTTAATTCTCGATATATTCTTTAGGTGATAGTAGGCTGACTTTGTAATTGTCTTAATGTGGCTGTTGAAATTCAGGTCTCAGTCCATGACTACACCAAGATTTCTGGCTTCGTTTGTGGTTTTTAACATTATCGATTGAAGCTAAGTGCTGACTTTAAATTTTTAATTGAAGAAAATTCTTTCTTACTTACAGTCTGTTATGTAGGGTTTATGTAGGGAAAGAGCTGCATGCAACTTGTGAGCTGTCGGTTGACCACCACTAATGTGATGTGTCATAAAGAATATGTTAATTTCCACAGAGAGAGGAAGAGGAGGGATGTTTCTGTGGAGGAGCAGCTGTCCTGCTGTTCTTTGTGTCAGGACGTCCTGAAGGATCCAGTCTCTATCAGTTGTGGAGACTGGTTCTGCAGACAGTGCATCACCTCATACTGGGACCAGTCTGCTTTATCAGGAGCGTCCTTCTGTCCCCAGTGTGGAGGAAAATCCAGAACAAGCTGTGGACTGCAGACAGACCGTCAGACCAGCACTGTACAATGTAAGACTGAAGATCTGTCTGCTGATGTCATCATCTCTGAAAACAGGACAGGAATCTACCTCCTCTATCCTACTGAAAATTAATGCAGTGAGACATATCTCTTTTGACTTTTTTTCTTCTCTTTCAGCAGATAGTGGTCTGCAGGAGGTTTTAAATGCACATAAGATCAATCTGAGGAGGAGATGTGAATGTGTGACTGAAGGAACTGATGAAGCAGGAAGTGAAACCCTCCTCAACAGGATCTACACTGAGCTCTACATCACAGAGGGACAGAGCGAAGAGGTTAATACCCAACATGAGGTGAGGCAACTTGAAACAGCTTCCAAGATGAAGACCATTCATGACACTCCAATCAAGTGTCACGACATCTTTAAAGTCTTACCTGACCAACAGAAAGACATCAGAGTCGTTCTGACAAACGGTGTTGCTGGCGTTGGAAAAACCTTCTCAGTGCAGAAATTCACTCTGGACTGGGCAGAGGGCTTAGAAAACCAAGATATCAGTCTTGTGATTCTGCTTTCGTTCAGAGAGCTGAACTTGATCAAAGATGAGCAGTACAGTCTCCTCATGCTGATCCATGTTTTCCATCCAACATTACAGAAGGTCACAGCAGAGAAGCTTGCTGTCTGTAAAGTTTTGTTCATCTTTGACGGCCTGGATGAAAGCAGACTTTCACTGGATTTCAAGAACAATGATGTTGTGTCTGATATCACACAGAAGTCATCAGTCAGTGTGCTGTTGACAAACCTCATCGAGGGTAATCTGCTTACCTCGGCTCTCGTCTGGATAACTTCCCGACCTGCAGCAGCCAATCAGATCCCTCCTACAGGTGTTGATAGGGTAACAGAAGTACAAGGCTTTACTGATGCCCAGAAGGAGGAGTACTTCAGGAGAAGATTCAGTGATGAAGAGCTGTCCAGAAAAATCATCTCACACATCAAGACATCCAGGAGCCTCCACATCATGTGTCACATCCCAGTCTTCTGCTGGATCATTGCTAGAGTTTTGGAGCACATGTTGACTACAGACCAGAGAAGAGAGCTGCCAAAGACCCTGACTGACATGTACTCACACTTCCTGCTGGTTCAGACACAGAGGAAGAAGCACAAGTATGATGAGGGACATGAGACGAGTCCACAGGAGCTGATTGAGACTGACAGGGAAGTTCTTCTGAAGCTGGGGAGACTGGCTTTTGAACATCTGGAGAAGGGAAACATCATGTTCTACCAAGAAGACCTGGAGCAGTGTGGTCTTGATGTCACAGAGGCCTCTGTGTTATCAGGATTTTGTACAGAGATCTTCAAAAGAGAGAGTGTGATCTTCCAGAAAACAGTCTACTGCTTTGTTCATCTGAGCGTTCAGGAGTTTCTGGCTGCAGTCTACATGTACCACTGTTACACCAACAGCAACACAGAGACTCTGGAGGACTTCCTGGGATATGTGCATGATGTAGATGATTATGAAGATGATGATTATGAAGATGATGATTGTGAAGAAGAAGAAGAAGAAGATGATGATGATGATGATGAAGATGATGATTATGAAGATGATAATTATGATTATGATTATGATGATCATGGTGATGATCATGATGATGAAGATGACGATGATGATGATGACAGATACGATTACCATTTTCCATCTCCGGATGACTTCCTGAGGAGAGCCATGAAGAAATCTCTCAGAAGTAAAAATGGCCACCTGGACCTGTTTGTTCGCTTCCTTCATGGCCTCTCTCTGGAGTCCAACCAGAGTCTCTTAGGAGGCCTGCTGGGTCAGACAGAGAACAGACCAATAATCATCCAGAGAGTCATCAACAAGCTGAAGAAGATGAACACTTGTGATATCTCCCCTGATAGAAGCATCAACATCTTCCACTGTCTGATGGAGATGAACGACCACTCAGCACATTGGGAGATACAAAAGTTCCTGACGTCAGAGAACAGGTCAAGGAAGAAACTCTCTGATATCCAATGCTCAGCTCTGGCCTACATTCTGCAGATGTCAGAGGGGGCTTTGGATGAGTTGAACCTGAAGAAGTACAACACATCAGAGGAGGGAGCACGGAGACTGATCTCAGCTGTGAGGAACTGCAGAAAGGCTCAGTGAGTCCAGATGTTATTAACATTAGTTTAATTTTTCAAATATAAATAATATAAAACTCTTTATGCTCTACTTATTTACAGCCAAAATAATATGTCAGTTATCTTTACTCCCAGATGTTCTTGAGTTGTTTCAAAAGTTGTGAGTGCAAATAATTCTGTTAAGGTAATGAACACAGTTACTCTATATATGTCTAGTAATAATTGGATTTTACAGTTTTTTCTTCTATTTACCTTCCTATGGGTGATGGAGGTGTCATTCGAAACCTGGTAAAGCAATTGAAGGACTTTAGAGGTTGCGGTTGAGGTTTTATCACAGCAGCATTTTATCACCACATATATCAGTATTTTACAGTTATCAGTGAATGTAGTAAAGTTATTATCAGGTTCTACAAATAATATATAATCAGACAGACACTGTTTTTTTTTTACCACTATGATTAAGAGTTTAAAATAAGATCTGTATCATTTTCCAAAGGTGATTTTTGAGGTCAGAGAGAATTGCTTTCATCATCATTTTTTTTCTTAATGGTTTATGAGCCATTTTATTGTGAGCATGGGTGATCAGCAAATCAACAAACTGATTCAGTAATGTCAGATATACAACAATGTCTAAAGTTTGCTAACAATAACCAACATAGCCTCCGTTAACTACTGGTCATACGCGACACAACCCCTGAGTGTGTTGAACCGATGGTGCCTTTTATTTCTCAACTTTTTATTTTAAAGACGGAAGTCATTTTACATAGTCTTGCCTTTCTTATATTCTGTTTGTCGCATAAAGAAACTCTGAAGTGATTCTCTCTTGTTGGTGAGAAATAGTAAATGATCATTGATATAAGCTGCTTAAATTTAATCACCTGATTGCAGGGACTGTATGACGATGAGTTTATTTTTAAGACAAAACCATAACTTTAACCTCCCCTAATTGAGTAATGGCAATTCATTTGCTCCACATGTCCCATTGCTCAGGCATTTATGACCTTGATAACATCTTTCTGATGACATCATGTTAAAAATAATTCACTCTTACTGGTTTGTTAATTCTGTTTTTGTGCTGAATCAGTTTTTCAGATTCTCAGAAAAGAATGTTGACAACTAAACTTGATGCAGTCATCTGTCATGCACATCTAAATATTTAATTACATTAATATTTCATTATGTACAGGTCTAATGTTGTCAAGCCATTTGTTTCATTTGTGTTTGTCAACTAAATTTCCCTGCTTAGCGATGTGAAGCTGACAGCAGCAGGTAGCCAGCAAAGAGAGATGATCTTTCTCAACTAAATGTTCACTGAATCGAACTGAGTAAAAATATCTCTGAGTCAAATTAAAAATAGTAGACAGTAAAAATGGTTTTCCAATCAAGATGGCCTGATGATAACTTTTGTGGAGACAGACATGGGATCAGATCATACAGACAGACTGTGCTCATTATGGAAGCCTCAATGTATTTCCATTTTCTCTCCCTTCATCTGCAAAATTAAAGCAAAACAAAAATTTTGCAGGTATGAGAGAGAGTTATGATGTTTCATTCAAACACACTGAGATACGATTAGCTGGACTAGGAGTGCTCTGGTAGCCCACTGGTTAAGACACATGCCATATAACCGCAATGTCTACTGTTCAATTCAGGCAGTGGACCTTTGTTGCATGTCATTGCCTGTCTCTGTCTCCTCTTGTTTCCTTTTATCTCTAAACTGTCACTCTCTCATTAAAGGAATAGAATGCCCCAGAGAAAAAAAATTGATTTGCTTTGAATGATTAGCTGAACCACTGATGTGAAGAGCAAATTTTAATCAAAATAGGGAATCTCAAACTGTCTTGTCATCAAATGTAGTAAATATAAAGTGTCCTCTTTCATGATAACATATGTTGGAATATATGTTTCATGACAGACTTTCTCACTGTGGACTCTCGGAGACTCACTGTGAAGTTGTGGCCTCAGCTCTGAAGTCCAACCCCTCCCATCTGAGAGAGCTGGATCTGAGCTCTAATGACCTGCATGATTCAGGAGTGAACCTGCTGTCTGCTGGACTGGAGAGTCCAAACTGTAGACTGGAGACTCTGAGGTCATTTCACTGACTATAGATTTTGTAGTATTTTTCTATATATTCAATTCAAATCCTTCACTGAAGTTTCAAATGTTTGGTTCATACATTTTCAGGATTTGCCCAAGTACAAATCAGTAGAATTTAATTTTTTTCAGGAATTCAAAATCCACAGTCTTCTGTGTAAAAATTACTTCCCAAGTTTAAACTAATATGAGGCTTCAGAAGTCTGAGTTACACATATCAAGTAAGTATCTTTGTGTTTCGTCAGTGTTTCCTTGCTGAGCTGCAGTTGAGGGATCATAACTTAAGAGGGAATTTTAACTTTGAGTTAGACAAATCAAGTGGGTGTCTACCAGCCTGTCAAAGCCTCAGTAGCTGCAGCTGAACTTATGAAGTCATTTCCTACAGTGTAGCTGTGTTAAGAAGATACCACTTTACAGTCAGTATGGACAGGAGGAATGATTAATGCCAAAAATAAGATGTTTTAATTATACATACCCACTAAACTATCAAATACAGGAAGGAGGTCATGTAATAAATAATGAACAGGTTTTTAGTCCAACATGTCTGATTCCATATTGATCCTCTAGTTACAGACTTGACTGAGTTCTGCAACATTTTATGAAAACAGTGTTTACATGAATAGGTGTCTGAATGTTGTGGTGACATTTAAATGATGTCTGTAGAAGGCTGACATTATGATGATGCACAATAACACGATACAAAGACACTCTACTCATCTTAAGGAAAAGCTCATTGATTAGGACATAGTAATGTTGAACTACACATTTAAAAACTGAACACATCTGATTAGATTGTAAATGTATTTTAATCTACATCATTTATTCTTTATTCAGATTGTGGGACTGCAAGGTGTCAGAGATCAGCTGTGATTCTCTGGTCTCAGCTCTGAAGTCCAACCCCTCCCATCTGAGAGAGTTGGAACTAAGTCACAACATCCTGCGGGATTCAGGAGTGAAGCTGCTGTGTGATTTTCTGAAGAGTCCACACTGCAGACTGAAGACTCTGAGGTCAATTCACTGACTGTGTGTTACTATTACTGATCTTATGTTTAATAACTGAAACTAATTAATTTACATCCATAACTTACATCCATGAAGTATTTTTTTCCCATATTTTCATTTTTTATACTGTACAAAATTTAGTCTGTACATATAAAAGATGACTGATTCTTCAAGAAACTGTAAAAAATGCCCACTGTTAGTTGTTAAAGTAAATTAATGTTTTTCATTTCTGTTTGGAGTTACATCTTTATACAGAAGATCCTCTCAACTAATATCTGTTTTAAATTGATCAAGATTACTTGCTAAAGATCAAAACAAAAAAATCACTCATGTTTATTTTAATGTGTTTAATGAATGGTGTCCTATCATTGATATTGATCCTTCAGAACACACACGCACACACACAGAGGGACACAGAGAGATCAATGCAGGTCTTTTGCAAGTATCTTTTTATAATCAGTTTTGACATGAATAGGTGTTTGAATGTTGTGGTAACATTTGGATGATGTCCGTAGAAGACTGTCATTATGATGATCCACAATAACATAATGACAAAGTCACTCTACTCATTTTAGAGAAAAGCTCATTGATGAGACACAGTAATGTTGAATTACACATATTAAACCTGAACACACCTGATTGGATTATAATTTAAATTTTATCTACACAACAACAAACAAGAAACCTGATATCCACAGGTAGACTTCTCCTGTAGAACTCTGATTTCTCTGTCATGTACCAGCTTTTTACATGTGAACATGTGCAGGTAAAATGACTGCAGACAGATGAAGGAACAGCAGAGCAGCTGGATGAAAGCAGAGATCATTACACGAAGCAATGTGTCCTTGTATTTAAAATAAATCCATCTTAAGTCCAACTAAAACTGAAACTAACACAAAGCAGCCTGTAGAAGTCTAAATACGTTGGTTTCAAGCCCTGAACATTTAAATATTTGTTAAATTTAGACACTCTCACATTGTGAGGAAAAGCTCCAGCCCTGCTTCCAGAATAAGTTCAGGTTTAGGGGAGAAATCTGATCACTGACCTGCTGCATGTACACAAGGACTTACAGTAAACAGGTAACTACAGTGAATGTAAACACACTGATTGATTAGGACAGGGTAATGGTGAATTACACATTTAAAACCTGAACACATCTGATTCGATTATAAATGTATTTTAATCTGCATCATACATTCTTTATTTAGATTGATGTCATGCAGTTTGTCCGAGATAAGCTGTGCTTCTCTGGTCTCAGCTCTGAAGTTCAACCCCTCCCATCTGAGAGCATTGCAGCTGAGTGACAACAAGCTGCAGGATTCTGGAGTGAAGCTGCTGTGTGATTTTATGGAGATTCCACACTGTAGACTGGAGACTCTGAGGTCAGTTCACTGATTTGTTACTATTGTTGATCTTAATGTTTTACAACTGAACCTAATAGATGTACTTCTTATCAACAATCTTATCAACAAATATTTAAGTTGATGAAGTTTACTTGCTGAAGGAAAAAAAAATTCTTTATTATTTTTTTATTGATCCTTTAGAACACACACGCACACACACACTGTGCCATCAGTGTGTGGATGTGTATGAATGATTAGATTTTCACTGATGGGCAGGTTGGGACCTTGCATGGTAGACCCTGTACCATTCAGCGTATGAATGTGTGTGAATGGGTGAATGTGATTCGTAGTGTAAAAAGCGCTTTGAGTGGTCGGAAGACTAGAAAGGCGCTATACAAGTACAGTCCATTTACCATTCCATTTACCATTTATACACAGTGGGCCACAGAGAGATCAATGGAGAAATTTAAGTATTGTTTATGAGTCAGTGTTGACATTAATAGGTGTCTGAATGTTGTGGTGATATTGGATGATGTTTGTAGAGGGCTGACATTATGATGATCCACAATAACACAATGACAAAGTCATTCTACTCATTTTCGAGAAAAGTTCATTGATGAGAACATAGTAACGTTGAACTACACAATTAAAACCTGAACACATCTGATTGTATTATAAATGGGTTTTATCTACATCATTTATTCTTTATGCAGATTGTGGCGCTGCAGTTTGTCAGAGATGAGCTGTGCTTCTCTGGCCTCAGCTCTGAAGTCCAATCCCTCCCATCTGAGAGAGTTGGATCTGAGTGACAACAAGCTACAGGATTCGGGAGTGAAGCTGCTGTGTGATTTTCTGGAGAGTCCACGCTGTAGACTCGAGACTCTGAGGTCAGACACCATTTTTAGTTCTGTTAGTTCTGTGCCAAAATGAATATGATGTTAAAGTCGTGGTGACACTAAACTGCAGACATAAAGCTGATATTATATTGATCCATACTGAGTATCTTAATGGTAAAGTCTATTTTCTTCTTAAGTGGTTTAGTCCATTGACTGTGTCAGAACAATGTTGCGCTGCATATTTGAAACCTTCATATAACATCAGAAATCGATATTGTATAATTCACTCTGAACCTCTTAAACACTGTTTTTTTTTTGTCTTTTATATTAGATAGTTTTTTAACCTGCATCCTGCTGGATCCAGGTGTAATGAGTTTACATCCTTTAAACTTTAGGGCTGGATGAGAAAATAGATTTTCCGATTAATTGTGATTCTTACTTGAATGATCAATAATTGATCCTTGAAATCCAGAGATTGATCTTTGCATTTGCACCTTTACTCAGTAAACGTGTACATGTGCACTGTGCTGTGTGTATGCAGTGGTTACTTGTTGTAAATGGTTCTGTTAGAGCAGCATGATGTGTAAAATGTCTACTTTGTGGAAATCAAGTTATTACAACATGCACCAAAAAAGTTTAAAAGTAATGTAGATGCTATCTGCTATATTAGCTGCCTTGAGTCACGACTGTCCCATAAACCGTGATGTGAATAGCTCCTGGCTGTATTCAGAGTTGCATACTGATGTACTATTCATACTAAGTATAACATCAAATTGTGTATGTAGTGCATTCCAACTTCATATTACATGTTATGATAATGTTATGAATCCCCCCCCCCCCCCCCCCATATTTTTAATTGACTGGACTTCAGATTCTCCTAGAACCAGCCGAATAATTCTGATTGAACTGAATGTGCGCCATTTTTGGTCCGATATCCAGCTCTAAAAATACATTTGTGCATTGTGGGGCAGTTGAGTATGTCCAGTAAGTGTTTTTTTTCCTAGGATGGCGATGTTCCGCAAAGATCGGCCCCTACTCTGCCTCTGATTGGCTCTGACCCTGATATTCTTACCCTTACCCTTTCCATCTCCCTCCTCTTGTTATTTGAATAAACTGACCACATATTGGGAATCATATGAAAAAATTTTAAAACTTGATAAAGTGACCTATTAACAGTCATCCTACAGCAGTAGAACTTATAAATGTTAATGAACCAAATCACTGAGCGAAGAAGTGACGTCCTAACTGAAGACCCGCCTTGACCCGAATTAACATTTGAGCATTGTCTACTGTACAGTGGGGTATGACTTTGAAAATTAAATGTCAAGCAGCTTTTCCACTTTCATTTTAATATGGCCATAGAATGCCCATATGAGTATATTAAAATGCAAATTGGATTATTGCATTTTCATTTTTACTCAAATAACGCATTCATATGTAGAAAATTATAATGCTATTGTAGAATGACATTTTCAAGTTTACATCATCATTTTAATATAGTCCCCTACAGGCTCCCATACACTTGCAAGTGATGCAGGTCTTTTCTTATTCTTGCTCAAGTTTTTGCACATGTAAGCCAAAAATATAGCTGTCATGTTTTAGTCTTTTTGCATTTTTACTTGTGTTTGGCTGCACAACATGAGTTTGTATTGATGGATTCACTGCAGAATTTAAGATGTGAAGTCACTATGTCTTTATTGAAGTGGCAACATATTATTTATAATGAGAGCTCTTTTCACTGTTTTTATTTGACAGTTTTTAACCTGCATCCTGTTGGGTTCAGGTGTTTGGAGATTCCATTTTCTAAACTTCTAGATTCTAAACCCTCTGCAGCTCTGAACAGATCATGAAACATGATCTCAAGGAGGAACTTTGTCTTTTAAAGTGACATAATTTATCCTTTTTTCAGTTTAAAAGGCTGCAGTTTGTCAGAGATCAGCTGTGCTTCTCTGGACTCAGCTCTGAAGTCCAACCCCTCCCATCTGAGAGATCTGGATCTGAGAGGAAACAACCTGCATTATTCAATCATGAGGCTACTGTCTGATCTGAAGAAGAGTCCACACTGTAGACTGGAGTATCTGAGGTCAGTGGAGAGTTGGAGTCAGTCCGTGCTGGTTTCAGCAGCATTGTATTAAACACATTTAGTATCAAAGCAAAGATCCAGTATCTCCTGGTGAACCTCCAACAATCTCAGTGGCTGCTTTCCTCACTGAAACTGTGAAAGGAGAATGGTGACAGACTTCAGGATCGGACAGAAAGACAGAGAAAGAGCAAGAGAACAGTCAGCCAGTCAGATCAGCCAGAGGCTTGTTGTGATCATGTGTTTGAGTTGATGTGAAGACGACTGTTGTTGTGTTCTTGTCTTCAGGAAATAAAGTTGGATTACAGCTGACTGCCTTACAGGATGTATAGAGACAGTGGTCCTCATCATCAAACTGTCGTACTATCAAATCTGATCTGAAAGTGTTTGTTCTCTCATTTCAATACTAAAGAATTGATCAGTTCATCTTTGTCAGAGCTCTAAGATCAGTCTGACTGAAGCCTGGAAATCACTGGCTCTGATTTCACAGAAGCATCATTACGTTTAGTACCTGTAGTGACTTGATTTCGACAAACAAAAAAAACCTAAGCCACAGTGAGGGGCTGTTACCGGGACATGTAATTGACGCGTCGTCATGCAGCAGCTCCATGTACTAAATCAAACATCTTCGGACTTGTGCTTCAGATGTGTTTATTTATCAACGTGCTATGCATACACTTATATCTATAACTTGCATGAAAACAACAAAAAGGCTTAAAGATTAGCCTCTAAACGGCGGTAAAAAAAACTGTGTGCTTCTCACGGTAAGCAGCACACCTGAGGAGTAATTGCCTCTTCCTCTACATATACATTGCCATATGCGTCTGTCCAATACGCCACCTACTGTGGCAACCAGGGAGTGACCTTAACACAGTCATAGATACAAATGGCTCTAACAGTAACCATGTGGTCTTTATACAGACCAGAACCTGCAGAAGTCCAGGAATCATAGCAGGTGTTAAGCTGAGAGCTCTGACTGATTGTCATACTGATTGTCACAGTACATCCATCAGTAAACTGATGAGTGAATGTCTCTGTTTCTGCAGTAATGATGTGTTCATGACTTAGCAGTTTATTTCCTCTGTGTACTTCAGTGAAATATGCAGAGTAAACAGACTTGATACCAAAAGTCTCTGCAGGTCTGTGAGCTTGGAACTCAGTGATTTCACTCCAACATGTTAACATGAGAGCTGAAAAGAAGCTTGCTATGCTTCACAGCTGTTCCACTTCTGGTCCGAACAGGACTGAAGTCCCTGCTGCTCTTCATTCTGGATGTGCTGCATCACTGACTGACAGCTGATGAAGTGAGTCTCACTAAACACTGATTTATGACCTCTGTTGTTTCTTCTTCTCTCCTCAGCTGGAAGTGATGATCTCTATAAGAATGTGAGTGAACATCCAGGAGTGTGTGTTGAGAGAGGATCAGCTGTATCCTGATGATCCATCTGGACCGGAGTCTGGATCTGGATTTTGTCATCTTCACTTAAATCTCTTAACTGACTACAAACTGATTATCTGTGGATTTCATTGAAGTCAGCACTTTACAGATTTGTGATACATGAGCTGTTTGATGCAGAAAAGACGTAAAAAAAACAGGTGTTATAAGTCACTCTGACCCTGGGCCCATATTTATCAAGTGTCTCAGAATCACACTGAGAGTTAACTGAGGACTAAAACTAACTGAGCAAAAGAGAATTTGCTCTGACTTTCAGCAGGAGAAGGATTACTCCGGGGAGAGAGTGAGACGTCGCTGTTTTACCACAGTCAGAGCAGGAAAGTAGAAATAATGATGATGTGTTGTAGTTTTCTCACAGTCTCGGCTGGAAATATTAAACAGTGATAATTTGGTATATTATGTATATAGGCAGGTAACCAGGCAAGTAACTTAACAAGGTTATGTTAAAAAACTATGATGCCAAAATTCATCATGATATGCTGTGTGGTTTCACAGCCTGTAATAGTGCTGCATCTTGCACATGTTGCACAGATGCATGTTACAAACCCTCTCTTTGAAGAATATCTTCTCTTCCACTGTCTAATTTCTCTTTCAACTACACCCCAAGTTAACTTCTGTTCTCTACATGAAGGTAAATACACCACAACAATATTAACATTGTTAAGGTATAAAGCATTCTGTAACGTAAGTTTTGTACACTTCTCAAGGGAGGGTGGTGGGATGATGACCCATATGTTATTGAATCTGCATTCTTTGTTTTGGATATCTGTGGATCTGTTGGATTTTTTTTGCCTAACCACTGGACCACCAGGACACGCCATCTGAGTTTTTGGTTATGCTTTTTTTTAAAGGTCCATGATTCTTATAATTTCTTATTAATTTCTGAAAAGTTTCCAGGAATTAATTGTTTGTGTAATTTGGTACTGTTTATAGATTTCCATTTCGACTTGAGTTAATATTTATTCATCAGTCATTTATTATTGGAAACTTTATTTTTTCTGGAGATGAAACATGTTTGCATGTTTGGCTGACCTGCTGTGAACGGACTAAAAGACCTCAGCTTATGGTAGCTTAGCAATTGGGACTGATTGATTGGAAGTGTACCAATTGAACACTGTCTCTATTTTACCTATTTTTGGTTATTTACGGGATATTAACTAAATTTTTTCTTTTTTTCCTGTTTTCTTTATTCCTTAAAGAGTCCCTCTTGAGGTGTTTTAAGATGTATATAAAATACTCTACTTTGAATAATAATTTGTGTCTGATGTGTTTTTTCCACAAAAAAAGTTCAATTATGTTGTCAAAATCCTTAAAAATTATATCTACTTCTTCTACCCCATTTTAAAAATTCCAGAACCTATAAATATGCAAATATATTTCTTCTCAAAGGCTTCAAGTTTCCACATCAAACTTGTGTAAGTTGAATATTGGACCAGGATTGGCTTCCAAACTATTTGTGACGTTACAAATCATGTTCGTAGGCTTTGCCCCTTAAAATTGGATTTTCAATGAGCTCAGAGAAACTTTCCACTTTCAGCAGATGAATGTAAAAACAAACTACACACATACATCATTCTACACAGAGAAGCTCGAACATCCAACTGAAGGAACAAGAAAAAACACATTTTTGAGTGGAGGGGGACTTTAACTTTATTACTGAACTCAAGTGCAATATACAAACAAGGAAACAGTGCCACCAAGTGACGATACAGGAAAATAGCAATCCATACAGACTTGCACAACAAGGAGAAATAAATAAATGAAAAAAGAAATTTTAAAAAATGTGGGGAGCGGAGAAAGTAACTATAATTAGAGCTGTCTTAATCATTTAGTCTATGAAATTTCAAAAATTTGAGAAAAAATAAGATCAAGAGGGAAACTGTTTTGCAGTGTGTGTCCAAAACTTAATAACAAGAACATACATACTAAGGAGAAAAAAGCAATTCAAGACATAGTCCACACATGGCACATATCCTTCGTAAAATACACAAAACTACTACACAGAAGCGTCCAGCAGTGCTCCTGGAGTACAAAGACTCAATGTGAAAGTGAAATGCACTTACCACTGTGCAGCACTGACTATAACTTTATAGTAGTTATAGTCTATATATATATAGTAGCCATATTGAAATAAATCCCCAGTTAACTGTAATGTTATGGATTGATGGATCAGACTTTTGCAGCTGGGAGCCCCGAGATGTCGGCCTGATGGGAGGGGCTGAAGCTCACTGAACAGGGTGTTGTGGGTGAAGTAGCAGGTTTTCAGTCTTTGACCGGGCCTGCTGGTAATGTCGGCTGTCTTGCATAGTGCTGTTCATTTATCCAGCAATACTCACAATTTTGCTGAGCAAGTCCTTCTGCCCAGTATTAACGTTACCATACCAACAGAGGATGCAGAATGTCATAACACTCTGACTAAAAATCAGATCTCAATATAAAACACACAGTATCAAAGAGGGCTAGCATTCGTAAAAAAAAAATATAGCCGTTGTTGACTTTTCTTAAGTCAGTGTGATAGTTTCACTTCAGTTTGTGATCAATGTAGATCCCGAGGTGTTTGTATTCTTCCACTGCCTGAATAAGCTGACTGCTTAAGGATGTTGACACTATATACACACTAAGTTATATCATTAGGAAGACAGTGAGTGTGTTGGGAGTCCTGAGTGGTTGTTCTTTAACTTTATATTCCAAAGATGTCAGTTTTGCTTTGACACATTGTATGCCAACATTATGGCTCCAATAAGTTATATATTTTTCTTCATAGGCCTTTTTTCTCATACATACAGTGTGGCATTGTGCCTCAATGGATCAATATTTTCTTCACATTTTGAAGCGTAGTTTTAACCCAGAATTTTTTAGTCTACTCATAATGTTGTGTACTTAAATCAAATAATTTATCAAATATATAACTTTATTTTTGCACTGCCTGAGTGTTAATTCCTCATATATTTTCTTTTTATATGTTCAAATTTGACTGCTTGTGCCTTCAAAAAGCCAAGTAAAGAAGCTTCCTTCTTTTTTTTTTGATCATAAAAACCAGGTACTGGCTCCTGCTCAGTCCATCTCACACGTTCTTGATTTGTTTACATCTGAATAAATGTCAAGGCAGCTTCAAACTTTATAAAGAAAACTGACACAAAAAGTGACATTGCATCAAAATTTTATTATACTGTGTGGAATACTGAAGTTAAAAAATAAGTTCTAAGAAACAATAAAAGTCCATTTTACTTGAAGGACTCGTCATGTTACAGTCAAAATTAAAATGGTGGTCCCATTTTTATTTATAATTCCAATCAGATCAACAGCTTTTATTTTCAATAAGTGTTTATTATTTCTCTCTGCATGTCAGAACCAGAATGATTAAATCTTGTGTCAAACACAATTTGTTAAATAACCATCTTTGGGTGCTAAAGCAAAGCAGGTCCATTGTGGATCCAACAGAAAATGAACAGAAAACATAAGAAGCTGTTACATTGCATGTTACTTACATACATGAAACCTGCCTGATAAAGACTGTACACATTCAGTTTAAGGCCTCAGATTATTATCCTTTCTTTGGTTTGCTGTTGGGTAGATTTTTATGTTTTATTTTCTATCTTCTAATACATATTTTTACATTTTTATTTGTAAATTTGACTGTTGTGGCCATTTTCTTTGCTGTGCTTCAATACTACTTCTAATCTAACTCACAAACCTCATCTAAAGGCAAAATTAATCAGATGTATCAGTGAGGACAGATTCAGACAGTCCTCTGAGTCCGGCTGGACGGCCCACTCACTCAGGGTTTAGGAGGCTGATCTGAGGTGGGGTGATGTAAGTGAGATGCAACAGAGCAGAAACATAAACAGTAACAGTGGTGATGGAAGCGTGAATGAAGCAACATTTTCTGCTGTATACCTTTTTGACTGTGATGTTATGTCTGTCAGGATTTTCAAGGATTTTACATTTTTAAAAGGGAAACTTTGACAGTGTTTCAAGGCCGTGGGAGGCAGAAATGATCTAAACCAGTGGTTCTCAAACTTTTTCACATCAAGGACCCCTAAACTGACACAAATTAGACAATGGACCCCTGTTTGATAAGAATTTTGCTTTTAGATGTTTTATTACAGAAAGTGTATGAAATCCATGACCAAAATAGTCATAACTTCTGTTATTGTGTTACTTATGGATGGAATTATAGTGAAAATAAATTATTCCCCTATTTGCTGGGGACCCCCTCAATGACCCCTGGGGGTCCCCAAACCCCACTTTGAGAATCACTGACTTAAAACATTTTTTGGACTCAGGGGGCTGCAGTATAAGCCGGTGGCTTCGTGACCCTCCTGTCACATCTGTTTTATCTCTGTCAGCTGGATTTCATTCTGTTGTGTCCAAATAAAATAAAAATAAAAATTACAAAAAAGGATAGAGGATGTTGTATGCTATACACATTGTAAAGCCCCATGAGGGAAATTGGGATTTGTGATATTGGGCTATATAAATAAAACTTACTGAGCTTGACCGCATCTACAGGCGCTCTCACATTAGCTTCAGTTTTAAGCCAACACAGGTATCTGTTAAGTCAAGACAGCTATACCGATGTTCTAAAAATGCACTTGTGTACTTGATTTGTAGCTGAGAGCTGTGCACCATCAGTACAGCTGTGTTACATCACCTGAACCTTCTCTCTGTTTGAGTTTAGTGTGAATCTTATATAAATATGTCAGACAGAAAATCCTCAGGACGCATACAGTAACAGGCTGTAGTTGATATTAGGCCACTCTCTTGGCATTCACCGCGTGCCTTAATTGTATGGACATTTAAATCAAGGTCCGCTGTGAACACGAGGAGAGACAACCCATGTTTTTCCTCTTGTCATGATCTGTTTCACTAAATCACTGCCCTACTTTCTCCAGTTCTGCCTGGTTTGCCCTTTTTGTCCTGCTTTATCCGGATCTGCTTTGTCCCATCCCACTCAATCCTATTTTCCTGCTTTTTACAGCACCAGTCTATCCTGCTTTATCCCATTATATCTCACTATGTTCTGCTTCAGTGGGCTCTGTATGAGTCACTTTCACTTCATCCCTCGTCTTACCCTTCACATGACAGAATGACATGTATGGCATCGTATCTTTTTTGGTTCCTGTTGTCAAGAGCATTAAGGGAGTTCAATATTAATTATATTGAAAGAATTATATGTTTTAATCCTTTTAATGCAAAAATATATTTAACTAATTTCAACATATCTTGAACTGACTTCACTAAATAAGCTTATGATTCCTGCTATGTATAATATTTACATATTTATTCTCATTTTTTGTGCAAAATATACTGACTACTGATTATACCGACTACATACAATATATGGATATATTAATACTGACTCTATATAACTGTACAGTGTAATGATTATACATAGCACACAAACGGTTCTGATAAGGCTATAACAAATACTTTAAAATGCTGATTATACAATCGTATACTACCTACAGCAAAGTATTGAAATGATTACAATCATAATTATACCAAGTAATGCGATTATACTGACTAGAATAACTAGAATGTATATTATGTCGGTTTTTGCTACGTCACATTGAACCAAAAACTTTTGATTCTAAACCTTTGCTGGCGTTCTGAACTGTGTTTGTATTTATTCTGCAGTTTTCTGTCTCCCCCTGCAGTCCAAAGACAGACAAGCAGCTCAGGAGGTTTTGATGCAACACTCGCCTACAGATATGAGTGTAAATGCAGCTCTCTCTCTCTCTCTCTCTCTCTCTCTGTATCAGTGGTGGAAAAAGAACCCTGATCTATATATTAGGTAAAAGTAGCAATATCTCAGTGTAAAAATACTTGTTTACAAGTAACAGTCTTAAGGAATAAACATCAAAATGTGCTAAAAGTAAAAGTGCTCATTATGCAGAATGGTGCATTTAAAAAAAAAATAAATTATGTTTTTATTATTGTGGCATTAATGTGTAAGCATTACTTTAATGATGCAGCTGATGATCCAAGTAGTTACCATTAGGTAACTACTTGCTGAATAGCTTTATCTATAGTAATCATTATTTGTTGAATGAATTGGAGTAAAATGTACAATATTTCCCACTGAAATATAGCAATATATAAAGTAGTGTACAATTGAAATATTCTAGTAAATTACAGGTTCCTCAAAATTGTACTTCAGTACAGTACTTGAGTAAATGTATTTAGTTACTTTCCACCACTGGGGCGTATATATATCTATCTATCCGTCTCGGGCCTGTGATGTCCTACTGACCTCCACCAAATACATGCTGGGACAGTTGTCAGCCAATTGTAAGGGAAAAACGAAATGATGAGACAACTGTGTGTTTAGTTGCTACAGTATGTTGACTAATTTAAGAATACTAACACCGACTTGAAAGGATAATATCAGTAATCTGCATGTTTTAGACAAATTGCACCAAATGATGAATTTTTGCATCAAAATCAATTATGCTGAGACTTTAAGCAGCTGGTTTCCAACCTTTTTGACCCCTAAAACAAAGTAATGTCTACTTGCCATCTTGTCTCCCAGGTGAGAGTCGACATTATTTATACGAGCAGGTCAATCAAATTGTCATTTCTTTCTTGTCAGATTGTTGAATTTGAAGGATTCCCAGGCACCTAAAAAGATTTAAGCATCTAATATTGCACAATTGCACAAAAAAGAAAAAATATGTGTATTAGAAATACATCTTTTAATGTATAATCCCTTTACTCATGTGACCCACTTCAGATTCATTTGGGATCTTCTTGCTTGAGATAGCACCCCCAACGCATACTGTAAAACTGCATCATCATACAAGGATAATGCCACTTGGACTACAGTTATAGCAGACATGATGTTCTGATGGATTTTCTAACTCGAGCATCATCACTGCAAACTGATTTTCAAGGAAGGCTGGGAAAGCACATAAAAAATCAGAAGCACACAAGCATACATACAGGAGAATACAGCAGATTTTAAACATGCAAAAAAAAACCCCAAAACAAACAAACAAACAAAAAAACAGTGGTATGGTCCTTTAAGCAGCACTGCGGAGCATTAAAGCATTATCCTCCATTATCCAGCAGCAGCCATAATGCACGTTCTTATACACCACTGCATTAATGACACAGCTGCAGGGGAGGAAGCTGCTGCTGCTGCTGCTGCTGCTGCTGTGAGCTTTTTCTTTTTTCTTTCATTTGTGCAACAGCAGCAGCAGCAGATGTGCTGCTCAACGGCTCTCCGGCAGAGGAGAGGAGAGGAGCTGGATCCATCTGCAGCCTCATTAACCGCTGAAATGCTAATGACCCAGATAGCTCATGTAGGCTAAAATGCAGAGGGGAGGGAGGGGGTGATGGCTGCCTTTGTGGGGGTCGGGCGTCTGTGTCGGAGCCTATATTAAGATTTTTTATTTTATTTTTACAAGAGTCGAGAACAGACACCTGCACAAATGACTCAAATTACAAGAATAGGCCACTATAAAGCACTAATTTAGTAAATAACATATTAAAGAATAACACTGGCGTGTTTTTCCATAATTAGAGCACCATGACTATCTTAATACACCACGTTATTAGGATAAAATATCTATATGATGTGTGTTTTATGCAGTATTTGTAATGGATTATGGGTGTGTATCCTGGGTGTGTGTGCAGCCTTTCGCTCAATATTTCTGGAAAGAGACAAAAATGAGAAGTTCCGCAGAGCACGACAGCACACTGCGGCTTTTGCAGGAGCAGAATTAGCGCGGATGAAAGGAGCTGATGGAGGTTTAAAAATCACAAGGCCCAGAAAAATACACTGGATTGAAATGAATAGCCTAAACTTTGAGGATATGTATTAAAACCGAACAATACCTTTCAGCCGCAGAATGCAGGATAAATGGCGCAGATTTCTATTTTTTTTTTTTTTTTTACCATAATCATCGGACACCTACTTAAGCTTTAATGCCCATAAAAGCAGCCCAAACCTCCATACAATACACCGATGCAGGAGTTTCTGTGTGTCCGGTGATGGAACGCTTTAAACCGGCTTGATGTGCGTGCGCCGCCCGGTCCTCGGTGCTCTCCTCTGGAGGTCCATGAAGGGATGCTGAGGATGCGGAGGGATGTTGCGGGGGATGCGGAGGTCGGACCGTCCTTCTTCTGCAGCTGAATTGAACAAAAACGGCTGCTTTTTTTTCTCCAGAGAACCTCCTAAAGCACACATAGTCCAAGCCCAAAGGAGTAGCGGAGCCAAACGAGATCCCGAGCCCTCAAAAATCAGGATTTGTGTGTGCTGGGCGCAGTCAGGATGTGCTGTGATACAGTAGCTGTACGGCAGGATGGAGGGAGAGAAGTTGGGCGCAGTCAGATGGAGAGAGGAAGGAGAGAGGAGAAGGGGAGGGGGTGGTCCTCTGAAAGAGAGGGAGTCAGATGAAGCCAGGTTTTTACATCCTCAGCTTCAGCCTCCAGCTCTGTCCTCTCTCTGCTTTTCATCGCTCTCTGTCCTCTTCTGGGGAAGCAGGAGGGAGAAAAAAATAAGCGAGAGCATCTGCCTCACCAAGCAAACCAACTGAACCAGGGCCCACTCCATCTGACTCTGAACTGTCAATAATATGCTGTTTTAATCCAAGCAACAGTACATTCTAAAAAAGCAACAAACAGGGATACATATTATTTCAATAAAAACACACTACAAGGCCAAAAGTATATGGACACCCCAATATTACGTTATAGTCCTTTATAGTCCTAATCTTTATTTAAAAATATATATATAACCTTCTACAACACTGATGTTAGGCTGTAAGGTTTGACTCGCAGGCAGTATTCCAGTTCATCCCAGAGATGTTGGATGGGGTTGTAGTGAGCAGTGGTGGAAAGTAACTAAGTACATTTACTCAAGTACTCTAAGTACAATTTTGAGGTACTTGTACTTTACTTGAGTATTTCCATGTGATGCTACTTTATACTTCCACTCCACTACATTTCAGAGGGAAATATTGTACTTTCTACTCCACTACATTTATTTGACAGCTGTAGTTACTTTTCAGATGAAGATTTGACACAATGGATAATATAACAAGCTTTTAAAATACAACACATTGTTAAAGATGAAACCAGTGGTTTCCAACCTTTTTGGCTTTTGACGTCTTACAAAAAGCAGTGTGTAGTCGGGGTCACATTTCACATGTCTATGAGTTGTTAACAGCTCCACCAAATAGTGATTTTTCCCTCTAAACTTCTCACATGCTTTCATTTCAATAAATGTTCAAATGATCCAATATTTCAGCAAAAATCAAAGATTAGAGAAAAAAATCCATAAACTGAAAACAGATTTATGTATCAGAACTTTGTTTTTTCTTCTTTCCTCTCCCATTAATCATTTCACGACCCCTCAGATTTATCTGCTGACCCTTTGGAGGGGCCCGACCCCTAGGGTGGGAAACCCCTGGACTAGACTAGTTAACTGTTTATAAAGTAGTTCAAACTAGTGCCACCTCCAGCAGCTACAACAGTTGAAAAGTTAAAGTGAAGATAGAAACCACCAAAGCCCAGTTCAACCATTTGAGGTTGGCATAAATCTTAATGAGGTTTTCACAATATCCAACTGATGTGATTTATATGAGAATACAGATGGGGGGCTATTTAACTGGTTTTGAATTAAGGAAATGTTTGTTTCTGTGGTTGGTTGTTTGCATTGTGATGACCACTAACTGAAGAGTCTTCTTTGCATTTATTACCACATCACTGGATGCATTTCACTTGCTGAGACAACCAGAAAATGAACCTTCTTAAGGGACAATCAGATGCTAAAATTAATATTTTTCCAACATGAGCAGTGTTCCTCCTGGGTTCATCCATATGGCTTGTAAATCTGTCATCCTCCATTCCTCCCCCACCCAGCATACTGGGAACCAGTAGGGTGGGGGGCTATTCTGCATTCATTTGACTGCACCATTACAGCCACAGACCATGAAATAATCAGCAGCCTCCATCTTATGGAACCTCATCTATTCAAAGCAATCTGAGCAATATACTTTTGGTATTTTGCTATTTGTAGGCCTTCTAATGTAACTCAATTATATGATGAAAATACTTCCAATTTTATTGTTATAAATTCAATTTCCATAGCTTAGTTGTCTATTTTTCCACATATACTGTTGTTACTTTAATTAGCGCAGTATGTTCTGCTGTTTGCTTCGTATTGTTCATTTTCTATAATCCTCACTAAACTGATGAACTACATTATGTTTGATTACTCTTAGACTATTTCTGCTGTTCTCCTTTGCACTGATTATCTTTGCTGTATTGTTTTTTGTTAATATTTCACTGCTGAAATGTCTCTAAAAATGAAATCTCACCTCATATAATCTTAAGTGTCATTTTGTTTTTATTGCCTGTAAGTCAGTTTCACATAAAAACCTTTTCTCCACTAAATTTCCAGTTTATCAGGCACACCTAGCTACTTTTGTGTTTATTTTGCTCACCCCATTTATATTACAAAACACATCTCTGTATATAATTTAGTATAAATTCTAGGATTTATTGCAGGGCTGTTGTATTAGACTGCATTTTTTATAGCTATATGTACCTAATAAAGTGGCAGCTGAGTGTAAATTCCTTCCTCCTGAGACTCAATTCCCACGTTTACAGCTACATTAATTAATCCAATAACTGTGAGTTGCCAGATTGAGGTAGCCATGCTTTAAAGGAAACAATGAATTCCCCAATAACCTGAGTTGACGTCATTTGTTTAGAAACATATAGCTAATATCTGGAGGAAATGTGTAGTGGCAAACAGCAAACATCACCACAAAAAAAGAGAAGGAAACTGGAGCAACTTCGGTGTTGACAAATGTAGTAGTTTTGACATGACAGGTCATTGTAACAGTCCCCCAAAGATATGTGTTTTTCCACTCTACTTCCATCCATGCTGCTGTGTTCACGCCACTTTACACCAAGACTTTGTCTTGCATGTATGCATTTCTAGTGTTTAGATTCATTGAAACACTGCAATAGATTCAAGTTTGATGGCCAAATACATGAAAAGAGTAATAATATAATTGTGTCAATACAGTTATGGTTTGGTTATGAGCTTAACAACTTCAAAACAATCCGAATAAATGCAATTACACAGGTCAGTTTAGCTAAATTCAATTAATTGTGATAAAGACTGTAGCTTAACTAACTTAAAGACACCAAGGAAAACCACTTTCCAGGTAAACAATAGAATAATCAATATTCCACTATCATAAGTTTGTGCCAATGTATCCAATCAGATTTCTACGCCCAGCCGAACAAGTCACATGTAGTTCAGATGTGTTTTAAACCTGTAGGTCAAAAGACTACAATAGATATGTGTGGCTTTGGTAATAGAGAGAACCTGCTGTTATTATGGCTGCTATAATTAATGTCCCACATCAATTTAGAAGTAGTGAATATTTAATACTAATTCATCTTATTTTTTCTCAGTCTCATTTTATAAAGGAAAAGAAGCCTTTGGATGCATGTTCTGCCACTTGGAAGTCCTAGATACCAGACTTTCCAACCAGTACTTGAACACAACGTTACAGTTATGGGTAAAAATGAAAAAATAGACATTTTATGAAGCAAAAATCACCTCTAAAACTCTTGTTGAATCTGTAAATGCTCAGGAATGCAGAAAGTGGGGCTAAACTGACTTTACACCAAAATAAAGCTTACATGTCTGATTCTGTCATACAGTTGAAAAAGTACATATGTGAAATATTTTGCAGCATAACCGTGGAAGAGATTATAACAATTCAGAACTCCACTGAAAACTGACAAATGAGTGTTGTTTTACTTATTGGTGAAGGAACACATCAACTTCTGAAGAAATAACAAGGTCATCTGGTTAATTTGGCATTATTTCAATTAAATGATGAAAAGAAGAAGTGAGTGAAGAAGAATTTCTTTCTTAATTTCTGTAGAAATTCAGATTTGCTCCTGAAGTGATATAATGTCATACATGCAGTGGTGGAATGTAACTGTAAGTACATTTACTCAAGTATTTTACTTAACTACAGTTTTAAGGTACTTATACTTTACTTATGTATTTTAATTTTATGCCACTTGATATTTCTACTCCGCTTCATTTCAGAGGGAAATACTGTACTTTTTTTATTGCACTATATTTTTTTGACAACTTCAGTTACTCTTCAGATTAATATTTTACATTAAATAACATAATGATAAACTTTTAAATTACACTGCTTGGTTAAAGATTAAACCAGAGGTCCACAGACTGTTTTCTTGTGTGTCCTTACAGAAAAATCAGTGTGTATTTGTGTCTCTTTGTCATGTTGGACATGTCTATGAACCCTGACGTGAGTTCAAATAAATATCAGTTTAAGGCTTAAAGAAGTAAAACTCTCTAATATTTAACAAAAATACAAAGAATAAAGAAAAGCTCTGAAAAATGTATCCAACTCTATGTAGCCAAACTTTGCTGTTTCTTCTTTCTTGTCCAATCTATCATCTCAAGATCCCTCAGATTTATCTTGTGAGCCTCACAAAGTAGTTCAAACTGGCTCCACCTCGAGCATCCACAACCATAAAATGCTGCTTATGCACTGACTCAGTATTAATAATGTGCTTTGTTAAATTTAGTTAATATACCAGTCATAGCCTGATTTTCTGCAAAACAAGTACTTTTACTTTAGTACTTTAAGTAAATTTAGCTAGTAATACTTTTAAATGCAGGACTTTATGTATTTTTACATTGTGGTTTTGATACTTTTAGCCACTTAAGTAAAAGGATCTGATTAATTCTTCCACCTCTGATGAAAACAGAACCTTAAATCATTTTCACATAACATGAAAGTATAGAAAGTCATAAAGTCTTTCCAATTTTACCCTTAAACTGGTATCATACAGAAGCCCCACTTGATACAATTTTGTCACTGTAATTTTACCACAATTTTCCTAAAAATGTAAAATGTTGCTGAGTCATACAAGATGCACACCAGCAATTAAGTTATAATTGTGATTTTACTGACTGTTCTTGGATGCAGCATTTAGAGTAAACCCTTTTTGAATTGAAACTGCATTATAACATTGTATTAAATTGCTCAGTATGACAGGATTTTATCACACAGTCATACAAAATGTCCAACAATCAGTGGAGGAGACGATGCCATTTCAGCAATCTCTTTTATTTCTTAATTGACATAAAAATCTCAATTCATGGTCCTCTTGTTGCTTTATCCAGATCATTTATACGGTGGCCCTGAAGTGCAGGATATTTCACAAAACACAACATTTCACAAAGTGAGAGCAGTTCACACATGGAACTGCCAACAATATCAGAGACTGTGACACATATTCATTTAAAGTTAACTTAAAATCACGAGTAAAAGACAAGTGTGTGACCATACTACTCTGTAACCTATTCAAATAACCTGAAGCATGCTTTGTTTTACTGTTATTCTTGTTTTTAAGTAATTTCTCTTCTTATGAAGCATGCTCTGCTATATGTAGGTCCTACAGTATTGCTGTTCTTGTTTTAATGTATTTTATGTCTGTTGTAGCTTTCATTACACCTGCCCAGGTACATTTACAGAAATGTGTATTAATGTGCACTGTCCCTGCTTTAACTTTAGACTGTATAAATAAAAATACATTTTAAAAACAGAACC
This sequence comes from Thunnus maccoyii, assembly GCF_910596095.1. NCBI lineage: Eukaryota > Metazoa > Chordata > Actinopteri > Scombriformes > Scombridae > Thunnus > Thunnus maccoyii. The sequence continues at coordinate 2,939,658 of NC_056549.1, read as the reverse complement.
TTTACTTGTAATGGAGTATTTTTACAATGTTGTATTAGTAAAGGATTTGAGTACTTCTTGTACCTCTGCATACAATATGTTTTAGTGTATTCGTGTGCATGCTGTTTTGCTTATGGTGAGTATAGTGTAACTTCTTGTCCCTTTGCATAAACCATGCTTTTAATGTATTAGTGCATGCAGTTTTGTTTATGGTAAGTATGGTGTAACACGTGGGCGGCTCCACGTTAGGTAACGTCGCTGTTATGCAGCCCAGCTAACCGGGCTAACCCTCAGAGTACAGCGGGGTTGTGTTGCTGTTGTTGGAGGTTCAATGGTGCTCTCCTCCCCGAGGCTCCGTTTGGTTTGGCGTCATTTTATAAACAGTAGGATGGGAGAAATGGCTTCTAAAGCACAGATGCCAACTCCTGAGACAGCGCTGCCCGGCCGAGATGAGAGCATCAAAGTATCCGGTAAGTCTGACCCCGGCTAGCTTTAGCAGTAGTTACTGTAGCGATATGACATAACTAAAACACAGCAGCTAGCGGCCAAAAACGAAATGAAACGTTTGCTTGCTTTGTTTTTAGTGCTCTGGTTATATCTGTCTAAGATTTGCGGTCGTATCCGCTTTACAGTACAAGCACAGAACCAGTGATGAAGACGTTATGAAGTTACGGTTAACTATAAATTTAGCCGTTCGCAGCTGCAGTTACACAACTTTAAACAGAGGAGCTGCTCCTGCGCATGCGCCTTATTCTTGTTTTTAATGGTGAATTGCAACCTGCGCATGCGCCTGTCAGATCCGCCAGGTCTCCTGTATTTGCCACAGCATTTATAGCCTAAGACTAGATGGGCTTTTAAAATACATAAAACTCAACAGTAAATTTCACATGAAACTACCCAAGACTCAACATTACATATACTTACATTACAACATGAAATTCAACAACAAAGTACATACAAACCAGCACAAAACACAAAGAAACAGACCATAAAAGTTTTATAAAACAACAAGCACCAGATCACTCATGACTACATGACTGATCCTTCTTCAAAAGCTGTTTCAGTTTGAGTTACAGTGCAGTAATAAAGGGTCCAACCCAACACCACACATGCGGTATTTGTGTGTTTCTTATTGTGTGACCCAGTTACTGTCACCGTGGCCAAGTCCCAACTAGCCTATTTTGATAATCCAATAATTGTCTAAGTCATTTTTTAAGGAAAAATTCCTAAAATATGCTGGTGTCAGCTTCTCAATTTGATGATTTTTTGCTTTTCTTTGTCATACATGACAATAAACTGAATACATTTGTGTTTCGGATTGTTAGTTGGACAAAACAAGACATATGAAAACATCACCTTTGACTTTGGAAAATTATAATGGCCATTTTATAGATCAAACGATTAATCGATTAATTGAGAAAATAATCGGCAGCGTAATCAATTATGAAATAGTTATCATAATAATCATCATTGAGAGATTAATCCATAATGACATTAATTGTTAGTTGTGGCTGTAATCAAAATCGTCTGGTATTTTTCTGTCAGTTGACTAATTAATTAATAATCATCTGTCTCAGCATTCTGGTCTAATTGATCGAAATTTAATAGAGTAAATGCTTATTTAGCAAGAACATGTTTACATGTTAAGTATCAGCTGATTCAATGTTAATATTTCAGCCACAACCAATACATCTGTTTATTTTTCATAAAGGATAGTTGTGTGTGTGTGTGTGTGTGTGTGTGTGTGTGTGTGTGTGAAAGAGATAAAGAACTAAGACTGTACCCGACTCAGAATTGTGTCAGTCGAATCAGATTTGGCTGTTCAATACAAAGATTTGACAATTCGTTCCTCTTTTTTTTTACATATAGACTATCTGACAATCAGAAATTCCATCAGCATGAGCTTCAGTGATGATTTCCACCACATTAACATAATCAAATGCAACAGAGTCATGGCAACATATTTTTGAGCATTTAAAAATCAATAAAGGACAGCTGCATATGATGCAAGATTTGAATTGTAGCCTGTTTGAATCGGGCTACCATATGGATTTATTGGAATAATGAGACAAGCAGCACACATGTATTTATGTTTAGCTCTTATAGCCTATTTTTTAATTTTCCTTTAAACATTAAAAACAACGTGTAAATGAATAAACAAATGAAACCATTTAAAATTAATTCATGGCATTGCCTTCCTCAGCAGGATTGGCCTACTTCTTTATTTCTCTTTAAATATAAAAACAAATAAATACATCTAAACAAGAATAAATAAACTAAATTATTTAAGATTGGAATTATTTTTAGATGAAAAGAAAAACAGTAGGCCTGAAAATTTTAAATAAATTCACAGCATTGTCCACTTTGAAATAATAACTTGGATGGTTTATTATAGGCTACTGTATTTCTCTTTAAGCGTAAAACAATTTAATCTCAAGTGTAAATGAATAAATAAACAAATGAAACACTTGCAATTTAAGATTTGACCGACAAAAAAAACAACTGCTTGACTTGAAGAATCTCAGTGGACTGAGGGGTCTCCGACAGATGATTGGACTCGTGGACTTTTGGTGGGGGGGGGGGCAGCACTGGTGTAAACAGACCGACAGCAGCACTAAGTTGGCAGTCGGGGCATTTGGCACCAACCTGCCCCCTCTTCACTACAAGTGAGGGTGCTGAGTCTTGGCACATGATGAATAGATCTGCACTGGCACTGAACAAAAGACCCCGACACACACACACACACAAACACACACACACACACACATACTCAGACACACACTTACTGCCCTTTAACATTATGTAGTGAAAGACAACAGAAATAAGTAGCAAGTGTAAATGTTTTGTGGTGAAGATGGTGTTGAGGATATTAACTCAGTGGTATTTGGATTCAGTGAATGTGTGAAAGAGACAGAGAGAGATGGTGTGAGGTGGAGAGTACAGAATCAAAGTGATTAGAAACCAGTCATTTAGATATAGTTTTGGATTTATTTGCCCAAAGTGTGTTAAATATTTTGAGCAGGATGGACTGGAGGGATTGGACGGGGCGAAGGAGGATGTGGGAGTGGAGGGGTTAGGAGGGCGGGGGTCTGCGTCGAAAAGGACGGATCGGGATGGATGGATGGATGGATGGATGGATGGATGGGTTCAGACGGCGTGGCAGACAGGCTGGAGCATCGCCAAAAGCTCCTCGGGAACGCTGCCACAATCGAGAGAGATGAAGAGAGAGCGAGCGAGGGCGCAGGGAGGAAAGGAAAAGCCATGCCTGCAGTGGAGGAGACTTGGCAAGGCTTCACCTCCTTTGTCTGTCTGGCTCAGGGCTGCAGCGCCAGAGGAAATCAAGAAATGTCCAGGCATGGTGGTGGAGGTGGTGGACGGGGACGAGCTCTGCTTCGGCTCAGAAGGAGACAAGAGAGGAAAAAGTACTTTCAAACGACCGAAAACTCTGCCTCTGAAAGGGCTGTTGGACACCGAAAAACAAAATAACCGTTTTTGTCTTTTTAAATGATATTCCGCGTTCGAGCCTTTTGGACCGACCAGGCTTCTGAGACAAAGAATAACGTGACCACAATATCCGATTTGAACATGACTGAAAGTCTGTGATTCTAATGGTAATAAAGTGGTGTATATTGTACTTTTTGGAAAGCCAAAAAACGTCTCGGAATGGGAAAAAGACGGATATTTGACTTCAAGAAGTCCACTAGTAGCCAGAGGAAGGCCTGCGCCAAGCACGAGGTTTGTGTATGAATGCTTGTTTCTCCAAATAGTTTATTGTTAAAAAAATTTTGGGAACATAGTTTAATGTCAATAGAAGTAAGAAATGTTGAAATGTTGTTTTTCGTTAATCTGAGGATTTAGTAACTTAACTTTCCTGGAGGATATGAAGTAGGCCGAGCCAGGCCAGAAGCCTAAACAAACAACAGAAGTATTGGTTTCTGTATTTTTCACCTCTTGAAAGTTGATGTTGTTAATATTGAATTAGAGGATTTTTGGATTTTAGATTCATAACTTTGCTAACAGGATCATTATATCGTGTGAATTTACTGGCTGTTCTGGACCTTTTGATCGAATCACACTGTCTTCCTCAGCAGATAGATGTAGCCCTGTTGTCGTGGAGTTACAGGTGTTTCAATTTACATTTTTCTGAGCACTTCAAGTTGACTAAAAGTTGAAACTGGAAGTTCATTCTTGATCTTGCCAACACAATTGACAAAATAATCCACAAGGGCAGTTTAGTAGCTGTTCTGGAGCTTTCAATCATAGCTCATAGACTGAAGGATCTCATATAATATGTACAAAGTAAAACATAACTTAAATATGACTTTTAATAGCTTTCTGCTTTAAAATGCTCCAGTCATGTAACTACAATTATTTTCATTCACTGATTAATCTGCAAGTTATTTTCTCAATTAATCGATTAAATCATTTGTTAGGAAATGGTGAAAAATGTCCCTCACAAGTTCCCAGACTCCAAAGTGATGTCCTTGTCTTATCCAACCAACAGTCAAAAACCCAAATGTCTTTTGTTTACCATCATATATGAGAAAGATCCTCTACAGGTGAGAAGCTGGGTCTCAGAAATATTTGGCATTTTTGCTTGAAAAAGTCTCAAATGATTGATTGCTTATAAAAAATAGTTGGCAATTAATTTTAAGTCAGTTGACTAATTGATTATATTTTACTCCAACCTGTATTTCCTTCCCCTCCCCACACAAGGACAGATGAAAACATTGAAAACAAAGACAAATGAAGAAGTTAATGCAGATGTGTTGAGACATCCAGCAGCTGGTTTGGTGTTTGTGGGTATAAATCAGTTTTACTGCAGCTTTCTGTTGTGGAACGTGTCATTCTGACAGGAAATGTTTCAGGTATTCTTTGAGGTTGACATACAGTTACTTTTTATGTCATAAATTGAACAAAAATAAAAATAAATAAAAACACCATTGTGACATGTGCACAAGTTCTGAAGTCTCAGATTCTTTTTACAAGGTCACAGACCTTTATCAGCTCGTTAGGCCTGAAGCATGTCAACAGTTGTCATTAGGAAATGTCAGCTGGTGCCATTTTCAAAGCTTTTACAAATACTCTGACTCTTCAAACCTTGTGCAAACACTCAGCAACGCTGGGTTCCTCTAAGCAGCTGAAAATATAAAATAACAAACAAAATAAAAATAACACAATAAGATATTTGAAGACATCACAGGTCTTTGTTAGTGTGGTCATAAGCCTGTTTGTATGACATATTAAAAGCTAAAGGATTAATGGATTGAGTGAAGAATGAATCACTATATTTTTAAAAATGGAAATAAAAGCAGTTGCAGCCTTTGTCTAGTCCACCAGAAACTTTTCCTCTTTTAAACAGCTGCAAAGCAGATACAGTCACAGAAACAGAAACAGTCCGAATCACAACACTACAGTCGCAGACTGTCACCTTCATTTCAGCTAATTTATTCTCACTTTTAACAAACATAAACTTGAAAACATTGCTGAGTCTAAAGTGAGGATAAAATTAGCCAAAATGAAGGAAACAGTGATCTGCGACTGTGGTGTCGTGATTTGGACTATTTCACATGCGAATCATCTTCTATCTCTTATCAAGCACACTATATGCCCAAAAGTATGTGGACACATATTTTTATGTACTTTTTGTCTGGGGCTGTTTCTTGTAGTTTGTCTTAGGACCTTAAGTTTCTTCTTTTGGAACTAAAGGTCCAAAATCTTAATACTACAGCATCCAGTTATGTTACATAATAGCTTATACTTCCTTTGTGGCAGTTTGGGGAAGGCCCTTTACCCCCAAACAAAGCCAGGTCCATGAAGAAATGTTTCCCCAGTTTGGATGAACTGGAACATCGACTTCTAGCTTGGCCTTATCACCCAACATCATTGCTCAACCTCACTAATGGCTGAATGGGAGCAAATCTCTGCTGCCAGGTTCCAAAATCTGGTGGGAAGCCTGAAACCAGAAGAGTGGAAGTTGTTATAACAGCAGATTAATGCCCATGGCTTAATGAGGAGATGCTCAACAATCACATATGGCTGTAAAGTTGGGGTGTCCACATACCTTTGGCCACATAATATATCATATTTACAGATCAAGTGAATCCAGGTGTTGTATCAGAGCCTCCATCTCAATCTCCTGTACATGTTCATTGACTCTGCAGCCTTATCAAGTTCAGACTGACTCTCGTTTATCCATCCACCTTTGGCACAGCTGTTACCACGACAACACACAGGGATTCCAGCAAATGAATGAAGAGGTGTTTGAGCGTGTGAGTCCATCAGCAGAGCTCTCTGTGGTTGTTTACACAGCAGTCTGATAACCTGGACAGGCAAAATGACAGGTGTTTAAGAGAGAACGGGAGAGACATGATGGATGAGGGAGACGTAAAGATAGACATTAAAAGAGGAAGAGGGGTGGAGATTAAAAGATGGAGGGAAAGAGAAAGGCTGAGAGGTTAACTGTGTTGTCGCTCAGGTGTTCAGTGTTGATGTTGTCTGGCAATCAGATCGCACACAGACACAAGATAAAGGCCGGTGTAAAATAGGTATTAAACTGGTGGTGTTTGACATTGATGCTTCACAATCAGAAGAGAGTCAGACTGTGTAAATTGCATAAATAGGACACGATATGACACATGTAAGTGATAACACACAGTGACGTGTCCTGCAAAATTAATGGACAAAGTGGAGATGAAGAAGACCATGATGCATTGCATGGTTGCACTTCCTCTGTCAAGTCCATGTATAAATAATAGTATAACAATAAAACATGGCTATTTTAAAACATAAAGAGAAGCAGAGTTTAAATCATCATCCATCTTTAAAAGTTTGTTAATAGTCAATTTAACTCTCGATTAGGTATGTTTTAACAGTTAGAGTTAACTGGTAGCCAAGCAGAAGTACAGTTGCTATGGTTACCTTATGATTTAGAAAGGTGGTTAAAGGATAAGTCTGGTGATTTTCTATATTTTTCTTATTGTCAACAAATCTCATGTTTGGATCCAAACCAACAATGAACTGATCTACTAACAAGTACTGTGTGTGTACCTAAAGCCTGGTATATCTTATTCCTCCATTGTTGTCCAAAAACTATTAAAAACACATCAATGAACCACACCCCTGCACTGGATGACATGTTCCCTCATCGTTCCTTCAATGTCTTGAAATGTTTGGTCACGTTACTTTGTTTAGAAACGGCTCCAAAGACTAATAACGATGATCACATTTTCAGTCTCTGGAGAGTAGTTCTGTGTAGACTGAAAACATGATCACTGTTATTAGTCTTTGGAGCTGTTTCTAAACAAACTAACATGACCAACAACAGGGAGAGAATGATATATCAGCTTTGGATACACACACAATACTTGCAGATCAAGTCAATAAGAAAACTAAATTGGAAAGATAAGAAAAATATAGAAAATTGCCATTATCCTAATCATTTTTAAAAGGAGACTCTTATGAATCAGGCTTTCCTTTTACTTATGGGCAAAGTCTATGTCATTTACCTCTAATAAAGAACACATGAGTGCTGTTGAGCGCTGCAATCTGAAGGCTGATGATGATGTTTCAGATTAAAACTGACAAATAAATGTCATTTTTAGCAGATTTTTTGTGCCTTTTGGCCAACAGAAGAACTCAAAAACAAGCTGATAAGACACACAGCCTTGATATTCTATCAACTTGATGTTCATTTAAGTCTGTCTGATCAGCTGACTTACTGTACTGAACATTTTAACCACTAAAGGAAACACTGCAGTCTTTTATCACTAAACACAAGTAATGCCTTACCTCTACTTCACATAATGTAGCTGTAGTTTACAGGGGAAGAGGGAATGTTGTGTTCACAGTATGATGAAGAGCACTTTGCTCATATCATAAATGTATTGATGTTATTAAAAGCCTTTAAATATGTTGCAATAAACAGTCTCTACCACCGTATATTAAATATAACTGTATTCTTAATCCCGTGTGCATGCATTGTTATGAACATTTCCCATAGCAGAGACTTGCAGTGCTAAAAAGCCATTACTCTTAACATATAGATGTACCCAGCCATTTCACAGATTCCATGTCTGAAAGGGTCTAATCAGTCTGCCATCTTTTAAGTGCATTAAGTACTATTTCCTGCCCCCCCCCCCCCCCCTCAACCCCCAACCCCTCCCCACCCTCCACACACTGTCTCACTACTAATGGCTCTGAGTTATTGACTGAGGTAAACCTTCAGGGAACACACACACAAACACACACATACACACCCCCTGTGGTGCTCTTATTAACCCCAACCGCCACTCTAACTACCACACATAGCTGTCAATCAAGAGGACAGAGAGAAGACAGAAGACGTAAACGTGATGGATACTACACCCAGTGATTATTTAGATATTTTCTACATTTGTACATTTGAATACACTCATGAGGTTTACATTATCATATACTGTATGGCTCACTGTATCCACTCTGTCACCAGAAAAATAGAAACATCTGGTCAGTTTTTTTTGTAGCAGCCTGACGTACAGAACGCTTCCATTAACATCCTAGAAAAATATACACTTTTCTGAAATAAAACAATCTTCAGTGAAAAAGAGATGTGAAGAACACTTTATTTTACAGATGCGCCATTTCTGAATATTTTTCCAATAATTTTCCAAGAAGTTTCCCGAAAGAATTTTGTAATTTGGTGCTAATTGAGATGTTACACTTTCAATCCCACTTAATTAATTACTACCTAATGGGTCTTTTGGTTGCTTTAACCTGCAAATATGTGAAATTTGTCTACAGGCAAGCATACAATAATTCAGCATATAATGGACAATAACGTTTCCAATGATAAAGTAATACTGAATGAATACTGATTAGTTTCACTCAAGCTCTTCTGTCAAGAACATTCCTGTTTTCACTGTTGTTCACGCCAAAGTACACAATACACAATACTCTTTCCAAGTACTTCACGGACATTATTTATTCAGGAATTATGGACATGCAAATGAGAGCGTTGCACGGATGGACTGTTTCACACAGCAGATGCAATGCAGTTCATGAGCGAGACAATTGTTGTATTTATGCTTCTGTAAGAATACTTAATGTTTAGTATTATATATCATATTATATTGTATGGTGGGGCTGATGATTTACATGAGATATATTCAATCGGCCTTCCAGAATTGACAGAATGAGATTGTGATCACAAAAATGAGTGTCACTATTGTTTAGTCTGTTAATTAGTAATTAAATTGATCATAAGATGAGCTGCATCAGAATCTAGTTCAGGTTATGAAGTTAGTTGCCTGTTGCAACGTCTGTAAAAAACAGAAAGAAAGACTCCTGCAAAATGTCATGAAATCTAGTTTTATACCTCTGCAGTATGTACAACCTTTGAAGCTTATGATCCTCAGTTATTGTGAGATTGTCAATAGGTCGTAATCGCCAGTAGCCCAAAACAACCTACTGTATATTTACGTTCAACTGACAGATGCCATCTAGTGGCCGTGGTAATTATGACTCGAGCAAAGGAGGAAATTAGATAACGGTAATATTTATATTCTGCACAGTGAGGAGGTCTGGTGGATGGATGGTGACACTTGAAGTTTCCAACTACAAGTGTCACAATACCATGACTACGATTGTTGTTTATTGTTGCCATGACAACGACGGTGGCCTACCTTTAAGGACGTAATACTGCACGTTTCTCTTAACAAAGCTTACAAACCTTATCAAAGTGATCATTTTAATCCAAACCATGATCTTTCCCTAAACCTAACCAGACCTTAACCACAGCGTTGTCACATCATGAAACATCATTATTGTTTAACAGTGGTGTGTGACGGTTTTGGAAACAGGCAAATGATGTTGATTACTGCCGATAGGGGCGATAGATCATGGATGTATAAAGAGAACTGGATTCAGCGTCGGAGGCGGGCCCCGTTCATTCCTATGAAAGTTGCTCAGTGGCGCATGAAGCAAAAAAAATCAACTTCCCAGTATGAAAGAACCTGGATCTTCTGCATTGTGCGGCCCACAGAGCATGCGCACTAGTGACTTTCACTGGCTGAGTCGGCTACTTCCGGTTTAGCCCTCCGGCTAACTTGAATGGGGATAAAACAATTCAATCATGCGGCTCTTCTAGGCTTTTGAAATGTGATCGGACCAAACGGATTTAATTCTGATAGTGAGACAAGTCATTTCGCGGGGGTTGTGACGCTCAGAAAAATGTATCCGCTGATTTACAGACGTCTCTTTCACAATGTAAGTCTATGGGAAAAAGTCTTTTTGGGCCAGTGTGCATCACGTGACGTTGTAATTACACGGTTTGGCCACTATGTCAAATTGGCTTCAAAGCCTGTCGCCCTTCCTGTATCCAGTTCTCTTCATACATCCATGCGATAGATTAGAAAACGCTCCCATGTGTTGTTCGGGAGTCACATGGTGAAACAATGTATTTGGTCGTTTAATTTGGAGGACGTGTTGGTCATTTTGGTTGTTGATTCGACTCTGGTTGTTTTCAAGGCTGGAGTCTGGTGTTCCTTAGATTTCTCACCATCACATTTATGTAAGAACTATTGCTCTGCTCTTATATGGACAAACACAGCAAACCAAAGTGCCACTTACCTCGAGTCCTAAAAATCAGACTTAGCCTCAGCGTCTGAAGCCTATAAAGCACTTTGTTTTTCCCACAAAAAATGGTCTTTTTTTAATAAGAACCTACTACTAAGTTTTGATTCTGTACACAGCTTCCTTGAAATGTACTGCGTGTTAGAAGACAAACACAGGGGGCTGTCAGCAGCAGAACAATGAGGCTAACGCTGATGGTTGTAATGATGGGCAGTAATAAAAACGACGATGGCAATCAGAGCAGCTGATTGAGAGGCTCAGATAGAGGGAGGGAGAGAAATACTGCAGCAGGGAGAAATAAATGGAAAGAGAGAGAGAGATACGGGTGGAAGAGGGAGATGTAAAAGGAGGATGATAAGAAAAGGAGGGGGGGGGGGGAGCAAAACCGAAGAAAGATGAAGAAACCAGGCAATCAGAGAGAGAGAGGAGGAGGAGGAGGAGGAGGAGGAGGAGGAGGAGGAGGTGGGGGAGGTTACTTTGTAGATTTAATTGCAGTGCAGTGTGTGTGTGTGTGTGTGTGTGCAGGCTCTCCAATCTCCCCTCGCCAGACATTAGCTGCAGTGTTTCATTTATCACTGTCAGGTCTGGAGCTTCAGGGGGAGGAGAAGGGGAAACCTGGACGTTCAGGCCAGGCTGTAGCTCCTCTCCTGGCCGGGGCGGCGCTGAGAGGCCAGGCTGATGTTTTCCAACAAGAAGGGAGAGAAAAAAATGGGTGACAGACATAGAAAAACACTGTGCTGATATTCAGTTATGTTTTGTTGATATTGATTATGAAGACAGATTTGGTATTGCTAGCAGGATTAGTCTGAATAATATTTTTACAATGTGAATCAAATTGTATGAGTGGATTTTTGGCACTGTTAGCAGCGCGGATCAAGAGATCGCAATGACAGTCCAGTAGTTTTTGCATTGGATTATTTTATTTCTAACATGTTAAAATAACAAAATAATGGCAAGTAACTATGTACATTCACTCAAGTACTATACTTAATTACAATTTTGAGGTACTTTACTTGAGTATTTCCATTTTATAATACTTTGTACTTCTACTTCACTACATTTCAGTGTGAAATATTGCACTTTTTACTCCACTACATCTACTTAAATGCTGTAGTTACCAGTTATTTCGCATTAAATTATAAATAAAATATAATCAGCAAATAAATTATGATGCATTTTTACAGATTAACCCACTTAACAGCATATTAAAATTAGCCCCACCTTTGACAGTTGCATCATTAAAGTAATGCTTACACATTAATGCGACATGATATATATTATGGCGTTCTTCATAATGAGTACTTTTAATTTTAGTACGTGAAGTGTATTTTGATGCGAAATAATATTTATTTACTGTTAAAGGGGACATATCATGCACATTTCCAGGTCTATATTTATATTCTGGAATATCATTGCATGATTTCCAGTTAAAAACACCTTATTTATCTTCTACTGGTCCTTTATGCAGCCCCTCAGTTCAGCCTCTGTCTGAAACAGGCCGTTTTAGCTCCTGTCTCTTTAAGACAAGCCTCCTGATGAGCCCACTCTGTTCTGATTGGTTAGCTTCATGAAGATGCGTCACAGCAGAGGGAGGCTACATCAACAAACCGTAAAACAAACTATAGTCGTAGGATTTCACTTTTTTCTTGTTCTTTACTTAAAACGTCAACTTCTCAAATACATCTGTGCATGTGTGAGTGATCCAAAATATGTGAGTGGACAACGCAAACAACACATGGAACAACCTTAGAAACAAACAAACAAACAAAGGCTACAGAATGGACGGCTGTTTATGGGCATGCAGGATCAGCTCGTCAGCAAGGTAGAAAAAAATGTTGCAAATAAAGCACTCAGGGCAGGCTGAAGCCCTGGATTTTGACTTGCAGGGAGCGTTTCGACATATGTTCACCTCAAGTTTTGGAACTTTGACCTTGTTTAACACAGACTTCTGACATCATGACAGTACAAAAATAACAGAAAATCACAAGAAGCACAATATGTCCACTTTAAATAAAAGATCTGAGTACTGAAACAACCATTGGATGGATTGCAACAAAACTTTGTACATTTTGTACATTCATAAGATGATAAATCCTATTGACTTTTGTGATACTCAGATTTTACCACTATTATCTATCTGCCATGATGTTGACATTTTTTGATTTCGGGTAAAATGTCTATTGGATAGATTGTCATGAAGTTTGGTAAACATTCCCTTGGGATGAATTAATCATCAGCTCCATTTGTATAAACATATTCTTGCTGCAGTGCTAATAGTTTCCATTATGTTGCTGGTGATCAGTGGAAGAAAAAAAAAGAAAAAGATTAAATAAAGTCTTAGACTGTGACGCAGGAGTCTGACTCAGCATTTTGTTCACTGTCAGCTCTTTGTGCTGGATGATGTAAAACAGACTTTCTTTCTCTTTCTCCATTGTTTATTTTGTACAGGCACCGCTTAAACCGCCTTCACCTTTCTGTTTACAGAGTCATTTATCCACTGACTGATGTAAATCTTTTGGATGCAAATTCATATTGTAAAAATCCATGTGCTGCTAAGCTTTTTACTTAATCTTAATCTTCTATGTTTGACCGTTTTCTCTTTTGTTTCTGTGGTCTCACTACAGAAAATTAAAAAGTGATGAAGGACATGATGAAAGGACATGAAGATAAAACAGTACAGAGTGCTGATTGGCTGATTCTGGAGCAGTTCTGCCTGCCTTCACACACAGGCCTGAGCTGAAATAGAGCAGCACTAATGGAGAGTGGAGCGTGTGTGTGTGTGTGTGTGTGTGTGTGTGTGCGCCACAGATGTCACCATGGATATAGGCCTGTTCTGTGATCAGGCTTATTATTGTGGCAGGATTTAGGGAGCTGGGGGGCAGCCTGGTTAGTCACACACACACACACTAAAATGAAGTGGCTCGCTGTTTGATGTGAAGTGTCCTGAAGTGCTTTCTAACCTCTTTCAGTGCTCTTTACTGCCAAATAAAAGAAAATTTGTTCCCAGTACAAACAGTCAGAAACTGTATTTCACAACAAGAAACATCTGCGATATTTTTTCTCTATTTAAATAACAGTGTTTATCGTGTTGGCATTACGACTTACAAGGTTAACATGATTATAACACGTTAATGCAAATTCATTTTAATGCCACTCTTTTTTTTACGGCATTAACACAGTTACAGTATGATGACCCCTCGCCTCACCTGTAGTTTAGCCCTCTAGCATTAAGCTGGATGGCAGCTAGCAGGGAACGATGGATAAAGTATTTTGAATGGAAAGTTCAGCTTCAAAGCCCTGTCAGATGGGTCTGTTGACAAGACCAAAGTTATTTGTAGTTACTGTCGATATGAACTGAGTTAACACTGGAGTACATCTAGTCTTAAAGCCCCTGGAAAGGCAAATCCATGATTGGCTATTAATCATGTAATTTGGGATCTAATGTGCATATAGTAAACACCTAAAAACTATGAGAACATAGCCTTTGACATAGTCTGTGTAATTCTTTAGAAAGTTTCTCTCCCTTTCCTTTGTTACTGGGTTGCAGTTAGGCGGGGCTAAACTAGGGAATTTATTACATCATAAATACCTGCCCAATCATATTTAAGAGAAAGATGATTGACGTGGCTATCTGGCCAAGCTGACTTCACAACACTTACTCACATCTCCCCCATGAGAAAACAATGCAGTGCACTTTTCTTTGCTTTTAGCTAGAATGAGAATTCAAATTAGCCTGATGTGGTTTGAAAGTTACTGTTACTTAAGCTAACTAGCAGACTTTGGTACACCATCCAAATCTGTATTAATCACGGAGTGGATAAGTAACTCAAAATTGTAGCATAGCAATGCTAATGCTAACCGTTTCATGTAAGTGAATGAAAGATGCTAAAACACTTAGCTTCGTAGTCTGGGAGGTATAGTTCAATAAAAACAGATATGTGTGGTCTACTCTAGTCTGCTAGTTAGCCGATTAGTCAAGATAACCAGTAGACCACTGGGGTAATTGATAATAAGCTCAAAAGTTTTGAATAGAAAAGCTAATGCTAACCGTTTCATGCAAGTGAATGGAAGATGCTAAAACGATTAGCGCCATACTCCGGGAAGTATAGTTAAATAAAAACACAGTTTCAGGTGGTCTAACCTAGTTTGTTAGTTAGTGGATTATTCAAGCTTTCTAACCAAGTAGGGTCCATTTGATAGATTTGGTATTTTATTCCATTTCAGCAAAACGTTTTAGTGAATGAATAGAAAATAAAGTGGTACTTGAGCTGAAAGTGAGCTGTCAATCAAACATGATCTGGACACGCCCACACAGTCCTGAGAAATGCTTTGTTTTTTGGCTCAGTTTTCTAATAATTATGAATGTTTATTTTCATTCAGATTTTTGTTGATGCTTAATGATACACTTAACTTTGATATCATATATGCATTTTTATGATTTTAAGCCACGTTTCCAGAGGCTTTAAATATCATTTGCTAGCGAAGCACAGAGCTAATGCTAATGCAGGCAGCCTCGTTAGCCTCGAACCATCCAGCTTGCAGCAAACCACGCTTGATAGTGTACGAGGGAAACCCACAGACAAACCTACAAGCAGCAAGCTTTCAACAGCAGTAGCTAAATGGGTGCTACAGACTGCAGGCCAAGCCAACGACTGCACTTGAATTGCCATTAAGAGCTATCGGTGTATCGAAGATCAAAACCTTTATGATGACCACAGAGCGAAAGTAGTTTTCTTTCTTATACTCCCCTCTCACTGTTTCCTGCCTTATTTATTGTTTGTTTCATTTTGTATTATCCTGTTTTTATCCCATAGCACAAGGGGACATTTTTGTGAGCTTTTATTTTTCCCATGTGAGGTTGAACACAATTACATTGCGTGATTTGCTTTTGAAGTGAGGGATGCAGGGAGTGATCTTTAATCAGTACTGAAGTAATGGAAAATTTAACCGGCCAATCTGTTGCCTGTTGAGCATGTTGAGTTTGTCATAAGTTATGAATTGAGCATATTTTTAAAAAGCTGAATGCTGCTGCTGTGAAGGTTTCTGACAATCTTTGTCATTGATTTGTGTTGATTTCCAACAACAAATGCATACATTTGCATAAAGCAAGCATATCTTGTGCACTCCCATATTGATAAGAGTATTAACACCTTTTCCTTTACGGTACACGTTGAACAGATAAAAAATGTGTGATTAACTTGCTCTTAACTATGGACAGTCATGCTTTTAATCCTCAGTTGTTGTCCAGAAACTATTAAAAACACATCAGTGAGTCACACCACTGCACTGGCTGACATGTTCCTTCATCATGAAGAGTTTGGTCACGTTAGTTTGTTTAGAAACGGCTCCAAAGACTAATAACAGCATCACGTTTTCAGTCTCCAGAGAGTAGTTCTGTGTAAGGCAGACGCTACTGAGCATGTGCGGGAACACGGTTCTGTTTACAGCTTCACTAGCTTGTTGTGCTACATATCACACTACACTATAAATTTCTCAAAGAACCTCAATACAAAGTTGAGAGGTTGCGATATGTAGCACAGTGGCTTCTGCCTTACACGAAACTACTCTCCGGAGACTGAAAACGTGATTGTCTTTGAAGCCATTTCTGAACTAATGTGCTTAAAACTCTTCATAATGAAGGAACATGTCATCCAGTGCAGCAGTGTGGCTCATTGATGTGTTTTTAATAGTTTTTGGACAACAACGGAGGAAGAAGATATATCAGGCTTTAGATACACACACAATACTGGTTAGTAGATCAGTTCATTGTTGGTTTGGATCCAAACATGAGATTTGTTGACAAAAAGAAAAATATAGAAAATCACCAGACTGATCCTTTAAGCAGAAGTGTCAGATATTTTTAAATGCACGTCCTCAGAAAGTCTGCTTAGGATGCAAATGCTGTGAAAATCCAATATACCCATAGTCTTAAGTGTCACACACTCAGACACACAGACACACACACACACACACACACACACAGACAGAGCTGCATTCGACCTCACACAAGAATATGAATTCAATTAATCAACAATAAGCGTTGTTATCATTCCCAGTGAGATAAAGGCAGCCAGGAGAACAGACATTTCAAA